>NW_027421941.1:0-300000 GCF_037893015.1 Macrotis lagotis | reverse complement strand
GCTTTGACTTGCCTTACCTTGCTTAAACTTGCCTTGCCTTGCCTTCCATTACCATTTCCTTGCCTTGTCGTAACGTCGTGTTGCCTTGCGTTGCCTTAGCTTTGCCTTGCCTTGCCGTGCGTTGCCTTGTCCTTCCCTTGCCTTTCCTTTCCTTGCTTTGCCTTGCATTGCCTTGCCTTCTGTTACCCTTTCCTTGCCTTGCCGTGCATTGCCTAGCCTTGCGTTGTCGTGCCTTAGCCTTGTCTCCCCTTGCCTCAGCCTTGCTTGTCTTGCCTTCCCTTAACCTGGCCTTGCACGGCATTGCCTTGTCTTAGCCTTGCCTTACCTTGCCTTGCCTTGCCTTCTGTTACCCTTTCCTTGCCTTGCCGTGCATTTCCTAGCCTTGAATTGTCGTGCATTAGCTTTGTCGTCCCTTGCCTTAGCCTTGCTTGTCTTGCCTTCCTTTATCCTGGCCTTGCATGGCATTGCCTTGACTTAAGCTTGCCTTACCGTGCCTTGCCGTGCCATATCCTTCCCTTACCTTGCCGTGCCTTCCGGTACCCTTGTCTTGCCTTGCCGAGCCTTCCTTTACCCTTGCCTTGCTTTGTTTTGCCTTGCCTTGCCTTGCCTTCTGTTACCCTTTCCTTGCCTTGCCGTGCATGGCCTAGCCTTGCGTTGCCTTGCCTTAGCCTTGCCTTGCCTTGCCGTGCCTTGCCTTGTCCTTCACTTGCCTTGCCGAGCCTTCCGTTACCCTTTCCTTGCCTTGCTTTGCCTTGCATTGCTTTGCCTTCTGTTACCCTTTCCTTGCCTTGCCTGAAATTGGCGTTCCTTTGCGTTGCCTTGCCTTAGCCTTGCCTTGCTTTGCCGTGCCTTGCCTTCCGTTATGCCTGATCTTCTGTTACCCTTTCCTTGCCTTGCCGTGCATTGCCTAGCCTTGCGTTTTCGTGCCTTAGCCTTGTCTCCCCTTGCCTCAGACTTGCTTGGCTTGCCTTGCCTTAACCTTGCCTTGCTTTGCGTTGCCTGGCCTTATCCTTGCCTTGCTTTGCCTTGCCTTGCCTTGTCATTCCCTTGTCTTGCCGTGCCTTCCGTTACCCTTGCCTTGCCTTTATTTGTATTGCCTTGCCCTGCCTTCCGTTACCCTTCCCTTGCCTTGCCGTGCATTGCGTAGCCTTCCGATGCCTTGACTCAGCCTTTCCTTGCCTTGCCTTGCCTTGTCCTTCCCTTGCCTTGCCTTGCCTTGCGTTACCCTTTCCTTGCCTTGCTTTGCCTTGCATTGCTTTGCCTTCTGTTACCCTTTCCTTGCTTTGCCTGAAATTGTCGTTCCCTTGCGTTACCTTGCCTTACCCTTGCTTTGCCTTGCCGTGCCTTGCCTTCCGTTACGTTTTCCTTGCCTTGCCGTGCCTTGCCTTCCGTTACCCTTCCCTTCCCTTGCCGTGCATTGCCTAGCCTTGCATTGTCGTGCATTAGCTTTTTCTGCCCTTGCTTAGCCTTGCTTGTCTTGCCTTAGCCTTGTCTCCGCTTGCCTTAGCCTTGCTCGCCTTGCCTTGCCTTAACCTTGCCTTGCTTTGCGTTGCTTTGCCTTATCCTTGCCTTGCCTTGCCTTGCCTTGTATTTCCCTTGCCTTGCCGTGCCTTCCGTTACCCTTGCCTTGCCTTGCTTTTCCGTGCCTTGCCTTGCCTTCCGTTACCCTTTCCTTGCCTTGCCTTAACTTTGCGTTGCCTTGCGTTGCCATTCCTTAGCCTTGCCTTGCTTTGCCTTGCCTTGCCTTGCCTTCCGTTACCCTTCCCTTGCCTTGCCGTGCATTGCCTAGCCTTGCGTTGCCTTGCCTTAGCCTTTCCTTGCCTTGCCCTGCCTTGCCTTGTCCTTCCCATGCCTTGCCGTCGCTTCCTTTACCCTTGCCTTGCCTTGCTTTGCCTTGCTTTGCCTTGCCTTGCCTTGCTTTGCCTTGCATTGCCTTGCTTTCTGTTACCCTTTCCTTGCCTTAACTTTGCGTTGACTTGCGTTGCCTTGACTTAGCCTTGCCTTGCCTTGCCGTGCCTTGCCTTGTCCTTCCCCTGCCTTGCCATGCCTTCAGTTACCCTTGCCTTGCCTTGCTTTGCCTTGCCTTCCCTTGCCTTCCGTTATGCTTTCCTTGTCTTGCTGTGCCTTCCGTTACACTTTATTTGCCTTGCTTTGCCTTGCATTGCCTTGCCTTCTGTTACCCTTTCCTTGACTTGCCGTGCATTGCCTAGCCTTGCGTTGTCGTGCCTTAGCCTTGTCTCCCCTTGCCTTAGCCTTGCTTGGCTTGCCTTGCCGTGTCCTTGCCTTGCCTTGCCTTGCCTTGCCTTGCTTTCCCTTGCCTACCCGTTCCTTCCGTTCCCCTTGCCTTGCCTTGCTTTTCCGTGCCTTGCCTTGCCTTCC
Organism: Macrotis lagotis; assembly: GCF_037893015.1. Classification (NCBI taxonomy): domain Eukaryota; kingdom Metazoa; phylum Chordata; class Mammalia; order Peramelemorphia; family Peramelidae; genus Macrotis; species Macrotis lagotis. The sequence continues at coordinate 297,621 of NW_027421941.1, read as the reverse complement.
GTTACCCTTTCCTTGCCTTGCCTTAACTTTGCGTTGCCTTGCGTTGCCTTGCCTTAGCCTTGCCTTTCCTTGCCGTGCCTTGCCTTGTCCTTCCCTTGCCTTGCCATGCCTTCAGTTACCCTTGCCTTGCCTTGCCTTCCTTTACGCATTCCTTGCCTTGCTGTGCCTTCCGTTACCCTTTCCTTGCCTTGCTTTGCGTTGCATTTCCTTGCCTTCTGTTACCCTTTCCTTGCCTAGCCGTCCATTGCCTAGCGTTGCGTTGTCGTGCCTTAGCCTTGTCTCCCCTTGCCTCAGCCTTGCTTGGCTTGCCTTGCCTTAACCTTGCCTTGCTTTGCGTTGCCGTGCCTTATCCTTGCCTTGCTTTGCCTTGCCTTGCCTTGTCTTTCCCTTGTCTTGCCGTGCCTTCCGTTACCCTTCCCTTGCCTTGCCGTGCATTGCGTAGCCTTCCGATGCCTTGCCTTAGCCTTTCCTTGCCTTGCCTTGCCTTGTCCTTCCCTTGCCTTGCCTTGCCTTGCGTTACCCTTTCCTTGCCTTGCTTTGCCTTGCATTGCTTTGCCTTCTGTTACCCTTTCCTTGCCTTACCTTAAATTGCCGTTGCCTTGCGTTGTCTTGCCTTAGCCTTGCCTTGCCTTGCCGTGCCTTGCCTTCCGCTACGTTTTCCTTGCCTTGCCGTGCCTTGCGTAGCGTTACTCTTTCCTTGCCTTGCCTAAACTTCGCGTTGCCTTGCTTTGCGTTGCGTTGCCTTAGCCTTGCCTTGCCTTACCGTGCCTTGCCTTGTCCTTCCCTTTCATTGCCTTGCCTTCAGTTACCCTTCCATTCCCTTGCTTTGCCTTGTCTTGCCTTGCCTTCCTTTACCCTTTGCTTGCGTTGCTGTGCCTTCTGTTACCCTTTCCTTGCCTTGCCGTGCATTGCCTCGCCTTGCGTTGTCGTGCCTTACACTTGTCTCCCCTTGCCTGGCCGAGGCTTCCGTTACCCTTGCCTTGCCTTGCCTTAACTTCCTGTTGCCTTGCGTTGCCTTGCGTTGCCTTAGCCTTGCCTTGCCTTGCCGTGCCTTGCCTTTTCCTTCCCTTGCCTTTCCTTGCCTTGCTTTGCCTTGCATTGCCTTGCCTTCTGTTACCCTTTCCTTGCCTTGCCGTGCATTGCCTAGCCTTGCGTTGTCGTGCCTTAGCCTTGTCTCCCCTTGCCTCAGCCTTGCTTGGCTTGCCTTGCTTTAACCTTGCCTTGCTTTGCGTTGCCTTGCCTTATCCTTGCCTTGCTTTGCCTTGCCTTGCCTTGTCTTTCCCTTGTCTTGCCGTGCCTTTCGTTACCCTTCCCTTGCCTTGCCGTGCATTGCGTAGCCTTCCGATGCCTTGCCTTAGCCTTTCCTTGCCTTGCCTTGCCTTGTTCCTTCCCTTGCCTTGCCTTGCCTTGCATTGTTACCCTTTCCTTGCCTTGCTTTGCCTTGCATTGCTTTGCCTTCTGTTACCCTTTCCTTGCCTTACCTTAAATTGCCGTTGCCTTGCGTTGTCTTGCCTTAGCCTTGCCTTGCCTTGCCTTCTGTTACCCTTTCCTTGTGCCTTGCCTTCCGCTACGTTTTCCTTGCCTTGCCGTGCCTTGCGTAGCGTTACTCTTTCCTTGCCTTGCCTAAACTTCGCGTTGCCTTGCTTTGCGTTGCGTTGCCTTAGCCTTGCCTTGCCTTACCGTGCCTTGCCTTGTCCTTCCCTTTCATTGCCTTGCCTTCAGTTACCCTTCCATTCCCTTGCTTTGCCTTGTCTTGCCTTGCCTTCCTTTACCCTTTGCTTGCGTTCCTGTGCCTTCTGTTACCCTTTCCTTGCCTTGCCGTGCATTGCCTCGCCTTGAGTTGTCGTGCCTTACACTTGTCTCCCCTTGCCTGGCCGAGCCTTCCGTTACACTTGTCTTGCCTTGCCGTGTCTTCCGTTACCCTTGCCTTGCCTTGCCTCCCCTTGCCTTAGCCTTGCTTGGCTTGCCTTGCCTTAACATTGCATTGCCTTGCGTTCCCTTTCCTCAGCTTTGCATTGCCATGCCGTTCCTTACTTTCCGTTACCCTTTCCTTGCCTTACCGTGCCTTGCCGTGAAATATCTTTCCCTTGCCTTGCCGTGCCTTCCGTTACCCTTGTCTTGCATTGCCGTGCCTTCCTTAACCCTTGCGTTGCTTTCCTTTGCCTTGCCTTGCCTTGCCTTCTGTTACCCTTTCCTTGCCTTGCCGTGCATTGCCTAGCCTTGCGTTGCCTTGCCTTGCCTTGCCGTGCCTTGCCTTCCTTTACCCTTTCCTTGCCTTTCCGTGCCTTCCCTTCCATTACCCTTTCCTTGCCTTGCCTTAACTTCGCGTTGCCTTGCGTTGCGTTGCGTTGCCTTGCCTTGCCGTGCCTTGCCTTGTCCTTCCCTTGCCTTGCCATGCCTTCAGTTACCCTTGCCTTGCCTTACTTTGCCTTGCCTTGCCTTGCCTTCCGTTACCCTTTCCTTGCCTTGCTGTGCCTTCCGTTACCCTTTTCTTGCCTTGCTTTGCCTTGCAATGCCTTACCTTCTGTTACCCTTTCCTTGCCTTGCCGTGCATTGCCTAGCCTTGCGTTGTCGTGCCTTAGCCTTGTCTCCCCTTGCCTTAGCCTTGCTTGGCTTGCCTTGCCGTATAATTGCCTTACCTTGCCTTGCAATTGCCTTGTCTTTCCCTTGCCTTCCCGTGCCTTCCTTAACCCTTGCCTTGCCTTGCTTTTCCGTGTCTTGCCTTGCCTTCCGTTACCCTTTCCTTGCCTTGCCTTAACTTTGCGTTGCCTTGCGATGCCTTGTCTTAGCCTTGCGTTGCCTTGCCGTGCCTTGCATTCCGTTACCCTTGCCTTGCCTTGCCTTAACTTTGCTTTGCCTTGCGTTGCGTTGCGTTCCCTTAGCCTTGCCTTGCCTTGCCGTGCCTTGCCTTCCGTTACCATTGTCTTGCCATGCATTCCGTTACTCTTGCCTTGCCGTGCCTTGCCTTGTACTTCCCTTGCCTTGCCGTGCCTTCCCTTACCCTTACATTGCCTTCCGTGCATTGCCCAGCCATGTGTTGCCTTGGCCTTGCCTTGACTTGCCGTGCCGTGCCTTCCCTTACCCTTGCATTGTCTTGCTTTGCCTTCCCTTCCGTTACCCTTTCCTTGCCTTGCCGTGCACTGCCTAGCCTTGCATTGTCGTTCCTTAGCTTTGACTCCCTTGCCTTAGCCTTTCTTTTCTTGCCTTCCCTTAAACCGGCCTTGCATGACATTGCCTTGCCTAAGCCTTGCCTTACGTTGCATTGCCTTGTCTTCTGTTACCCTTGCCTTGCCTTGCCGTCCATTGCCTAGCCTTGCGTTGTCGTGCATTAGCTTTGTCTCCCCTTGACTTAACCTTGCTTGTCTTGCCTTCCTTTACCCTTGCCTAGCCTTGCGTTGCCTTGCCTTAGCCTTGCCCTTGCCGTGCCTTGCCTTGTCCTTCCCTTGCCTTCCCGTGCCTTCCGTTACACTTCCCTTGCCTTGCCTTGCCTTGCCTTCCGTTAAACTTCCCTTGCCTTGCCCTGCATTGCCTAGCCTTGCGTTGCCTTCCCTTACCCTTTCCTTGCACTGCCGTGCATTGCCTAGCATTGCATTGACTTGCCTTAGCCCTGCCTTACCTTGCCTTGCCTTGCCATGTCCTTCCCTTGCCTTGCCTTGTCTTGCTTTGCTTTGCCTTGCCTTCCGTTACCCTTTCCTTGCATTGCCGTGCATTGCCTATCCTTGCGTTGCCTTGCCGAGCCTTCAGTTACCCTTGTCTTGCCTTGCCGTGCCCTTCCTTGTCCTTCCCTTTCCTTGTCGAGCCTTCCGTTACCCTTGTCTTGCCTTGCCGTGCCTTCCTTTACCCTTGCCTTGTCTTGCTTTGCCTTGCCTTGCCTTGCCTTCCGTTACCCTTTCCTTTAATTGCCGTGCATTGCCTAGCCTTGCGTTGCCTTGCCGAGCCTTCTGTTACCCTTGTCTTGCCTTGCCGTGCCTTGCCTTGTCCTTCCATTGCCTTGTCGAGCCTTCCGTTACCCTTGTCTTGCCTTGCCGTGCCTTCCGTTACCCTTGCCTTGCCTTGCCTCCCTTTGCCTTAGCCTTGCGTCGTTTGTGTTGCCTTCACTTTGCATTGAATGGTGTTCCTTTTACTCATCTTTGCATTGCCTTGCCGTGCCTTGCCTTCCGTTACCCTTTCCTTGCCTTGCCTTGCCGTGCCTTGCTTTGTCCTTCCCTTGCCTTGCCGAGACTTCCGTTACCCTTGTATTGCCTTGCCGTGCCTATCGTTACCCTTGCCTTGCCTCCCTTTGCAATAGCCTTGCGTCGGTTGCCTTCACTTTGCATTGCCTTGCGTTGCCTTTCCTCATCTTTGCATTGCCTTGCCGTGCCTTGCCTTCTATTTCCCTTTCCTTACCTTGCCGTACATTGCCTAGACTTGCGTTGCCTTGCCTTAGCATTGCCTTGCCATGCCGTACCTTGCCTTGTCCTTCCCTTACATTTCCGTGCCTTCCGTTACCCTTGTCTTGCCTTGCCGTGCCTTCGTTTACCCTTTCCTAGCCTTGCGTTGCCTTGACTTAGCCTTGCCTTGCCTTTCCGTGCCTTGCCTTGTCTTTCCCTCGCCTTGCCGTGCCTTCCGTTACACTTCCCTTGCCTTGCTTTGCCTTGCCTTGCCTTGCCTTCCGTTACCCTTCCCTTGCCTTGCCGCGCATTGCCTAGCCTTGCGTTGCCTTGCCTTAGCCTTTCCTTGCCTTGCCCTGCCTTGCCTTGTCCTTCCCATGCCTTGCCGTCGCTTCCTTTACCCTTGCCTTGCCTTGCTTTGCCTTGCTTTGACTTGCCTTGCCTTGCTTTGCCTTGCATTGCCTTGCTTTCTGTTACCCTTTCCTTGCCTTAACTTTGCGTTGACTTGCGTTGCCTTGACTTAGCCTTGCCTTGCCTTGCCGTGCCTTGCCTTGTCCTTCCCCTGCCTTGCCATGCCTTCAGTTACCCTTGCCTTGCCTTGCTTTGCCTTGCCTTCCCTTGCCTTCCGTTATGCTTTCCTTGTCTTGCTGTGCCTTCCGTTACACTTTATTTGCCTTGCTTTGCCTTGCATTGCCTTGCCTTCTGTTACCCTTTCCTTGACTTGCCGTGCATTGCCTAGCCTTGCGTTGTCGTGCCTTAGCCTTGTCTCCCCTTGCCTTAGCCTTGCTTGGCTTGCCTTGCCGTATCCTTGCCTTGCCTTGCCTTGCCTTGCCTTGTCTTTCCCTTGCCTACCCGTGCCTTCCGTTCCCCTTGCCTTGCCTTGCTTTTCCGTGCCTTGCCTTGCCTTCCGTTACCCTTTCCTTGCCTTGCCTTAACTTTGCGTTGCCTTGCGTTGCCTTGCCTTAGCCTTGCCTTTCCTTGCCGTGCCTTGCCTTGTCCTTCCCTTGCCTTGCCATGCCTTCAGTTACCCTTGCCTTGCCTTGCCTTCCTTTACGCATTCCTTGCCTTGCTGTGCCTTCCGTTACCCTTTCCTTGCCTTGCTTTGCGTTGCATTTCCTTGCCTTCTGTTACCCTTTCCTTGCCTAGCCGTCCATTGCCTAGCGTTGCGTTGTCGTGCCTTAGCCTTGTCTCCCCTTGCCTTAGCCTTGCTTGGATTGCCTTGCCTTATGCTTGCCTTGCGTTTCCTTGCCTTGCCTTGTCTTGCCTTCCGTTACCCTTTCCATGCATTGCCGTGCATTGCCTTGCCTTCCGTTACCCTTTCCTTTCCTTGCGGTGCATTGCCTAGCCGTGCGTTTTCGTGCCATAGCCTTTCCTTCCCTTGCTATAGCCTTATTTGGCTTGCCTTGCCTTGCCGTGCCCTCTGTTACCCTTGCCTTTTCTTGCTTTGCCTTGCTTTGCCTTCCCTTCCGTTACCCATTCTTTGCCTTGCGTTGCCTTGCCTTAGCCTTGGCTTGCCTTGCCGTGCCTTGCCTTTCGTTACCCTTTCCTTGCCTTTCCGTGCCTTGCCTTCCGTTACCCTTTCCTTGCCTTGCCTTAACTTCGTGTTGCCTTGCGTTGCCTTGCGTTGCCTTAGCCTTGCCTTGCCTTGCCGTGCCTTGCCTTGTCCTTCCCTTGCCTTTCCTTGCCTTGCTTTGCCTTGCATTGCCTTGCCTTCTGTTACCCTTTCCTTGCCTTGCCGTGCATTGCCTAGCCTTGCGTTGTCTTGCCTTAGCATTGTCTCCCCTTGCCTCAGCCTTGCTTGGCTTGCGTTGCCTTAACCTTGCCTTGCTTTGCGTTGCCTTGCCTTATCCTTGCCTTGCTTTGCCTTGCTTGCCTTGTCTTTCCCTTGTCTTGCCGTGCCTTTCGTTACCCTTGCCTTGCCTTTATTTGTCTTGCCTTGCCCTGCCTTCCGTTACCCTTCCCTTGCCTTGCCGTGCATCGCGTAGCCTTCCGATGCCTTGCCTTAGCCTGTCCTTGCCTTGCCTTGCCTTGTCCTTCCCTTGCCTTGCCGAGCCTTCCGTTACCCTTGACTTGCCATGCCGTGCCTTCCGTTACCCTTGCGTTGCCTTGCCTCCTCCTTGCTTTAGCCTTGCTTGGGTTGTCTTGCCTTCATTTGCATTGCCTTGCGTTGCCTTTCCTCAGCTTTGCATTGCCTTGACGAGCCTTACCTTCCTTTACCCTTTCCTTGACTTGCTGTGCATTGCCTAGCCTTGCGTTGCCTTGCCTTAGCCTTGCCTTGCCTTGCCATGCCTTGCCTTCCGTTACGTTTTCCTTGCCTTGCCGTGCCTTGCGTAGCGTTACCCTTTTGCCTTGCCTTGCCTAAACTTCGCGTTGCCTTGCTTTGTGTTACGTTGCCTTAGCCTTGCTTTGCTTTGCCTTGCCTTGCCTTCCGTTACCATTGTCTTGCCTTGCCATGCCTTCGGTTACCCTTGCCTTGCCGTGCCTTCCCTTACCGTTACCTTGCCTTGCCGTGCATTGCCCAGCCTTCTGTTCCCTTGTCCTTGCCTTGACTTGCCGTGGCGTGCCTTCCATTAACCTTGCCTTGCCTTGCCTACTGTTAACCTTTCCTTGCCTTGCCTTGCATTGCCTAGCTTTGCGTTGTCGTGCCTTTGCCTTGACTCCCCTTGCCTTAGCCTTGCTTGTCTTGCCTTCCCTTAACCTGGACATGAATGTCATTGCCTTGCCTTAGCCTTGCCTTACCTTGCCTTGCCTTATCTTCTGTTACCCTTTCCTTGCCTTGCCGTCCATTGCCTAGCCTTGCGTTGTCGTGCCATAGCATTGACTCCCCTTGCCTTAGCCTTGCTTGTCTTGCCTTCACTTAACCTGGCCTTGCATGGCATTGCCTTGCCTTAGCCTTGCCTTACCTTGCCTTGCCGTGCCATATCCTTCCCCTGCCTTGCCGTGCCTTCCGTTACCCTTGTCTTGCCTTGCCGTGCCTTCCTTTACCCTTGCCTTGCTTTGCTTTGCCTTGCCTTGCCTTGCATTCTGTTACCCTTTCCTTGCCTTGCCGTGCATTGCCTAGCCTTGCGTTCCCTTGCCTTAGCCTTGCCTTGCTTTGCCGTGCCTTGCCTTGTCCTTCCCTTGCCTTGCCGAGCCTTCCGTTACCCTTTCCTTGCCTTGCTTTGCCTTGCATTGCTTTGCCTTCTGTTACCCTTTCCTTGCCTTGCCTGAAATTGGCGTTGCCTTGCGTTGCCTTGCCTTAGCCTTGCCTTGCTTTGACGTGCCTTGCCTTCCGTTACGTTTTCCTTCTCTTGCCGTGCCTTGCGTAGCGTTACCCTTTCCTTGCCTTGCCTAAACTTCGCGTTGCCTTGCTTTGCGTTGCGTTGCCTTAGTCTTGCTTTGCCTTACCGTGCCTTGCCTTGTCCTTCCCTTTCATTGCCTTGCCTTCAGTTACCCTTCCCTTCCCTTGCTTTGCCTTGTCTTGCCTTGCCTTCCTTTACCCTTTGCTTGCCTTGCTGTGCCTTTTTACCCTTTCCTTGCCTTGCTTTGCCTTGCATTGCCTTGACATCTGTTACCCTTTCCTTGCCTTGCCGTACATTGCCTCGCCTTGCGATGTCGTGCCTTAGCCTTGTCTCCCCTTGCCTCAGACTTGCTTGGCTTGCCTTGCCTTAACCTTGCCTTGCTTTGCGTTGCCTGGCCTTATCCTTGCCTTGCTTTGCCTTGCCTTGCCTTGACATTCCCTTGTCTTGCCGTGCCTTCCGTTACCCTTGCCTTGCCTTTATTTGTATTGCCTTGCCCTGCCTTCCGTTACCCTTCCCTTGCCTTGCCGTGCATTGCGTAGCCTTCCGATGCCTTGACTAAGCCTTTCCTTGCCTTGCCTTGCCTTGTCCTTCCCTTGCCTTGCCTTGCCTTGCGTTACCCTTTCCTTGCCTTGCTTTGCCTTGCATTGCTTTGCCTTCTGTTACCCTTTCCTTCCTTTGCCTGAAATTGTCGTTCCCTTGCGTTACCTTGCCTTACCCTTGCTTTGCCTTGCTGTGCCTTGCCTTCCGTTACGTTTTCCTTGCCTTGCCGTGCCTTGCCTTCCGTTACCCTTGTCTTGCCTTGCCGTGCATTGCCTAGCCTTGCATTGTCGTGCATTAGCTTTTTCTGCCCTTGCTTAGCCTTGCTTGTCTTGCCTTAGCCTTGTCTCCGCTTGCCTTAGCCTTGCTCGCCTTGCCTTGCCTTAACCTTGCCTTGCTTTGCGTTGCTTTGCCTTATCCTTGCCTTGCCTTGCCTTGCCTTGTATTTCCCTTGCCTTGCCGTGCCTTCCGTTACCCTTGCCTTGCCTTGCTTTTCCGTGCCTTGCCTTGCCATCCGTTACCCTTTCCTTGCCTTGCCTTAACTTTGCTTTGCCTTGCGTTGCCATTCCTTAGCCTTGCCTTACTTTGCCTTGCCTTGCCTTGCCTTCCGTTACCCTTCCCTTGCCTTGCCGTGCATTGCCTAGCCTTGCGTTGCCTTGCCTTAGCCTTTCCTTGCCTTGCCCTGCCTTGCCTTGCCTCCTTCCCATGCCTTGCCGTCGCTTCCTTTACCCTTGCCTTGCCTTGCTTTGCCTTGCTTTGCCTTGCCTTGCCTTGCTTTGCCTTGCATTGCCTTGCTTTCTGTTACCCTTTCCTTGCCTTAACTTTGCGTTGACTTGCGTTGCCTTGACTTAGCCTTGCCTTGCCTTGCCGTGCCTTGCCTTGTCCTTCCCCTGCCTTGCCATGCCTTCAGTTACCCTTGCCTTGCCTTGCTTTGCCTTGCCTTCCCTTGCCTTCCGTTATGCTTTCCTTGTCTTGCTGTGCCTTCCGTTACACTTTATTTGCCTTGCTTTGCCTTGCATTGCCTTGCCTTCTGTTACCCTTTCCTTGACTTGCCGTGCATTGCCTAGCCTTGCGTTGTCGTGCCTTAGCCTTGTCTCCCCTTGCCTTAGCCTTGCTTGGCTTGCCTTGCCGTGTCCTTGCCTTGCCTTGCCTTGCCTTGTCTTTCCCTTGCCTACCCGTTCCTTCCGTTCCCCTTGCCTTGCCTTGCTTTTCCGTGCCTTGCCTTGCCTTCCGTTACCCTTTCCTTGCCTTGCCTTAACTTTGCGTTGCCTTGCGTTGCCTTGCCTTAGCCTTGCCTTTCCTTGCCGTGCCTTGCCTTGTCCTTCCCTTGCCTTGCCATGCCTTCAGTTACCCTTGCCTTGCCTTGCCTTCCTTTACGCATTCCTTGCCTTGCTGTGCCTTCCGTTACCCTTTCCTTGCCTTGCTTTGCGTTGCATTTCCTTGCCTTCTGTTACCCTTTCCTTGCCTAGCCGTCCATTGCCTAGCGTTGCGTTGTCGTGCCTTAGCCTTGTCTCCCCTTGCCTCAGCCTTGCTTGGCTTGCCTTGCCTTAACATTGCCTTGCTTTGCGTTGCCGTGCCTTATCCTTGCCTTGCTTTGCCTTGCCTTGCCTTGTCTTTCCCTTGTCTTGCCGTGCCTTCCGTTACCCTTCCCTTGCCTTGCCGTGCATTGCGTAGCCTTCCGATGCCTTGCCTTAGCCTTTCCTTGCCTTGCCTTGCCTTGTCCTTCCCTTGCCTTGCCTTGCCTTGCGTTACCCTTTCCTTGCCTTGCTTTGCCTTGCATTGCTTTGCCTTCTGTTACCCTTTCCTTGCCTTACCTTAAATTGCCGTTGCCTTGCGTTGTCGTGCCTTAGCCTTGCCTTGCCTTGCCGTGCCTTGCCTTCCGCTACGTTTTCCTTGCCTTGCCGTGCCTTGCGTAGCGTTACTCTTTCCTTGCCTTGCCTAAACATCGCGTTGCCTTGCTTTGCGTTGCGTTGCCTTAGCCTTGCCTTGCCTTACCGTGCCTTGCCTTGTCCTTCCCTTTCATTGCCTTGCCTTCAGTTACCCTTCCATTCCCTTGCTTTGCCTTGTCTTGCCTTGCCTTCCTTTACCCTTTGCTTGCGTTGCTGTGCCTTCTGTTACCCTTTCCTTGCCTTGCCGTGCCTGTTGCCTTGCCTTGCGTTGCCTTGCCTTACACTTGTCTTCCCTTGCCTGGCCGAGGCTTCCGTTACCCTTGCCTTGCCTTGCCTTAACTTCCTGTTGCCTTGCGTTGCCTTGCGTTGCCTTAGCCTTGCCTGGCTTGCCTTGCCGTGTCCTTGCCTTTTCCTTCCCTTGCCTTGCCATGCTTTGACTTGCATTGCCTTGCCTTCTGTTACCCTTTCCTTGCCTTGCCGTGCATTGCCTAGCCTTGCGTTGTCGTGCCTTAGCCTTGTCTCCCCTTGCCTCAGCCTTGCTTGGCTTGCCTTGCTTTAACCTTGCCTTGCTTTGCGTTGCCTTGCCTTATCCTTGCCTTGCTTTGCCTTGCCTTGCCTTGTCTTTCCCTTGTCTTGCCGTGCCTTTCGTTACCCTTCCCTTGCCTTGCCGTGCATTGCGTAGCCTTCCGATGCCTTGCCTTAGCCTTTCCTTGCCTTGCCTTGTCCTTCCCTTGCCTTGCCTTGCCTTGCGTTACCCTTTCCTTGCCTTGCTTTGCCTTGCATTGCTTTGCCTTCTGTTACCCTTTCCTTGCCTTACCTTAAATTGGCGTTGCCTTGCGTTGTCTTGCCTTAGCCTTGCCTTGCCTTGCCGTGCCTTGCCTTCCGCTACGTTTTCCTTGCCTTGCCGTGCCTTGCGTAGCGTTACTCTTTCCTTGCCTTGCCTAAACTTCGCGTTGCCTTGCTTTGCGTTGCGTTGCCTTAGCCTTGCCTTGCCTTACCGTGCCTTGCCTTGTCCTTCCCTTTCATTGCCTTGCCTTCAGTTACCCTTCCATTCCCTTGCTTTGCCTTGTCTTGCCTTGCCTTCCTTTACCCTTTGCTTGCGTTGCTGTGCCTTCTGTTACCCTTTCCTTGCCTTGCCGTGCATTGCCTCGCCTTGCGTTGTCGTGCCTTAGACTTGTCTCCCCTTGCCTGGCCGAGCCTTCCGTTACACTTGTCTTGCCTTGCCGTGTCTTCCGTTACCCTTGCCTTGCCTTGCCTCCCCTTGCCTTAGCCTTGCTTGGCTTGCCTTGCCTTAACATTGCATTGCCTTGCGTTCCCTTTCCTCAGCTTTGCATTGCCATGCCGTTCCTTACTTTCCGTTACCCTTTCCTTGCCTTACCGTGCCTTGCCGTGAAATATCTTTCCCTTGCCTTGCCGTGCCTTCCGTTACCCTTGTCTTGCATTGCCGTGCCTTCCTTAACCCTTGCGTTGCTTTCCTTTGCCTTGCCTTGCCTTGCCTTCTGTTACCCTTTCCTTGCCTTGCCGTGCATTGCCTAGCCTTGCGTTGCCTTGCCTTGCCTTGCCGTGCCTTGCCTTCCTTTACCCTTTCCTTGCCTTTCCGTGCCTTCCCTTCCATTACCCTTTCCTTGCCTTGCCTTAACTTCGCGTTGCCTTGCGTTGCGTTGCGTTGCGTTGCCTTGCCTTGCCGTGCCTTGCCTTGTCCTTCCCTTGCCTTGCCATGCCTTCAGTTACCCTTGCCTTGCCTTGCTTTGCCTTGCCTTGCCTTGCCTTCCGTTACCCTTTCCTTGCCTTGCTGTGCCTTCCGTTACCCTTTTCTTGCCTTGCTTTGCCTTGCAATGCCTTACCTTCTGTTACCCTTTCCTTGCCTTGCCGTGCATTGCCTAGCCTTGCGTTGTCGTGCCTTAGCCTTGTCTCCCCTTGCCTTAGCCTTGCTTGGCTTGCCTTGCCGTATAATTGCCTTACCTTGCCTTGCATTGCCTTGTCTTTCCCTTGCCTAACCGTGCCTTCCGTTCCCCTTGCCTTGCCTTGCTTTTCCGTGTCTTGCCTTGCCTTCCTTTACCCTTTCCTTGCCTTGCCTTAACTTTGCGTTGCCTTGCGATGCCTTGTCTTAGCCTTGCGTTGCCTTGCCGTGCCTTGCATTCCGTTACCCTTTCCTTGCCTTGCCGTGCCTTCCCTTCCGTTACCCTTGCCTTGCCTTGCCTTAACTTTGCTTTGCCTTGCGTTGCGTTGCGTTGCCTTAGCCTTGCCTTGCCTTGCCGTGCCTTGCCTTCCGTTACCATTGTCTTGCCATGCATTCCGTTACTCTTGCCTTGCCGTGCCTTGCCTTGTACTTCCCTTGCCTTGCCGTGCCTTCCCTTACCCTTACGTTGCCTTCCGTGCATTGCCCAGCCATGTGTTGCCTTGGCCTTGCCTTGACTTGCCGTGCCGTGCCTTCCCTTACCCTTGCATTGTCTTGCTTTGCCTTCCCTTCCGTTACCCTTTCCTTGCCTTGCCGTGCACTGCCTAGCCTTGCATTGTCGTTCCTTAGCCTTGACTCCCTTGCCTTAGCCTTTCTTGTCTTGCCTTCCCTTAAACCGGCCTTGCATGACATTGCCTTGCCTAAGCCTTGCCTTACGTTGCATTGCCTTGTCTTCTGTTACCCTTGCCTTGCCTTGCCGTCCATTGCCTAGCCTTGCGTTGTCGTGCATTAGCTTTGTCTCCCCTTGCCTTAACCTTGCTTGTCTTGCCTTCCTTTACCCTTGCCTAGCCTTGCGTTGCCTTGCCTTAGCCTTGCCTTGCCTTGCCGTGCCTTGCCTTGTCCTTCCCTTGCCTTGCCGTGCCTTCCGTTAAACTTCCCTTGCCTTGCCCTGCATTGCCTAGCCTTGCGTTGCCTTCCCTTACCCTTTCCTTGCCCTGCCGTGCATTGCCTAGCATTGCATTGACTTGCCTTAGCCCTGCCTTACCTTGCCTTGCCTTGTCTTGCCTTTGCTTTGCCTTGCCTTCCGTTACCCTTTCCTTGCATTGCCGTGCATTGCCTATCCTTGCGTTGCCTTGCCGAGCCTTCAGTTACCCTTGTCTTGCCTTGCCGTGCCCTTCCTTGTCCTTCCCTTTCCTTGTCGAGCGTTCCGTTACCCTTGTCTTGCCTTGCCGTGCCTTCCTTTACCCTTGCCTTGTCTTGCTTTGCCTTGCCTTGCCTTGCCTTCCGTTACCCTTTCCTTTAATTGCCGTGCATTGCCTAGCCTTGCGTTGCCTTGCCGAGCCTTCTGTTACCCTTGTCTTGCCTTGCCGTGCCTTGCCTTGTCCTTCCATTGCCTTGTCGAGCCTTCCGTTACCCTTGTCTTGCCTTGCCGTGCCTTCCGTTACCCTTGCCTTGCCTTGCCTCCCTTTGCCTTAGCCTTGCGTCGTTTGTGTTGCCTTCACTTTGCATTGAATGGTGTTCCTTTTACTCATCTTTGCATTGCCTTGCCGTGCCTTGCCTTCCGTTACCCTTTCCTTGCCTTGCCTTGCCGTGCCTTGCTTTGTCCTTCCCTTGCCTTGCCGAGACTTCCGTTACCCTTGTATTGCCTTGCCGTGCCTATCGTTACCCTTGCCTTGCCTCCCTTTGCAATAGCCTTGCGTCGGTTGCCTTCACTTTGCATTGCCTTGCGTTGCCTTTCCTCATCTTTGCATTGCCTTGCCGTGCCTTGCCTTCTATTTCCCTTTCCTTACCTTGCCGTACATTGCCTAGACTTGCGTTGCCTTGCCTTAGCATTGCCTTGCCATGCCGTACCTTGCCTTGTCCTTCCCTTACATTTCCGTGCCTTCCGTTACCCTTGTCTTGCCTTGCCGTGCCTTCGTTTACCCTTTCCTAGCCTTGCGTTGCCTTGACTTAGCCTTGCCTTGCCTTTCCGTGCCTTGCCTTGTCTTTCCCTCGCCTTGCCGTGCCTTCCGTTACACTTCCCTTGCCTTGCTTTGCCTTGCCTTGCCTTGCCTTCCGTTACCCTTCCCTTGCCTTGCCGCGCATTGCCTAGCCTTGCGTTGCCTTGCCTTAGCCTTTCCTTGCCTTGCCCTGCCTTGCCTTGTCCTTCCCATGCCTTGCCGTCGCTTCCTTTACCCTTGCCTTGCCTTGCTTTGCCTTGCTTTGACTTGCCTTGCCTTGCTTTGCCTTGCATTGCCTTGCTTTCTGTTACCCTTTCCTTGCCTTAACTTTGCGTTGACTTGCGTTGCCTTGACTTAGCCTTGCCTTGCCTTGCCGTGCCTTGCCTTGTCCTTCCCCTGCCTTGCCATGCCTTCAGTTACCCTTGCCTTGCCTTGCTTTGCCTTGCCTTCCCTTGCCTTCCGTTATGCTTTCCTTGTCTTGCTGTGCCTTCCGTTACACTTTATTTGCCTTGCTTTGCCTTGCATTGCCTTGCCTTCTGTTACCCTTTCCTTGACTTGCCGTGCATTGCCTAGCCTTGCGTTGTCGTGCCTTAGCCTTGTCTCCCCTTGCCTTAGCCTTGCTTGGCTTGCCTTGCCGTATCCTTGCCTTGCCTTGCCTTGCCTTGCCTTGTCTTTCCCTTGCCTACCCGTGCCTTCCGTTCCCCTTGCCTTGCCTTGCTTTTCCGTGCCTTGCCTTGCCTTCCGTTACGCTTTCCTTGCCTTGCCTTAACTTTGCGTTGCCTTGCGTTGCCTTGCCTTAGCCTTGCCTTTCCTTGCCGTGCCTTGCCTTGTCCTTCCCTTGCCTTGCCATGCCTTCAGTTACCCTTGCCTTGCCTTGCCTTCCTTTACGCATTCCTTGCCTTGCTGTGCCTTCCGTTACCCTTTCCTTGCCTTGCTTTGCGTTGCATTTCCTTGCCTTCTGTTACCCTTTCCTTGCCTAGCCGTCCATTGCCTAGCGTTGCGTTGTCGTGCCTTAGCCTTGTCTCCCCTTGCCTTAGCCTTCCTTGGATTGCCTTGCCTTATGCTTGCCTTGCGTTTCCTTGCCTTGCCTTGTCTTGCCTTCCGTTACCCTTTCCATGCATTGCCGTGCATTGCCTTGCCTTCCGTTACCCTTTCCTTTCCTTGCGGTGCATTGCCTAGCCATGCGTTTTCGTGCCATATTCTTTCCTTCCCTTGCTATAGCCTTATTTGGCTTCCATTGCCTTGCCGTGCCCTCTGTTACCCTTGCCTTTTCTTGCTTTGCCTTGCTTTGCCTTCCCTTCCGTTACCTTCTTTGCCTTGCGTTGCCTTGCCTTAGCCTTGGCTTGCCTTGCCGTGCCTTGCCTTTCGTTACCCTTTCCTTGCCTTTCCGTGCCTTGCCTTCCGTTACCCTTTCCTTGCCTTGCCTTAACTTCGTGTTGCCTTGCGTTGCCTTGCGTTGCCTTAGCCTTGCCTTGCCGTGCCTTGCCTTGTCCTTCCCTTGCCTTTCCTTGCCTTGCTTTGCCTTGCATTGCCTTGCCTTCTGTTACCCTTTCCTTGACTTGCCGTGCATTGCCTAGCCTTGCGTTGTCGTGCCTTAGCCTTGTCTCCCCTTGCCTTAGCCTTGCTTGGCTTGCCTTGCCGTATCCTTGCCTTGCCTTGCCTTGCCTTGTCTTTCCCTTGCCTACCCGTGCCTTCCGTTCCCCTTGCCTTGCCTTGCTTTTCCGTGCCTTGCCTTGCCTTCCGTTACCCTTTCCTTGCCTTGCCTTAACTTTGCGTTGCCTTGCGTTGCCTTGCCTTAGCCTTGCCTTTCCTTGCCGTGCCTTGCCTTGTCCTTCCCTTGCCTTGCCATGCCTTCAGTTACCCTTGCCTTGCCTTGCCTTCCTTTACGCATTCCTTGCCTTGCTGTGCCTTCCGTTACCCTTTCCTTGCCTTGCTTTGCGTTGCATTTCCTTGCCTTCTGTTACCCTTTCCTTGCCTAGCCGTCCATTGCCTAGCGTTGCGTTGTCGTGCCTTAGCCTTGTCTCCCCTTGCCTCAGCCTTGCTTGGCTTGCCTTGCCTTAACCTTGCCTTGCTTTGCGTTGCCTTGCCTTATCCTTGCCTTGCTTTGCCTTGCCTTGCCTTGTCTTTCCCTTGTCTTGCCGTGCCTTCCGTTACCCTTCCCTTGCCTTGCCGTGCATTGCGTAGCCTTCCGATGCCTTGCCTTAGCCTTTCCTTGCCTTGCCTTGCCTTGTCCTTCCCTTGCCTTGCCTTGCCTTGCGTTACCCTTTCCTTGCCTTGCTTTGCCTTGCATTGCTTTGCCTTCTGTTACCCTTTCCTTGCCTTACCTTAAATTGCCGTTGCCTTGCGTTGTCGTGCCTTAGCCTTGCCTTGCCTTGCCTTCCGCTACGTTTTCCTTGCCTTGCCGTGCCTTGCGTAGCGTTACTCTTTCCTTGCCTTGCCTAAACATCGCGTTGCCTTGCTTTGCGTTGCGTTGCCTTAGCCTTGCCTTGCCTTACCGTGCCTTGCCTTGTCCTTCCCTTTCATTGCCTTGCCTTCAGTTACCCTTCCATTCCCTTGCTTTGCCTTGTCTTGCCTTGCCTTCCTTTACCCTTTGCTTGCGTTGCTGTGCCTTCTGTTACCCTTTCCTTGCCTTGCCGTGCATTGCCTCGCCTTGCGTTGTCGTGCCTTACACTTGTCTCCCCTTGCCTGGCCGAGGCTTCCGTTACCCTTGCCTTGCCTTGCCTTAACTTCCTGTTGCCTTGCGTTGCCTTGCGTTGCCTTAGCCTTGCCTTGCCTTGCCGTGCCTTGCCTTTTCCTTCCCTTGCCTTTCCTTGCCTTGCTTTGCCTTGCATTGCCTTGCCTTCTGTTACCCTTTCCTTGCCTTGCCGTGCATTGCCTAGCCTTGCGTTGTCGTGCCTTAGCCTTGTCTCCCCTTGCCTCAGCCTTGCTTGGCTTGCCTTGCTTTAACCTTGCCTTGCTTTGCGTTGCCTTGCCTTATCCTTGCCTTGCTTTGCCTTGCCTTGCCTTGTCTTTCCCTTGTCTTGCCGTGCCTTTCGTTACCCTTCCCTTGCCTTGCCGTGCATTGCGTAGCCTTCCGATGCCTTGCCTTAGCCTTTCCTTGCCTTGCCTTGCCTTGTCCTTCCCTTGCCTTGCCTTGCCTTGCGTTACCCTTTCCTTGCCTTGCTTTGCCTTGCATTGCTTTGCCTTCTGTTACCCTTTCCTTGCCTTACCTTAAATTGCCGTTGCCTTGCGTTGTCTTGCCTTAGCCTTGCCTTGCCTTGCAGTGCCTTGCCTTCCGCTACGTTTTCCTTGCCTTGCCGTGCCTTGCGTAGCGTTACTCTTTCCTTGCCTTGCCTAAACTTCGCGTTGCCTTGCTTTGCGTTGCGTTGCCTTAGCCTTGCCTTGCCTTACCGTGCCTTGCCTTGTCCTTCCCTTTCATTGCCTTGCCTTCAGTTACCCTTCCATTCCCTTGCTTTGCCTTGTCTTGCCTTGCCTTCCTTTACCCTTTGCTTGCGTTCCTGTGCCTTCTGTTACCCTTTCCTTGCCTTGCCGTGCATTGCCTCGCCTTGCGTTGTCGTGCCTTACACTTGTCTCCCCTTGCCTGGCCGAGCCTTCCGTTACACTTGTCTTGCCTTGCCGTGTCTTCCGTTACCCTTGCCTTGCCTTGCCTCCCCTTGCCTTAGGCTTGCTTGGTTTGCCTTGCCTTAACATTGCATTGCCTTGCGTTCCCTTTCCTCAGCTTTGCATTGCCATGCCGTTCCTTACTTTCCGTTACCCTTTCCTTGCCTTACCGTGCCTTGCCGTGAAATATCTTTCCCTTGCCTTGCCGTGCCTTCCGTTACCCTTGTCTTGCATTGCCGTGCCTTCCTTAACCCTTGCGTTGCTTTCCTTTGCCTTGCCTTGCCTTGCCTTCTGTTACCCTTTCCTTGCCTTGCCGTGCATTGCCTAGCCTTGCGTTGCCTTGCCTTGCCTTGCCGTGCCTTGCCTTCCTTTACCCTTTCCTTGCCTTTCCGTGCCTTCCCTTCCATTACCCTTTCCTTGCCTTGCCTTAACTTCGCGTTGCCTTGCGTTGCGTTGCGTTGCCTTGCCTTGCCGTGCCTTGCCTTGTCCTTCCCTTGCCTTGCCATGCCTTCAGTTACCCTTGCCTTGCCTTCCTTTGCCTTGCCTTGCCTTGCCTTCCGTTACCCTTTCCTTGCCTTGCTGTGCCTTCCGTTACCCTTTTCTTGCCTTGCTTTGCCTTGCAATGCCTTACCTTCTGTTACCCTTTCCTTGCCTTGCCGTGCATTGCCTAGCCTTGCGTTGTCGTGCCTTAGCCTTGTCTCCCCTTGCCTTAGCCTTGCTTGGCTTGCCTTGCCGTATAATTGCCTTACCTTGCCTTGCATTGCCTTGTCTTTCCCTTGCCTACCCGTGCCTTCCGTTCCCCTTGCCTTGCCTTGCTTTTCCGTGCCTTGCCTTGCCTTCCGTTACCCTTTCCTTGCCTTGCCTTAACTTTGCGTTGCCTTGCGATGCCTTGTCTTAGCCTTGCGTTGCCTTGCCGTGCCTTGCATTCCGTTACCCTTTCCTTGCCTTGCCGTGCCTTCCCTTCCGTTACCCTTGCCTTGCCTTGCCTTAACTTTGCTTTGCCTTGCGTTGCGTTGCGTTGCCTTAGCCTTGCCTTGCCTTGCCGTGCCTTGCCTTCCGTTACCATTGTCTTGCCATGCATTCCGTTACTCTTGCCTTGCCGTGCCTTGCCTTGTACTTCCCTTGCCTTGCCGTGCCTTCCCTTACCCTTACATTGCCTTCCGTGCATTGCCCAGCCATGTGTTGCCTTGGCCTTGCCTTGACTTGCCGTGCCGTGCCTTCCCTTACCCTTGCATTGTCTTGCTTTGCCTTCCCTTCCGTTACCCTTTCCTTGCCTTGCCGTGCACTGCCTAGCCTTGCATTGTCGTTCCTTAGCCTTGACTCCCTTGCCTTAGCCTTTCTTTTCTTGCCTTCCCTTAAACCGGCCTTGCATGACATTGCCTTGCCTAAGCCTTGCCTTACGTTGCATTGCCTTGTCTTCTGTTACCCTTGCCTTGCCTTGCTGTCCATTGCCTAGCCTTGCGTTGTCGTGCATTAGCTTTGTCTCCCCTTGACTTAACCTTGCTTGTCTTGCCTTCCTTTACCCTTGCCTAGCCTTGCGTTGCCTTGCCTTAGCCTTGCCTTGCCTTGCCGTGCCTTGCCTTGTCCTTCCCTTGCCTTCCCGTGCCTTCCGTTACACTTCCCTTGCCTTGCCTTGCCTTGCCTTCCGTTAAACTTCCCTTGCCTTGCCCTGCATTGCCTAGCCTTGCGTTGCCTTCCCTTACCCTTTCCTTGCCCTGCCGTGCATTGCCTAGCATTGCATTGACTTGCCTTAGCCCTGCCTTACCTTGCCTTGCCTTGTCTTGCTTTGCTTTGCCTTGCCTTCCGTTACCCTTTCCTTGCATTGCCGTGCATTGCCTATCCTTGCGTTGCCTTGCCGAGCCTTCAGTTACCCTTGTCTTGCCTTGCCGTGCCCTTCCTTGTCCTTCCCTTTCCTTGTCGAGCCTTCCGTTACCCTTGTCTTGCCTTGCCGTGCCTTCCTTTACCCTTGCCTTGTCTTGCTTTGCCTTGCCTTGCCTTGCCTTCCGTTACCCTTTCCTTGCATTGCCGTGCATTGCCTAGCCTTGCGTTGCCTTGCCGAGCCTTCTGTTACCCTTGTCTTGCCTTGCCGTGCCTTGCCTTGTCCTTCCATTGCCTTGTCGAGCCTTCCGTTACCCTTGTCTTGCCTTGCCGTGCCTTCCGTTACCCTTGCCTTGCCTTGCCTCCCTTTGCCTTAGCCTTGCGTCGTTTGTGTTGCCTTCACTTTGCATTGAATGGTGTTCCTTTTACTCATCTTTGCATTGCCTTGCCGTGCCTTGCCTTCCGTTACCCTTTCCTTGCCTTGCCTTGCCGTGCCTTGCTTTGTCCTTCCCTTGCCTTGCCGAGACTTCCGTTACCCTTGTATTGCCTTGCCGTGCCTATCGTTACCCTTGCCTTGCCTCCCTTTGCAATAGCCTTGCGTCGGTTGCCTTCACTTTGCATTGCCTTGCGTTGCCTTTCCTCATCTTTGCATTGCCTTGCCGTGCCTTGCCTTCTATTTCCCTTTCCTTACCTTGCCGTACATTGCCTAGACTTGCGTTGCCTTGCCTTAGCATTGCCTTGCCATGCCGTACCTTGCCTTGTCCTTCCCTTACATTTCCGTGCCTTCCGTTACCCTTGTCTTGCCTTGCCGTGCCTTCGTTTACCCTTTCCTAGCCTTGCGTTGCCTTGACTTAGCCTTGCCTTGCCTTTCCGTGCCTTGCCTTGTCTTTCCCTCGCCTTGCCGTGCCTTCCGTTACACTTCCCTTGCCTTGCTTTGCCTTGCCTTGCCTTGCCTTCCGTTACCCTTCCCTTGCCTTGCCGCGCATTGCCTAGCCTTGCGTTGCCTTGCCTTAGCCTTTCCTTGCCTTGCCCTGCCTTGCCTTGTCCTTCCCATGCCTTGCCGTCGCTTCCTTTACCCTTGCCTTGCCTTGCTTTGCCTTGCTTTGACTTGCCTTGCCTTGCTTTGCCTTGCATTGCCTTGCTTTCTGTTACCCTTTCCTTGCCTTAACTTTGCGTTGACTTGCGTTGCCTTGACTTAGCCTTGCCTTGCCTTGCCGTGCCTTGCCTTGTCCTTCCCCTGCCTTGCCATGCCTTCAGTTACCCTTGCCTTGCCTTGCTTTGCCTTGCCTTCCCTTGCCTTCCGTTATGCTTTCCTTGTCTTGCTGTGCCTTCCGTTACACTTTATTTGCCTTGCTTTGCCTTGCATTGCCTTGCCTTCTGTTACCCTTTCCTTGACTTGCCGTGCATTGCCTAGCCTTGCGTTGTCGTGCCTTAGCCTTGTCTCCCCTTGCCTTAGCCTTGCTTGGCTTGCCTTGCCGTATCCTTGCCTTGCCTTGCCTTGCCTTGCCTTGTCTTTCCCTTGCCTACCCGTGCCTTCCGTTCCCCTTGCCTTGCCTTGCTTTTCCGTGCCTTGCCTTGCCTTCCGTTACCCTTTCCTTGCCTTGCCTTAACTTTGCGTTGCCTTGCGTTGCCTTGCCTTAGCCTTGCCTTTCCTTGCCGTGCCTTGCCTTGTCCTTCCCTTGCCTTGCCATGCCTTCAGTTACCCTTGCCTTGCCTTGCCTTCCTTTACGCATTCCTTGCCTTGCTGTGCCTTCCGTTACCCTTTCCTTGCCTTGCTTTGCGTTGCATTTCCTTGCCTTCTGTTACCCTTTCCTTGCCTAGCCGTCCATTGCCTAGCGTTGCGTTGTCGTGCCTTAGCCTTGTCTCCCCTTGCCTTAGCCTTGCTTGGATTGCCTTGCCTTATGCTTGCCTTGCGTTTCCTTGCCTTGCCTTGTCTTGCCTTCCGTTACCCTTTCCATGCATTGCCGTGCATTGCCTTGCCTTCCGTTACCCTTTCCTTTCCTTGCGGTGCATTGCCTAGCCGTGCGTTTTCGTGCCATAGCCTTTCCTTCCCTTGCTATAGCCTTATTTGGCTTGCCTTGCCTTGCCGTGCCCTCTGTTACCCTTGCCTTTTCTTGCTTTGCCTTGCTTTGCCTTCCCTTCCGTTACCCATTCTTTGCCTTGCGTTGCCTTGCCTTAGCCTTGGCTTGCCTTGCCGTGCCTTGCCTTTCGTTACCCTTTCCTTGCCTTTCCGTGCCTTGCCTTCCGTTACCCTTTCCTTGCCTTGCCTTAACTTCGTGTTGCCTTGCGTTGCCTTGCGTTGCCTTAGCCTTGCCTTGCCTTGCCGTGCCTTGCCTTGTCCTTCCCTTGCCTTTCCTTGCCTTGCTTTGCCTTGCATTGCCTTGCCTTCTGTTACCCTTTCCTTGCCTTGCCGTGCATTGCCTAGCCTTGCGTTGTCTTGCCTTAGCATTGTCTCCCCTTGCCTCAGCCTTGCTTGGCTTGCGTTGCCTTAACCTTGCCTTGCTTTGCGTTGCCTTGCCTTATCCTTGCCTTGCTTTGCCTTGCTTGCCTTGTCTTTCCCTTGTCTTGCCGTGCCTTTCGTTACCCTTGCCTTGCCTTTATTTGTCTTGCCTTGCCCTGCCTTCCGTTACCCTTCCCTTGCCTTGCCGTGCATCGCGTAGCCTTCCGATGCCTTGCCTTAGCCTGTCCTTGCCTTGCCTTGCCTTGTCCTTCCCTTGCCTTGCCGAGCCTTCCGTTACCCTTGACTTGCCATGCCGTGCCTTCCGTTACCCTTGCGTTGCCTTGCCTCCCCTTGCTTTAGCCTTGCTTGGGTTGTCTTGCCTTCACTTTGCATTGCCTTGCGTTGCCTTTCCTCAGCTTTGCATTGCCTTGACGAGCCTTACCTTCCTTTACCCTTTCCTTGACTTGCTGTGCATTGCCTAGCCTTGCGTTGCCTTGCCTTAGCCTTGCCTTGCCTTGCCATGCCTTGCCTTCCGTTACGTTTTCCTTGCCTTGCCGTGCCTTGCGTAGCGTTACCCTTTCCTTGCCTTGCCTAAACTTCGCGTTGCCTTGCTTTGTGTTACGTTGCCTTAGCCTTGCTTTGCTTTGCCTTGCCTTGCCTTCCGTTACCATTGTCTTGCCTTGCCATGCCATTGCCTTGCCGGCCTTCCCTTACCCTTGCCTTGCCGTGCCGTTCTGCCTTCCCTTACCGTTACCTTGCCTTGCCGTGCATTGCCCAGCCTTCTGTTGCATTGTCCTTGCCTTGACTTGCCGTGGCGTGCCTTCCATTAGCCTTGCCTTGCCTTGCCTACTGTTAACCTTTCCTTGCCTTGCATTGCATTGCCTAGCTTTGCGTTGTCGTGCCTTTGCCTTGACTCCCCTTGACTTAGCCTTGCTTGTCTTGCCTTCCCTTAACCTGGACATGAATGTCATTGCCTTGCCTTAGCCTTGCCTTACCTTGCCTTGCCTTATCTTCTGTTACCCTTTCCTTGCCTTGCCGTCCATTGCCTAGCCTTGCGTTGTCGTGCCATAGCATTGACTCCCCTTGCCTTAGCCTTGCTTGTCTTGCCTTCACTTAACCTGGCCTTGCATGTCATTGCCTTGCCTTAGCCTTGCCTTACCTTGCCTTGCCGTGCCATATCCTTCCCCTGCCTTGCCGTGCCTTCCGTTACCCTTTTCTTGCCTTGCCGTGCCTTCCTTTACCCTTGCCTTGCTTTGCTTTGCCTTGCCTTGCCTTGCCTTCTGTTACCCTTTCCTTGCCTTGCCGTGCATTGCCTAGCCTTGCGTTCCCTTGCCTTAGCCCTGCCTTGCTTTGCCGTGCCTTGCCTTGTCCTTCCCTTGCCTTGCCGAGCCTTCCGTTACCCTTTCCTTGCCTTGCTTTGCCTTGCATTGTTTTGCCTTCTGTTACCCTTTCCTTGCCTTGCCTGAAATTGGCGTTGCCTTGCGTTGCCTTGCCTTAGCCTTGCCTTGCCTTGACGTGCCTTGCCTTCCGTTACGTTTTCCTTGTCTTGCCGTGCCTTACGTAGCGTTACCCTTTCCTTGCCTTGCCTAAACTCCGTGTTGCCTTGCTTTGCGTTGCGTTGCCTTAGTCTTGCCTTGCCTTACCGTGCCTTGCCTTGTCCTTCCCTTTCATTGCCTTGCCTTCAGTTACCCTTCCCTTCCCTTGCTTTGCCTTGTCTTGCCTTGCCTTCCTTTACCCTTTGCTTGCCTTGCTGTGCCTTTTTACCCTTTCCTTGCCTTGCTTTGCCTTGCATTGCCTTGACTTCTGTTACCCTTTCCTTGCCTTGCCGTACATTGCCTCGCCTTGCGATGTCGTGCCTTAGACTTGTCTCCCCTTGCCTTGGCGAGCCTTCTGTTACCCTTGTCTTGCCTTGCCGTGTATTCCGTTACCCTTGCCTTGCCTTGCCTCCCCTTGCCTTAGCCTTGCTTGGCTTGCCTTGCCTTAAAATTGCATTGCCTTGCGTTCCCTTTCCTCAGCTTTGCATTGCCTTGCCGTTCCTTAGTTTCCGTTACCCTTTCCTTTCCTTGCCGTGCATTGCCTAGCCTTGCGTTGTTCCATAGCATTGACTCCCCTTGCCTTAGCCTTGCTTGTCTTGCCTTCACTTAACCTGGCCTTGCATGGCATTGCCTTGCCTTAGCCTTGCCTTACTTTGCCTTGCCGTGCCATATCCTTCCCTTGCCTTGCCGTACCTTCCGTTACCCTTGTCTTGCATTGCCGTGCCTTCCTTTACCCTTGCCTTGCTTTGCTTTGCCTTGCCTTGCCTTGCCTTCTGTTACCCTTTCCTTGCCTTGCCGTGCATTGCCTAGCCTTGCGTTGCGTTGCCTTAGCCTTGCCTTGCCTTGCCGTGCCTTGCCTTGTCCTTCCCTTGCATTGCCGAGCCTTCCGTTACCCTTGTCTTGCCTTGCCTTTCCTTCCGTTACCCTTGCCTTGCCTTACCTCCCCTTGCTTTAGACTTGCTTGGGTTGTCTTGCCTTCACTTTGCATTGCCTTGCGTTGCCTTTCCTCAGCTTTGCATTGCCTTGACGTGCCTTACCATTCTTTACCCTTTCCTTGCCTTTCCGTGCGTTGCCTAGCCTTGCGTTGCCTTGCCTTAGCCTTGCCTTCCCTTGCCGTGCCTTGCCTTGTTCTTCCCTTGCCTTGCCGTGCCTTCCGTTACACTTCCCTTGCCTTGCTTTGCCTTGCCTTGCCTTGCCTTCCGTTACCCTTCCCTTGCCTTGCCGTGCATTGCCTAGCCTTGCATTGTCGTGCATTAGCTTTTTCTCCCCTTGCCTTAGCCTTGCTTGTCTTGCCTTAGCCTTGTCTCCCCTTGCCTTAGCCTTGCTCGCCTTGCCTTGCCTTAACCTTGCCTTGCTTTGCGTTGCTTTGCCTTATCCTTGCCTTGCCTTGCCTTGCCTTGTATTTCCCTTGCCTTGCCGTGCCTTCCGTTACCCTTGCCTTGCCTTGCTTTTCCGTGCCTTGCCTTGCCTTCCGTTACCCTTTCCTTGCCTTGCCTTAACTTTGCGTTGCCTTGCGTTGCCATTCCTTAGCCTTGCCTTGCCTTGCCGTGCCTTGCCTTGTCCTTCCCTTGCCTTGCCATGCCTTCAGTTACCTTTGCCTTGCCTTGCCTTGCCTTCCGTTACGCTTTCCTTGCCTTGCTGTGCCTTCCGTTACCCTTTTTTGCCTTGCTTTGCGTTGCATTTGCTTGCCTTCTGTTACCCTTTCCTTGCCTAGCCGTCCATTGCCTAGCCTTGCTTTGTCGTGCCTTAGCCTTGTCTCCCCTTGCCTTAGCCTTGCTTGGCTTGCCTTGCTTATCCTTGCCTTGCCTTGCCTTGCCTTGTCTTGTCTTGCCTTCCGTTACCCTTTCCATGCATTCCCGTGCATTGCCTAGCCGTGCCTTGCCTTGCCGAGCCTTCCGTTACCCTTGTCTTTCCTTGCTTTTCCCTGCCTTCCCTTCCGTTACCGTTTCCTTGCCTTGCCTTAACTTTGCGTTGCCTTGCGTTGCCTTTCCATAGCCTTGCGTTGCCTTGCCGTGCCTTGCAATCCGTTACCCATTCTTTGCGTTGCCGTGCCTTCCCTTCCGTTACCCTTTCCTTGCCTTGCCGTGCATTTCCTAGCCTTGCTTTTTCGTGGCTTAGCCTTGCCTCCCCTTAGCTTAGCCTTGCTTGGCTTGCCTGACCTTAACCTTGCGTTGCCTTGCCTTGCGTTACCTTGCCATAGGCTTGCCTTGCCTTGGCGTGCCTTACCTTGCCTTGTCCTTCCCATGTCTTGCCTTGCCTTCCGTTACCCTTTCCTTGCCTTTCCTTAACTTCGTGTTGCCTTGCGTTGCCTTAGCCTTGCCTTGCCTTGCCGTGCCTTGCCTTGTCCTTCCCTTGCCTTTCCTTGCCTTGCTTTGCCATGCATTGCCTTGCCTTCTGTTACCCTTTCCTTACCTTGCCGTGCGTTGCCTAGCCTTGCGTTGTCTTGCCTTAGCATTGTCTCCCCTTGCCTCAGCCTTGCTTGGCTTGCCTTGCCTTAACCTTGCCTTGGTTTGCCTTGCCTTGCCTTGTCTTTCCCTTGTCTTGCCGTGCCTTAAGTTACCCTTGCCTTGCCTTTATTTGTCTTGCCTTGCCCTGCCTTCCGTTATCTTTCCCTTGCCTTGCCGTGCATTGCGTAGCCTTCCGATGCCTTGCCTTAGCCTTTCCTTGCCTTGCCTTGCCTTGTCCTTCCCTTGCCTTGCCTTGCCTTGCGTTACCTTTTCCTTGCCTTGCTTTGCCTTGCATTGCTTTGCCTTCTGTTACCCTTTCCTTGCCTTACCTCAAATTGGCGTGGCCTTGTGTTGCCTTGCCTTAGCCTTGCCTTGCCTTGCCGTGCCTTGCCTTCCGTTACCCTTTGCTTGCCTTGCCGTGCCTTCCCTTCCGTTACCCTTGCCTTGCCTTGCCTTAAATTTGCGTTGCCTTGCGTTGCGTTGCGTTGCGTTGCCTTGTGTTGCCTTGCCTTACCCTTGCTTGTCTTGCCTTCCCTTAACCTGGCCTTGCATGACATTGCCTTGCCTAAGCCTTGCCTTACGTTGCATTGCCTTGTCTTCTGTTGCACTTCCCTTGCCTTGCTTTGCCTTGCTTTGACTTGCCTTGCCTTGATTTGCGTTGCGTTGCCTTGCCTTCCGTTACCCTTTCCTTGCCTTACTTTGCCTTGCCTTGCCTTGCTTGCTGTTACCCTTTCCTTGCCTTGCCTTAACTTTGCGTTGACTTGCGTTGCCTTGCCTTCCTTTCTGTTACCCTTTCCTTGCCTTGCCTTATCTTTGCGTTGCGTTGCGTTGCGTTGGCCTTGAATTGCCTTGCCGTGCCTTGCCTTGTCCTTCCCTTGCCTTGCCATGCCTTCAGTTACCTTTGCCTTGCCTTGCCTTGCCTTCCGTTACCTTTCCTTGCCTTGCTGTGCCTTCCGTTACCCTTTTTTGCCTTGCTTTGCGTTGCCTTTGCTTGCCTTCTGTTACCCTTTCCTTGCCTACCCGTCCATTGCCTAGCCTTGCTTTGTCGTGCCTTAGCCTTGTCTCCCCTTGCCTCAGCCTTGCTTGGCTTGCCTTGCCTTAACCTTGCCTTGCTTTGCCTTGCCTTGCCTTGTCTTTCCCTTGTCTTACCGTGCCTTTCGTTACACTTGCCTTGCCTTTATTTGTCTTGCCTTGACCTGCCTTCCGTTACCCTTCCCTTGCCTTGCCGTGCATTGCGTAGCCTTCCGATGCCTTGCCTTAGCCTTTCCTTGCCTTGCCTTGCCTTGTCCTTCCCTTGCCTTGCCTTGCCTTGCGTTACATTTTCCTTGCCTTGCTTTGCCTTGCATTGCTTTGCCTTCTGTTACCCTTTCCTTCCCTTACCTTAAATTGGCGTGGCCTTGCGTTGCCTTGCCTTAGCCTTGCCTTGCCTTGCCGTGCCTTGCCTTCCGTTACCCTTTGCTTGCCTTGCCGTGCCTTCCCTTCCGTTACCCTTGCCTTGCCTTGCCTTAACTTTGCGTTGCCTTGCGTTGCGTTGCGTTGCGTTGCCTTGTGTTGCCTTGCCTTAGCCTTGCTTGTCTTGCCTTCCCTTAACCTGGCCTTTCATGACATTGCCTTGCCTAAGCCTTGCCTTACGTTGCATTGCCTTGTCTTCTGTTGCACTTCCCTTAGCTTGCTTTACCTTGCTTTGACTTGCCTTGCCTTGATTTGCGTTGCATTGCCTTGACTTCCGTTACGCTTTCCTTGCCTTACTTTGCCTTGCCTTGCCTTGCTATCTGTTACCCTTTCCTTGCCTTGCCTTAACTTTGCGTTGACGTGCGTTGCCTTGCCTTGCTTTCTGTTACCCTTTCCTTGCCTTGCCTTATCGTTGCGTTGCGTTGCGTTGCCTTGGCCTTGAATTGCCTTGCCGTGCCTTGCCGTCCGTTACCATTGTCTTGCCTTGCCATGCCTTCCGTTACCCTTGCCTTGCCGTGCCTTGCCTTGTCCTTCCTTTGACTTGCCGTGCCTTCCCGTACCCTTACGTTGCCTTGCCGTGCCTTCCGTTACAATTCCCTTGCCTTGTTTTGCCTTGCCTTGCCGTGCCTTCCTTTACCCTTGCCTTGCCTTGCTTTAAATTGCCTTGCCTTGCCTACCATTACCATTTCCTTGCCTTGTCTTAACGTCGTGTTGCCTTGCGTTGCCTTGCCGTACCTTGCAATCCGTTACCCATTCCTTTCCTTGCCGTGCCTTCCCTTCCGTTACCCTTTCCTTGCCTTGCCGTGCATTTCCTAGCCTTGCTTTTTCGTGGCTTAGCCTTGCCGCCCCTTAGCTTAGCCTTGCTTGGCTTGCCTGACCTTAACCTTGCGTTGCCTTGCCTTGCGTTGCCTTGCCATAGCCTTGCCTTGCCTTCGCGTGCCTTACCTTGCCTTGTCCTTCCCTTGTCTTGCCGTGCCTTCCATTACCCTTGCCTTGCCTTGATTTGTTTTGCCTTGCCCTGCCTTCCGTTACCCTTTCCTTTCCTTGCGGTGCATTGCCTAGCCGTGCGTTGTCGTGCCATTGCCTTTCCTTCCCTTGCTATAGCCTTACTTGGCTTGCCTTGCCTTGCCGTGCCCTATGTTACCCTTGCCTTTTCTTGCCTTGCCTTGCCGTGGCTTGCCTTTCGTTACCCTTTCCTTGCCTTTCCGTGCCTTGCCTTCCGTTATCCTTTCGTTGCCTTGCCTTAACTTCGTGTTGCCTTGCGTTGCCTTAGCCTTGCCTTGCCTTGCCGTGCCTTGCTCTTGCCTTCCTGCTTGCCTTCCGTTAACCTTTCCTTGCCTTGCCTTAACGTCGTGTTGCCTTGCGTTGCCTTGCGTTGCCTTAGCCTTGCCTTGCCTTGCCGTGCCTTGCCTTGTCCTTCCCTTGCCTTTCCTTTCCTTGCTTTGCCTTGCATTGCCTTGCCTTCTGTTACCATTTCCTTGCCTTGCCGTGCATTGCCTAGCCTTGCGTTGTCCTGCCTTAGCCTTGTCTCCCCTTACCTCAGGCTTGCTTTGCTTGCCTTGCCTTAACCTTGCCTTGCTTTGCGTTGCCTTGCCTTATCCTTGCCTTGCATTGCATTGCCTTGTCTTTCCCTTGCCTTGCCGTGCCTACCGTTACCCTTGCCTTGCCTTGCTTTTCCGTGCCTTGCCTTGCCTTCCGTTACCCTTTCCTTGCCTTGCCTTAACTTTGCCTTGCCTCTCGTTGCCTTGCCTTAGCCTTGCCTTGCCTTGCCGTGACATGCCTTGTCCTTCCCTTGCCTTGCCATGCCTTCAGTTACCTTTGCCTTGCCTTGCCTTGCCTTCCGTTACGCTTTCCTTGCCTTGCAGTGCCTTCCATTACCCTTTACTTGCCTTGCTTTGCGTTCCATTTCCTTGCCTTCTGTTACCCTTTCCTTGCCTAGCCGTCCATTGCCTAGTCCTTGCGTTGTCGTGCCTTAGCCTTGTCTCCCCTTGCATTAGCCTTGCTTGGCTTGCCTTACGTTATCCTTGCCTTGCCTTGTCTTGCCTTCCGTTACCCTTTCCATGCATTGCCGTGCATTGCCTAGCCGTGCGTTGCCTTGCCGGGACTTCCTTTACCCTTGTCTTGCCTTGCTTTTCCGTGCCTGGCCTTGCCTTCCGTTACCCTTTCCTTGCCTTTCCTTAAGTTTGCGTTGCCTTGCGTTGCCTTGCCATAGCCTTGCCTTGCCTTGCCGTGCCTTGCCTTTCGTTACCCTTTCCTTGCCTTTCCGTGACTTGCCTTCCGTTAACCATTCCTTGCCTTGCCTTAACGTCGTGTTGCCTTGCGTTGCCTTGCGTTGCCTTAGCCTTGCCTTGCCTTGCCGTGCCTTGACTTCTCCTTCCCTTGCCTTGCCTTGCTTTCCTTTGCCTTGCCTTGTCTTTCCTTCCGTTACCCTTTCCTTGCCTTGCTGTGCATTCCGTTACCCTTTCCTTGCCTTGCTTTGCCTTGCATTGCCTTGCCTTCTGTTACCCTTTCCTTGCCTTGCCGTGCATTGCCTAGCCTTGCGTTGTCGTGCCTTAGCCTTGTCTCCCCTTGCCTCAGCCTTGCTTGGCTTGGCTTGCCTTAACCTTGCCTTGCTTTGCGTTGCCTTGCCTTAGCCTTGCCTTACGTTGCATTGCCTTTTCGTCTGTTACCCTTTCCTTGCCTTGCCGTCCATTGCCTAGCCTTGCGTTGTCGTGTATTAGCTTTGTCTCCCCTTGCCTTAGCCTTGCTTGTCTTGCCTTCCCTTATCCTGGCCTTGCATGGCATTGCCTTGCCTTAGCCTTGCCTTACGTTGCATTGCCTTTTCTTCTGTTACGCTTTCCTTGCCTTTCCGTCCATTGCCTAGCCTTGCGTTGTCGTGCATTAGCTTTGTCTCCCCTTGCCTTAAACCTGCTTGTCTTGCCTTCCTTTAACCTGGCCTTGCATGACATTGCCTTGCCTTAGCCTTGCCTTACCTTGCCTTGCCTTGCCATGTCCTTCCCTTGCCTTGCCGTGCCTTCCGTTACCCTTGTATTTCCTTGCCGTGCCTTCCTTTACCCTTGCCTTGCTTTGCTTTGCCTTGCCTTGCCTTGCCTTCCGTTACCCTTTCCTTGCCTTATCCGTGCATTGCCTAGCCTTGCATTGTCTTGCCTTAGCCTTGCCTTGCATTCCCTTACCCTTTCCTTGCATTGCCGTGCATTGCCTAGCCTTGCGTTGCCTTGCCGAGCCTTCCGTTACCCTTGTCTTGCCATGCCGTGCCTTGCGTTGTCCTTCCCTTGCCTTGCCGAGCCTTCCGTTACCCTTGTCTTGCCTTGCCGTGCCTTCTGTTACCCATGCCTTGCCTCCCTTTGCCTTAGCCTTGCGTCGGTTGCCTTCACTTTGCATTGCCTTGCGTTGCTTTGCATCATCTTTGCATTGCCTTGCTTTTCCTTGCCTTCCGTTACCCTTTCCTTGCCTTGCCGTACATTGCCTAGCCTTGCGTTGCGTTGCCTTAGCATTGCCTTGCCTTGCCGTGCCTTGCCTTGTCCTTCCCTTGCCTTGCCGTACCTTCCGTTACACTTCCTTTGCCTTGCTTTGCCTTGCCTTGCCTTGCCTTCCGGTACCCTTCCCTTGCCTTGCCGTGCATTGCCTAGCCTTGCGTTGCCTTGCCTTCGCCTTTCCCTGCCTTTCCCTCCCTTGCCTTGTCTTCCATGTTGCCTTTCGCCTTTCCCTGCCTTTCCCTCCCTTGCCTTCCGTTACCCTTTACTTCCCATGCCTTGCCGTGCCTTCCCTTCCGTTACCCTTTCCTTGCCTTGCCGTGCATTGCCTAGCCTTGCCTTTTTCGTGGCTTAGCCTTGCCGCCCCTTAGCTTAGCCTTGCTTGGCTTGCCTGACCTTAACCTTGCCTTGCCTTGCCTTGCGTTGCCTTGCCGTATAGCCTTGCCTTGCCTTTGCGAGTGCCTTGCCTTGCCTTGTCCTTCCCTTGTCTTGCCGTGCCTTCCATTACCCTTGCCTTGCCTTGATTTGTTTTGCCTTGCCCTGCCTTCCGTTACCCTTTCCTTTCCTTGCGGTGCATTGCCTAGCCGTGCGTTGTCGTGCCATAGCCTTTCCTTCCCTTGCTATAGCCTTACTTGGCTTGCCTTGCCTTGCCGTGCCCTATGTTACCCTTGCCTTTTCTTGCCTTGCCTTGCCGTGCTTGCCTTTCGTGCCTTGCCTTTCGTTACCCTTTCCTTGCCTTTCCGTGCCTTGCCTTCCGTTATCCTTTCGTTGCCTTGCCTTAACTTCGTGTTGCCTTGCGTTGCCTTAGCCTTGCCTTGCCTTGCCGTGCCTTGCCTTGTCCTTCCCTTGCCTTTCCTTTCCTTGCTTTTCCTTGCATTGCCTTGCCTTCTGTTACCATTTCCTTGCCTTGCCGTGCATTGCCTAGCCTTGCGTTGTCCTGCCTTAGCCTTGTCTCCCCTTACCTCAGGCTTGCTTTGCTTGCCTTGCCTTATCCTTGCCTTGCTTTGCGTTGCCTTGCCTTATCCTTGCCTTGCATTGCATTGCCTTGTCTTTCCCTTGCCTTGCCGTGCCTACCGTTACCCTTGCCTTGCCTTGCTTTTCCGTGCCTTGCCTTGCCTTCCGTTACCCTTTCCTTGCCTTGCCTTAACTTTGCCTTGCCTCTCGTTGCCTTGCCTTAGCCTTGCCTTGCCTTGCCGTGACATGCCTTGTCCTTCCCTTGCCTTGCCATGCCTTCAGTTACCTTTGCCTTGCCTTGCCTTGCCTTCCGTTACGCTTTCCTTGCCTTGCAGTGCCTTCCATTACCCTTTTCTTGCCTTGCTTTGCGTTTCATTTCCTTGCCTTCTGTTACCCTTTCCTTGCCTAGCCGTCCATTGCCTAGTCCTTGCGTTGTCGTGCCTTAGCCTTTTCTCCCCTTGCATTAGCCTTGCTTGGCTTGCCTTACGTTATCCTTGCCTTGCCTTGTCTTGCCTTCCGTTACCCTTTCCATGCATTGCCGTGCATTGCCTAGCCGTGCGTTGCCTTGCCGGGACTTCCTTTACCCTTGTCTTGCCTTGCTTTTCCGTGCCTGGCCTTGCCTTCCGTTACCCTTTCCTTGCCTTTCCTTAAGTTTGCGTTGCCTTGCGTTGCCTTGCCATAGCCTTGCCTTGCCTTGCCGTGCCTTGCCTTTCGTTACCCTTTCCTTGCCTTTCCGTGACTTGCCTTCCGTTAACCATTCCTTGCCTTGCCTTAACGTCGTGTTGCCTTGCGTTGCCTTGCGTTGCCTTAGCCTTGCCTTGCCTTGCCGTGCCTTGACTTCTCCTTCCCTTGCCTTGCCTTGCTTTCCTTTGCCTTGCCTTGTCTTTCCTTCCGTTACCCTTTCCTTGCCTTGCTGTGCATTCCGTTACCCTTTCCTTGCCTTGCTTTGCCTTGCATTGCCTTGCCTTCTGTTACCCTTTCCTTGCCTTGCCGTGCATTGCCTAGCCTTGCGTTGTCGTGCCTTAGCCTTGTCTCCCCTTGCCTCAGCCTTGCTTGGCTTGGCTTGCCTTAACCTTGCCTTGCTTTGCGTTGCCTTGCCTTAGCCTTGCCTTACGTTGCATTGCCTTTTCGTCTGTTACCCTTTCCTTGCCTTGCCGTCCATTGCCTAGCCTTGCGTTGTCGTGTATTAGCTTTGTCTCCCCTTGCCTTAGCCTTGCTTGTCTTGCCTTCCCTTATCCTGGCCTTGCATGGCATTGCCTTGCCTTAGCCTTGCCTTACGTTGCATTGCCTTTTCTTCTGTTACGCTTTCCTTGCCTTTCCGTCCATTGCCTAGCCTTGCGTTGTCGTGCATTAGCTTTGTCTCCCCTTGCCTTAAACCTGCTTGTCTTGCCTTCCTTTAACCTGGCCTTGCATGACATTGCCTTGCCTTAGCCTTGCCTTACCTTGCCTTGCCTTGCCATGTCCTTCCCTTGCCTTGCCGTGCCTTCCGTTACCCTTGTATTTCCTTGCCGTGCCTTCCTTTACCCTTGCCTTGCTTTGCTTTGCCTTGCCTTGCCTTGCCTTCCGTTACCCTTTCCTTGCCTTATCCGTGCATTGCCTAGCCTTGCATTGTCTTGCCTTAGCCTTGCCTTGCATTCCCTTACCCTTTCCTTGCATTGCCGTGCATTGCCTAGCCTTGCGTTGCCTTGCCGAGCCTTCCGTTACCCTTGTCTTGCCATGCCGTGCCTTGCGTTGTCCTTCCCTTGCCTTGCCGACCCTTCCGTTACCCTTGCCTTGCCTTGCCGTGCCTTCTGTTACCCATGCCTTGCCTCCCTTTGCCTTAGCCTTGCGTCGGTTGCCTTCACTTTGAATTGCCTTGCGTTGCTTTGCATCATCTTTGCATTGCCTTGCCTTTCCTTGCCTTCCGTTACCCTCTACTTGCCTTGCCGTACATTGCCTAGCCTTGCGTTGCGTTGCCTTAGCATTGCCTTGCCTTGCCGTGCCTTGCCTTGTCCTTCCCTTGCCTTGCCGTAACTTCCGTTACACTTCCCTTGCCTTGCTTTGCCTTGCCTTGCCTTGCCTTCCGGTACCCTTCCCTTGCCTTGCCGTGCATTGCCTAGCCTTGCGTTGCCTTGCCTTCGCCTTTCCCTGCCTTTCCCTCCCTTGCCTTGTCCTTCCCATGCCTTGCCGTCCCTTCCGTTACCCTTGCCTTGCCTTCCTTTGCCGTGCTTTGCCTTGCCTTGCCTTGCTTTGCCTTGCCTTCAATTCCCATTTCCTTGCCTTGCTGTGCCTTCCGTTACCCTTTACTTGCCTTGCCGTGTACTGCATAGCCTTGCATTGTCGTGCCTTAGCCTTGACGCCCCTTGCCTTAGCCTTTCTTGTCTTGCCTTCCCTTAAACCGGCCTTGCATGATATTGCCTTGCCTTAGCCTTGCCTTACCTTGCCTTGCCTTGCCATGTCCTTACCTTGCCTTGCCGTGCCTTCCATTACCCTTGTCTTGCCTTGCCGTGCCTTCCTTTACCCTTGCCTTGCCTTGCTTTGCCTTGCTTTAACTTGCCTTACCTTGCTTTAACTTGCCTTGCCTTGCCTACCATTACCATTTCCTTGCCTTTTCTTAACGTCGTGTTGCCTTGCGTTGCCTTGCCGTACCTTGCAATCCGTTACCCATTCCTTGCCTTGCCGTGCCTTCCTTTCCGTTACCCTTTCCATGCATTGCCGTGCATTGCCTAGCCGTACGTTGCCTTGCCGGGACTTCCGTTACCCTTGTCTTGCCTTGCTTTTCCGTGCCTGGCCTTGCCTTCCGTTACCCTTTCCTTGCCTTGCCTTAAGTTTGCGTTGCCTTGCGTTGCCTTGCCATAGCCTTGCGTTGCCTTGCCGTGCCTTGCAATCCGTTACCCATTCCTTGCCTTGCCGTGCCTTCCCTTCCGTTACCCTGGCCTTGCCTTGCCGTGCATTGCCTAGCCTTGCGTTTTCGTGGCTTAGCCTTGCCTCCCCTTAACATAGCCTTGTTTCGTTTGCCTGACCTTAACCTTGCCTTGCCTTGCCTCGCGTTGCCTTGCCTTAGCCTTGCCTTGCCTTGGCGTGCCTTGCCTTGCCTTGTCCTTCCCTTGTTTTGCCGTGTCTTCCATTACCCTTGCCTTGCCTTGATTTGTCTTGCCTTGCCCTGCCTTCCGTTACCCTTTCCTTTCCTTGCGGTGCATTGCCTAGCCGTGCGTTGTCGTGCCATAGCCTTTCCTTCCCTTGCTATAGCCTTACTTGGCTTGCCTTGCCTTGCCGTGCCCTATGTTACCCTTGCCTTTTCTTGCCTTGCCTTGCCGTGCCTTGCCTTTCGTTACCCTTTCCTTGCCTTTCCGTGCCTTGCCTTCCGTTATCCTTTCGTTGCCTTGCCTTAACTTCGTGTTGCCTTGCGTTGCCTTAGCCTTGCCTTGCCTTGCCGTGCCTTGCCTTGTCCTTCCCTTGCCTTTCCTTTCCTTGCTTTTCCTTGCATTGCCTTGCCTTCTGTTACCATTTCCTTGCCTTGCCGTGCATTGCCTAGCCTTGCGTTGTCCTGCCTTAGCCTTGTCTCCCCTTGCCTCAGGCTTGCTTTGCTTGCCTTGCCTTAACCTTGCCTTGCTTTGCGTTGCCTTGCCTTATCCTTGCCTTGCCTTGCATTGCCTTGTCTTTCCCTTGCCTTGCGGTGCCTACCGTTACCCTTGCCTTGCCTTGCTTTTCCGTGCCTTGCCTTGCCTTCCGTTACCCTTTCCTTGCCTTGCCTTAACTTTGCCTTGCCTTGCGTTGCCTTGCCTTAGCCTTGCCTTGCCTTGCCGTGACTTGCCATGTCCTTCCCTTGCCTTGCCATGCCTTCAGTTACCTTTGCCTTGCCTTCCCTTGCCTTCCGTTACGCTTTCCTTGCCTTGCTGTGCCTTCCGTTACCCTTTTCTTGCCTTGCTTTGCGTTGCATTTCCTTGCCTTCTGTTACCCTTTCCTTGCCTAGCCGTCCATTGCCTAGTCCTTGCGTTGTCGTGCCTTAGCCTTGTCTCCCCTTGCATTAGCCTTGCTTGGCTTGCCTTGCGTTATCCTTGCCTTGCCTTGCCTTGCCTTGTCTTGCCTTCCGTTACCCTTTCCATGCATTGCCGTGCATTGCCTAGCCCTGCGTTGCCTTGCCGGGACTTCCGTTACCCTTGTCTTGCCTTGCTTTTCCGTGCCTGGCCTTGCCTTCCGTTACCCTTTCCTTGCCTTGCCTTAAGTTTGCGTTGCCTTGCGTTGCCTTGCCATAGCCTTGCGTTGCCTTGCCGTGCCTTGCAATCCGTTACGCATTCCTTGCCTTGCCGTGCCTTCCCTTCCGTTACCCTTGCCTTGCCTTCCCGTGCATTGCCTAGCCTTGCGTTTTCATGGATTAGCCTTGCCTCCGCTTAACTTAGCCTTGCTTGGCTTGCCTGACCTTAACCTTGCCTTGCCTTGCCTTGCGTTGACTTGCCTTAGCCTTGCCTTGCCTTGGCGTGCCTTGCCTTGCCTTGTCCTTCCCTTGTTTTGCCGGGTCTTCCATTACCCTTGCCTTGCCTTGATTATTCTTGCCTTGCACTGCCTTCCGTTACACTTTCCTTTCCTTGGGGTGTATTGCCTAGCCGTGCGTTGTCGTGCCATAGCCTTTCCTTCCCTTGCTATAGCCTTACATGGCTTGCCTTGCCTTGCATTCCGTTATCCTTTCCTTAACTTTCCGTGCCTTCCATTCCATTACCCTTGCCTTGCCTTAACTTTGCGTTGCCTTGCGTTAGGTTGCATTGCCTTAGCCTTGCCTTGCTTTGCCTTGCCTTGCCTTCCGTTACAATTGTCTTGCGTTGCCATGCCTTCGGTTACCCTTGCCTTGCCGTGCCTTCCCTTACCGTTACCTTGCCTTGCCGTGCATTGCCCAGCCTTCTGTTGCCTTGGCCTTGCCTTGACTTGCCGTGGCATACCTTCCATTACCCTTGCCTTGCCTTGCCTTGCCTTCTGTTAACCTTTCCTTGCCTTGCCGTGCATTGCCTAGCCTTGCGTTGTCGTGCCTTAGCCATGTCTCCCCTTGCCTTAGCCTTGCTTGTTTTGACTTGCCTTATCCTTGCCTTGCCTTGCCTTGCCTTGCCTTGTCTTTCCCTTGCCTTGCCGAGCCTTCCGTTACCCTTGCCTTGCCTTGCTTTTCCGTGCCTTGCCTTGCCTTCCGTTACCCTTTCCTTGCATTGCCTTGCATTGGGTAGCCTTGCGTTGCCTTGCCGAGCCTTCCGTTACCCTTGCCTTGCCTTGCCTCCCCTTGCCTTAGCCTTGCTTGGGTTGTGTTGCCTTCACTTTGCATTGCCTTGCGTTGCCTTTCCTCAGCTTTGCATTTCCTTGCCGTGCCTTACCTTCCTTTACACTTTCATTGCCTTGCCGTGCATTGCCTAGCCTTGTGTTGCCTTGACTTGGCCTTGCTTTGCCTTCCCGTGCCTGGCCTTGTCCTCCCTTCCCTTGCCGTGCCTTCCGTTACACTTCCCTTGCCTTTCTTTGCCTTGCCTTGCCTTGCCTTCCGTTACCCTTTCCTTTCCTTGCGGTGCATTTCCTAGCCGTGCGTTGTCGTGCCATAGCGTTTCCTTCCCTTGTTATAGCCTTACTTGGCTTGCCTTGCCTTACCCTCTGTTACCCTTGCCTTTTCTTGCTTTGCCTTCCCTTGCCATGCCTTCCGTTCCCCTTTCTTTGCCTTGAGTTGCCTTGCCTCAGCCTTGCCTAGCCTTGCCTTTCTTTACCCTTTCCTTGCCTTTCCGTGCCTTGCCTTCCGTTACTCTTTCCTTGTCGTGCCTTAACGTCGTGTTGTCTTGCGTTGCCTTAGCCTTGCCTTGCCTTGCGGTGCCTTGCCTTGTCCTTCCCTTGCCTTGCCTTGCCTTGCTTTGCCTTGCCTTGTCTTTCCTTCCATTACCCTTTCCTTGCCTTGCTGTGCCTTCCCTTACCCTTTCCTTGCCTTGCTTTGCCTTGCATTGCCTTGCCTTCTGTTACCCGTTCCTTGCCTTGCCATGCATTGCCTAGCCTTGCGTTGTCGTGCCTTACCCTTGTCTCGCCTTGCCTCAGCCTTGCTTGGCTTGGCTTGCCGTAACCTTGCCATTCTTTGCGTTGCCTTGCATTATCCTTGCCTTGCCTTGCCTTGTCTTTCCCGTGCCTTGCCGTGCCTTCCGTTATCCTTGCCTTGCCTTGATTTTCCTTGCCTTGACTTGCCTTCCGTTACCCTTTCCTTTCCTTGTCTTAACTTACCTTGCGTTGCCTTGACTTAGCCTTGCCTTGCCTTGCCGTGCCTTGCATTCCGTTACCATTTCCTTGCCTTGCCGTGCCTTCCCTTCCGTTACCCTTTCCTTGCCTTGCGATGCATTGCCTAGCCTTGCATTGCCTTGCCTTAGCCCTGCCTTGCCTTGCCTTGCCTTGCCTT
This sequence comes from Macrotis lagotis, assembly GCF_037893015.1. Classification (NCBI taxonomy): domain Eukaryota; kingdom Metazoa; phylum Chordata; class Mammalia; order Peramelemorphia; family Peramelidae; genus Macrotis; species Macrotis lagotis. The sequence goes on along the minus strand of NW_027421941.1, from coordinate 259,606 downwards.
GTCCTTCCCTTGCCTTGCTGTGCCTTCCCTTACCCTTACCTTGCCTTGCCGTGCATTGCTCAGCCATGTGTTGCCTTGGCCTTGCCTTGACTTGCCGTGCCGTGCCTTCCGTTTCCCCTGCCTTTTCTTGCTTTGCCTTCCCTTCCTTTACCCTTTCCTTGCCTTGCCTTGCACTGCCTAGTCTTGCATTGTCGTGCCTTACCCTTTACTCCACTTGCCTTAGCCTTGCTTGTTTTGCCTTCCCTTAACCTGAACTTGCATGGCATTGCCTTGCCTTAGCCTTGCCTTACGTTGCGTTGCCTTTTCTTCTGTTACGCTTTCTTTGACTTGCCGTCCATTTCCTAGCCTTGTGTTGTCGTGCATTAGCTTTGTCTCCCCTTGCCTTAACCTTGCTTGTCTTGCCTTCCCTTAACCTGGCCTTGCATGACATTGCCTTGCCTTAGCGTTGCCTTACCTTGCCTTGGCTTGCCATGTCCTTACCTTGCCTTGCCGTGCCTTCCATTACCCTTGTCTTGCCTTGCCGTGCCTTCCTTTACCCTTGCCTTGCCTTGCTTTGCCTTGCTTTAACTTTCCTTACCTTGCTTTAACTTGCCTTGCCTTGCCTACCATTACCATTTCCTTGCCTTGTCTTAACGTCGTGTTGCCTTGCGTTGCCTTGCCGTACCTTGCAATCCGTTACCCATTCCTTGCCTTGCCGTGCCTTCCCTTCCGTTACCCTTTCCTTGCCTTGCCGTGCATTTCCTAGCCTTGCTTTTTCGTGGCTTAGCCTTGCCTCCCCTTAGCTTAGCCTTGCTTGGCTTGCCTGACCTTAACCTTGCGTTGCCTTGCCTTGCGTTGCCTTGCAATAGCCTTGCCTTGCCTTGGCGTGCCTTACCTTGCCTTGTCCAACCCTTGTCTTGCCGTGCCTTCCATTACCCTTGCCTTGCCTTGATTTGTTTTGCCTTGCCCTGCCTTCCGTTACCCTTTCCTTTCCTTGCGATGCATTGCCTAGCCGTGCGTTGTCGTGCCATAGCCTTTCCTTCCCTTGCTATAGCCTTACTTGGCTTGCCTTGTCTTGCCGTGCCCTCTGTTACCCTTGCCTTTTCTTGCCTTGCCGTGCCTTGCCTTTCGTTACCCTTTCATTGCCTTTCCGTGCCTTTCCTTCCGTTATCCTTTCCTTGCCTTGCCTTAACTTCGTGTTGCCTTGCGTTGCCTTAGCCTTGCCTTGCCTTGCCTTGCCTTGCCTTGTCCTTCCCTTGCCTTTCCTTTCCTTGCTTTGCCTTGCATAGCCTTGCCTTCTCTTACCCTTTCTTTGCCTTGCCGTGCATTGCCTAGCCTTGCGTTGTCATGCCTTAGCCTTGCCTTGCTATACCTTGCCTCCCGCTACGTTTTCCTTGCCTTGCCGTGCCTTGCGTAGCGTTACCCTTTCCTTGCCTTGCCTAAACTTCGCGTTGCCTTGCTTTGCGTTGCGTTGCCTTAGCCTTGCCTTGCCTTACCGTGCCTTGCATTGTCCTTCCCTTTCATTGACTTGCCTTCAGTTACCCTTCCATTCCCTTGCTTTGCCTTGTCTTGCCTTGCCTTCCTTTACCCTTTGCTTGCCTTGCTGTGCCTTCTGTTACCCTTTCCTTGCCTTGCTTTGCCTTGCATTGCCTTGCCTTCTGTTACCCTTTCCTTGCCTTGCCGTGCATTGCCTCGCCTTGCGTTGTCGTGCCTTAGACTTGTCTCCCCTTGCCAGGCCTCTTCTTCCGTTACCCTTGCCTTGCCTTGCCTCCCCTTGGCTTAGCCTTGCTTGGCTTGCCTTGCCTTAACATTGCAATGCCTTGCGTTCCCTTTCCTCAGCTTTGCATTGCCATGCCGTTCCTTACTTTCCGTTACCCTTTCCTTGCCTTACCGTGCCTTGCCGTGCAATATCCTTCCCTTACCTTGCCGTGCCTTCCGTTACCCTTGTCTTGCCTTGCCGTGCCTTCCTTTACCCTTGCCTTGCTTTGCTTTGCCTTGCCTTGCCTTGCCTTCTGTTACCCTTTCCTTGCCTTGCCGTGCATTGCCTAGCCTTGCGTTGCCTTGCCTTAGCCTTGCCTTGCCTTGCCGTGCTTTGCCTTCCTTTACCCTTTCCTTGCCTTTCCGTGCCTTCCCTTCCATTACCCTTTCCTTGCCTTGCCTTAACTTCGCGTTGCCTTGCGTTGTGTTGCGTTGCCTTAGCCTTGCCTTGCCTTGCCGTGCCTTGCCTTGTCCTTCCCTTGCTTGCCATGCCTTCAGTTACCCTTGCCTTGCCTTGCTTTGCCTTGCCTTGCCTTCCGTTACCCTTTCCTTGCCTTGCTGTGCCTTCCGTTACCCTTTTCTTGCCTTGCTTTGCCTTGCAATGCCTTACCTTCTGTTACCCTATCCTTGCCTTGCCGTGCATTGCCTAGCCTTGCGTTGTCGTGCCTTAGCCTTGTCTCCCCTTGCCTTAGCCTTGCTTGGCTTGACTTGCCTTATCCTTGCCTTACCTTGCCTTGCCTTGCCTTGTCTTTCCCTTGCCTTGCCGTGCCTTCCGTTACCCTTGCCTTGCCTTGAATTTTTTTGCCTTGCCCTGCCTTCCGTTACCCTTTCCTTTCCTTGCGGTGCATTGCCTAGCCGTGCGTTGTCGTGCCATAGCCTTTCCTTCCCTTGCTATAGCCTTACTTGGCTTGCCTTGCCTTGCCGTGCCCTCTGTTACCCTTGCCTTTTCTTGCCTTGCCTTGCCGTGCCTTGCCTTTCGATACCCTTTCCTTACCTTTCCGTGCCTTGCATTCCGTTATCCTTTCCTTGCCTTGCCTTAACTTCGTGTTGCCTTGCGTTGCCTTAGCCTTGGCTTGCCTTGCCGTGCCTTGCCTTGTCCTTCCCTTGCCTTGCCATGCCTTCAGTTACCATTGCCTTGCCTTGCTTTGCCTTGCCCTGCCTTGCCTTCCGTTACCCTTTCCTTGCCTTGCTGTGCCTTCCGTTACCCTTTTCTTGCCTTGCTTTGCCTTGCAATGCCTTACCTTCTGTTACCCTATCCTTGCCTTGCCGTGCATTGCCTAGCCTTGCGTTGTCGTGCCTTAGCCTTGTCACCCCTTCCCTTAGCCTTGCTTGGCTTGACTTGCCTTATCCTTGCCTTACCTTGCCTTGCCTTGTCTTTCCCTTGCCTTGCCGTGCCTTCCGTTACCCTTGCCTTTCCTTGCTTTTCCGTGCCTTGCCTTGCCTTGCCTTCCGTTACCCTTTCCTTGCCTTGCCTTAACTTTGCGTTGCCTTGCGATGCCTTGTCTTAGCCTTGCGTTACCTTGCCGTGACTGGCATTCCGTTACCCTTTCCTTGCCTAGCCGTGCCTTCCCTTCCGTTACCCTTGCCTTGCCTTAACTTTGCTTTGCCTTACGTTGCGTTGCGTTGCCTTAGCCTTGCCTTGCCTTGCCGTGCCTTGCCTTCCGTTACCATTGTCTTGCCATGCATTCCGTTACTCTTGCCTTGCCGTGCCTTTCCTTGTACTTCCCTTGCCTTGCCGTCCCTTCCCTTACCCTTACGTTGCCTTCCGTGCATTGCCCAGCCATGTGTTGCCTTGGCCTTGCCTTGACTTCCCGTGCCGTGCCTTCCCTTACCCTGGCATTGTCTTGCTTTGCCTTCCCTTCCGTTACCCTTTCCTTGCCTTGCCGTGCACTGCCTAGCCTTGCATTGTCGTTCCTTAGCCTTGACTCCCTTGCCTTAGCCTTTCTTGTCTTGCCTTCCCTTAAACCGGCCTTGCATGACATTGCCTTGCCTAAGCCTTGCCTTACGTTGCATTGCCTTGTCTTCTCTTACCCTTGCCTTGCCTTGCCGTCCATTGCCTAGCCTTGCGTTGTCGTGCATTAGCTTTGTCTCCCCTTGCCTTAACCTTGCTTGTCTTGCCTTCCTTTACCCTTGCCTAGCCTTGCGTTGCCTTGCCTTAGCCTTGCCTTGCCTTGCCGTGCCTTGCCTTGTCCTTCCCTTGCCTTCCCGTGCCTTCCGTTACACTTCCCTTGCCTTGCCTTGCCTTGCCTTCCGTTAAACTTCCCTTGCCTTGCCCTGCATTGCCTAGCCTTGCGTTGCCTACCCTTACCCTTTCCTTGCCCTGCCGTGCATTGCCTAGCATTGCATTGACTTGCCTTAGCCCTGCCTTACCTTGCCTTGCCTTGCCATGTCCTTCCCTTGCCTTGCCTTGTCTTGCTTTGCCTTGCCTTGCCTTGCCTTCCGTTACCCTTTCCTTGCATTGCCGTGCATTGCCTATCCTTGCGTTGCCTTGCCGAGCCTTCAGTTACCCTTGTCTTGCCTTGCCGTGCCCTTCCTTGTCCTTCCCTTTCCTTGTCGAGCCTTCCGTTACCCTTGTCTTGCCTTGCCGTGCCTTCCTTTACCCTTGCCTTGTCTTGCTTTGCCTTGCCTTGCCTTGCCTTCCGTTACCCTTTCCTTGCATTGCCGTGCATTGCCTAGCCTTGCGTTGCCTTGCCGAGCCTTCTGTTACCCTTGTCTTGCCTTGCCGTGCCCTTCCTTGTCCTTCCCTTTCCTTGTCGGGCCTTCCGTTACCCTTGTCTTGCCTTGCCGTGCCTTCCGTTACCCTTGCCTTGCCTTGCCTCCCTTTGCCTTAGCCTTGCGTCGTTTGTGTTGCCTTCACTTTGCATTGAATGGTGTTCCTTTTACTCATCTTTGCATTGCCTTGCCGTGCCTTGCCTTCCGTTACCCTTTCCTTGCCTTGCCTTGCCGTGCCTTGCTTTGTCCTTCCCTTGCCTTGCCGAGACTTCCGTTACCCTTGTATTGCCTTGCCGTGCCTATCGTTACCCTTGCCTTGCCTCCCTTTGCAATAGCCTTGCGTCGGTTGCCTTCACTTTGCATTGCCTTGCGTTGCCTTTCCTCATCTTTGCATTGCCTTGCCGTGCCTTGCCTTCTATTTCCCTTTCCTTACCTTGCCGTACATTGCCTAGACTTGCGTTGCCTTGCCTTAGCATTGCCTTGCCATGCCGTGCCTTGCCTTGTCCTTCCCTTACATTTCCGTGCCTTCCGTTACCCTTGTCTTGCCTTGCCGTGCCTTCGTTTACCCTTTCCTAGCCTTGCGTTGCCTTGACTTAGCCTTGGCTTGCCTTGTCTTTCCCTTTCCTACCCGTGCCTTCCGTTCCCCTTGCCTTGCCTTGCTTTTCCGTGCCTTGCCTTGCCTTCCGTTACCCTTTCCTTGCCTTGCCTTAACTTTGCGTTGCCTTGCGTTGCCTTGCCTTAGCCTTGCCTTTCCTTGCCGTGCCTTGCCTTGTCCTTCCCTTGCCTTGCCATGCCTTCAGTTACCCTTGCCTTGCCTTGCCTTCCTTTACGCATTCCTTGCCTTGCTGTGCCTTCCGTTACCCTTTCCTTGCCTTGCTTTGCGTTGCATTTCCTTGCCTTCTGTTACCCTTTCCTTGCCTAGCCGTCCATTGCCTAGCGTTGCGTTGTCGTGCCTTAGCCTTGTCTCCCCTTGCCTTAGCCTTGCTTGGATTGCCTTGCCTTATGCTTGCCTTGCGTTTCCTTGCCTTGCCTTGTCTTGCCTTCCGTTACCCTTTCCATGCATTGCCGTGCATTGCCTTGCCTTCCGTTACCCTTTCCTTTCCTTGCGGTGCATTGCCTAGCCGTGCGTTTTCGTGCCATAGCCTTTCCTTCCCTTGCTATAGCCTTATTTGGCTTGCCTTGCCTTGCCGTGCCCTCTGTTACCCTTGCCTTTTCTTGCTTTGCCTTGCTTTGCCTTCCCTTCCGTTACCCATTCTTTGCCTTGCGTTGCCTTGCCTTAGCCTTGGCTTGCCTTGCCGTGCCTTGCCTTTCGTTACCCTTTCCTTGCCTTTCCGTGCCTTGCCTTCCGTTACCCTTTCCTTGCCTTGCCTTAACTTCGTGTTGCCTTGCGTTGCCTTGCGTTGCCTTAGCCTTGCCTTGCCTTGCCGTGCCTTGCCTTGTCCTTCCCTTGCCTTTCCTTGCCTTGCTTTGCCTTGCATTGCCTTGCCTTCTGTTACCCTTTCCTTGCCTTGCCGTGCATTGCCTAGCCTTGCGTTGTCTTGCCTTAGCATTGTCTCCCCTTGCCTCAGCCTTGCTTGGCTTGCGTTGCCTTAACCTTGCCTTGCTTTGCGTTGCCTTGCCTTATCCTTGCCTTGCTTTGCCTTGCTTGCCTTGTCTTTCCCTTGTCTTGCCGTGCCTTTCGTTACCCTTCCCTTGCCTTGCCGTGCATCGCGTAGCCTTCCGATGCCTTGCCTTAGCCTGTCCTTGCCTTGCCTTGCCTTGTCCTTCCCTTGCCTTGCCGAGCCTTCCGTTACCCTTGACTTGCCATGCCGTGCCTTCCGTTACCCTTGCGTTGCCTTGCCTCCCCTTGCTTTAGCCTTGCTTGGGTTGTCTTGCCTTCACTTTGCATTGCCTTGCGTTGCCTTTCCTCAGCTTTGCATTGCCTTGACGAGCCTTACCTTCCTTTACCCTTTCCTTGACTTGCTGTGCATTGCCTAGCCTTGCGTTGCCTTGCCTTAGCCTTGCCTTGCCTTGCCATGCCTTGCCTTCCGTTACGTTTTCCTTGCCTTGCCGTGCCTTGCGTAGCGTTACCCTTTCCTTGCCTTGCCTAAACTTCGGGTTGCCTTGCTTTGTGTTACGTTGCCTTAGCCTTGCTTTGCTTTGCCTTGCCTTGCCTTCCGTTACCATTGTCTTGCCTTGCCATGCCTTCGGTTACCCTTCCCTTGCCGTGCCTTCCCTTACCGTTACCTTGCCTTGCCGTGCATTGCCCAGCCTTCTGTTGCCTTGTCCTTGCCTTGACTTGCCGTGGCGTGCCTTCCATTAGCCTTGCCTTGCCTTGCCTACTGTTAACCTTTCCTTGCCTTGCCGTGCATTGCCTAGCTTTGCGTTGTCGTGCCTTTGCCTTGACTCCCCTTGCCTTAGCCTTGCTTGTCTTGCCTTCCCTTAACCTGGACATGAATGTCATTGCCTTGCCTTAGCCTTGCCTTACCTTGCCTTGCCTTATCTTCTGTTACCCTTTCCTTGCCTTGCCGTCCATTGCCTAGCCTTGCATTGTCGTTCCTTAGCTTTGACTCCCTTGCCTTAGCCTTTCTTGTCTTGCCTTCCCTTAACCGGCCTTGCATGACATTGCCTTGCCTTAGCCTTGCCTTACGTTGCATTGCCTTGTCTTCTGTTACCCTTGCCTTGCCTTGCCGTCCATTGCCTAGCCTTGCGTTGTCGTGCATTAGCTTTGTCTCCCCTTGACTTAACCTTGCTTGTCTTGCCTTCCTTTACCCTTGCCTTGCCTTGCGTTGCCTTGCCTTAGCCTTGCCTTGCCTTGCTGTTACTTGCCTTGTCCTTCCCTTGCCTTGCCTTGCCTTCCTTAAACTTCCCTTGCCTTGCCCTGCATTGCCTAGCCTTGCGTTGCCTTGCCTTACCCTTTCCTTGCCCTGCCGTGCCTTGCCTAGCATTGCATTGACTTGCCTTAGCCCTTTACCTTGCCTTGCCTTGTCCTTGCTTGCTTTGCCTTGCCTTCCGTTACCCTTTCCTTGCATTGCCGTGCATTGCCTATCCTTGCGTTGCCTTGCCGAGCCTTCAGTTACCCTTGTCTTGCCTTGCCGTGCCCTTCCTTGTCCTTCCCTTTCCTTGTCGAGCGTTCCGTTACCCTTGTCTTGCCTTGCCGTGCCTTCCTTTACCCTTGCCTTGTCTTGCTTTGCCTTGCCTTGCCTTGCCTTCCGTTACCCTTTCCTTTAATTGCCGTGCATTGCCTAGCCTTGCGTTGCCTTGCCGAGCCTTCTGTTACCCTTGTCTTGCCTTGCCGTGCCTTGCTTGTCGTTCCATTGCCTTGTCGAGCCTTCCGTTACCCTTGTCTTGCCTTGCCGTGCCTTCCGTTACCCTTGCCTTGCCTCCCTTTGCCTTAGCCTTGCGTCGTTTGTGTTGCCTTCACTTTGCATTGAATGGTGTTCCTTTTACTCATCTTTGCATTGCCTTGCCGTGCCTTGCCTTCCGTTACCCTTTCCTTGCCTTGCCTTGCCGTGCCTTGCTTTGTCCTTCCCTTGCCTTGCCGAGACTTCCGTTACCCTTGTATTGCCTTGCCGTGCCTATCGTTACCCTTGCCTTGCCTCCCTTTGCAATAGCCTTGCGTCGGTTGCCTTCACTTTGCATTGCCTTGCGTTGCCTTTCCTCATCTTTGCATTGCCTTGCCGTGCCTTGCCTTCTATTTCCCTTTCCTTACCTTGCCGTACATTGCCTAGACTTGCGTTGCCTTGCCTTAGCATTGCCTTGCCATGCCGTACCTTGCCTTGTCCTTCCCTTACATTTCCGTGCCTTCCGTTACCCTTGTCTTGCCTTGCCGTGCCTTCGTTTACCCTTTCCTAGCCTTGCGTTGCCTTGACTTAGCCTTGCCTTGCCTTTCCGTGCCTTGCCTTGTCTTTCCCTCGCCTTGCCGTGCCTTCCGTTACACTTCCCTTGCCTTGCTTTGCCTTGCCTTGCCTTGCCTTCCGTTACCCTTCCCTTGCCTTGCCGCGCATTGCCTAGCCTTGCGTTGCCTTGCCTTAGCCTTTCCTTGCCTTGCCCTGCCTTGCCTTGTCCTTCCCATGCCTTGCCGTCGCTTCCTTTACCCTTGCCTTGCCTTGCTTTGCCTTGCTTTGACTTGCCTTGCCTTGCTTTGCCTTGCATTGCCTTGCTTTCTGTTACCCTTTCCTTGCCTTAACTTTGCGTTGACTTGCGTTGCCTTGACTTAGCCTTGCCTTGCCTTGCCGTGCCTTGCCTTGTCCTTCCCCTGCCTTGCCATGCCTTCAGTTACCCTTGCCTTGCCTTGCTTTGCCTTGCCTTCCCTTGCCTTCCGTTATGCTTTCCTTGTCTTGCTGTGCCTTCCGTTACACTTTATTTGCCTTGCTTTGCCTTGCATTGCCTTGCCTTCTGTTACCCTTTCCTTGACTTGCCGTGCATTGCCTAGCCTTGCGTTGTCGTGCCTTAGCCTTGTCTCCCCTTGCCTTAGCCTTGCTTGGCTTGCCTTGCCGTATCCTTGCCTTGCCTTGCCTTGCCTTGCCTTGTCTTTCCCTTGCCTACCCGTGCCTTCCGTTCCCCTTGCCTTGCCTTGCTTTTCCGTGCCTTGCCTTGCCTTCCGTTACCCTTTCCTTGCCTTGCCTTAACTTTGCGTTGCCTTGCGTTGCCTTGCCTTAGCCTTGCCTTTCCTTGCCGTGCCTTGCCTTGTCCTTCCCTTGCCTTGCCATGCCTTCAGTTACCCTTGCCTTGCCTTGCCTTCCTTTACGCATTCCTTGCCTTGCTGTGCCTTCCGTTACCCTTTCCTTGCCTTGCTTTGCGTTGCATTTCCTTGCCTTCTGTTACCCTTTCCTTGCCTAGCCGTCCATTGCCTAGCGTTGCGTTGTCGTGCCTTAGCCTTGTCTCCCCTTGCCTTAGCCTTCCTTGGATTGCCTTGCCTTATGCTTGCCTTGCGTTTCCTTGCCTTGCCTTGTCTTGCCTTCCGTTACCCTTTCCATGCATTGCCGTGCATTGCCTTGCCTTCCGTTACCCTTTCCTTTCCTTGCCGTGCATTGCCTAGCCGTGCGTTTTCGTGCCATATTCTTTCCTTCCCTTGCTATAGCCTTATTTGGCTTCCATTGCCTTGCCGTGCCCTCTGTTACCCTTGCCTTTTCTTGCTTTGCCTTGCTTTGCCTTCCCTTCCGTTACACATTCTTTGCCTTGCGTTGCCTTGCCTTAGCCTTGGCTTGCCTTGCCGTGCCTTGCCTTTCGTTACCCTTTCCTTGCCTTTCCGTGCCTTGCCTTCCGTTACCCTTTCCTTGCCTTGCCTTAACTTCGTGTTGCCTTGCGTTGCCTTATCCTTGCCTTGCCGTGCCTTGCCTTGTCCTTCCCTTGCCTTTCCTTGCGTTGCTTTGCCTTGCATTGCCTTGCCTTCTGTTACCCTTTCCTTGCCTTGCCGTGCATTGCCTAGCCTTGCGTTGTCTTGCCTTAGCATTGTCTCCCCTTGCCTCAGCCTTGCTTGGCTTGCGTTGCCTTAACCTTGCCTTGCTTTGCGTTGCCTTGCCTTATCCTTGCCTTGCTTTGCCTTGCTTGCCTTGTCTTTCCCTTGTCTTGCCGTGCCTTTCGTTACCCTTGCCTTGCCTTTATTTGTCTTGCCTTGCCCTGCCTTCCGTTACCCTTCCCTTGCCTTGCCGTGCATCGCGTAGCCTTCCGATGCCTTGCCTTAGCCTGTCCTTGCCTTGCCTTGCCTTGTCCTTCCCTTGCCTTGCCGAGCCTTCCGTTACCCTTGACTTGCCATGCCGTGCCTTCCGTTACCCTTGCGTTGCCTTGCCTCCTCTTGCTTTAGCCTTGCTTGGGTTGTCTTGCCTTCATTTTGCATTGCCTTGCGTTGCCTTTCCTCAGCTTTGCATTGCCTTGACGAGCCTTACCTTCCTTTACCCTTTCCTTGACTTGCTGTGCATTGCCTAGCCTTGCGTTGCCTTGCCTTAGCCTTGCCTTGCCTTGCCATGCCTTGCCTTCCGTTACGTTTTCCTTGCCTTGCCGTGCCTTGCGTAGCGTTACCCTTTCCTTGCCTTGCCTAAACTTCGCGTTGCCTTGCTTTGTGTTACGTTGCCTTAGCCTTGCTTTGCTTTGCCTTGCCTTGCCTTCCGTTACCATTGTCTTGCCTTGCCATGCCTTCGGTTACCCTTGCCTTGCCGTGCCTTCCCTTACCGTTACCTTGCCTTGCCGTGCATTGCCCAGCCTTCTGTTGCCTTGTCCTTGCCTTGACTTGCCGTGGCGTGCCTTCCATTAACCTTGCCTTGCCTTGCCTACTGTTAACCTTTCCTTGCCTTGCCTTGCATTGCCTAGCTTTGCGTTGTCGTGCCTTTGCCTTGACTCCCCTTGCCTTAGCCTTGCTTGTCTTGCCTTCCCTTAACCTGGACATGAATGTCATTGCCTTGCCTTAGCCTTGCCTTACCTTGCCTTGCCTTATCTTCTGTTACCCTTTCCTTGCCTTGCCGTCCATTGCCTAGCCTTGCGTTGTCGTGCCATAGCTTTGACTCCCCTTGCCTTAGCCTTGCTTGTCTTGCCTTCACTTAACCTGGCCTTGCATGTCTTTGCCTTGCCTTAGCCTTGCCTTACCTTGCCTTGCCGTGCCATATCCTTCCCCTGCCTTGCCGTGCCTTCCGTTACCCTTTTCTTGCCTTGCCGTGCCTTCCTTTACCCTTGCCTTGCTTTGCTTTGCCTTGCCTTGCCTTGCCTTCTGTTACCCTTTCCTTGCCTTGCCGTGCATTGCCTAGCCTTGCGTTTCCTTGCCTTAGCCCTGCCTTGCTTTGCCGTGCCTTGCCTTGTCCTTCCCTTGCCTTGCCGAGCCTTCCGTTACCCTTTCCTTGCCTTGCTTTGCCTTGCATTGTTTTGCCTTCTGTTACCCTTTCCTTGCCTTGCCTGAAATTGGCGTTGCCTTGCGTTGCCTTGCCTTAGCCTTGCCTTGCCTTGACGTGCCTTGCCTTCCGTTACGTTTTCCATGTCTTGCCGTGCCTTACGTAGCGTTACCCTTTCCTTGCCTTGCCTAAACTTCGCGTTGCCTTGCTTTGCGTTGCGTTGCCTTAGTCTTGCTTTGCCTTACCGTGCCTTGCCTTGTCCTTCCCTTTCATTGCCTTGCCTTCAGTTACCCTTCCCTTCCCTTGCTTTGCCTTGTCTTGCCTTGCCTTCCTTTACCCTTTGCTTGCCTTGCTGTGCCTTTTTACCCTTTCCTTGCCTTGCTTTGCCTTGCATTGCCTTGACTTCTGTTACCCTTTCCTTGCCTTGCCGTACATTGCCTCGCCTTGCGATGTCGTGCCTTAGACTTGTCTCCCCTTGCCTTGGCGAGCCTTCTGTTACCCTTGTCTTGCCTTGCCGTGTATTCCGTTACCCTTGCCTTGCCTTGCCTCCCCTTGCCTTAGCCTTGCTTGGCTTGCCTTGCCTTAAAATTGCATTGCCTTGCGTTCCCTTTCCTCAGCTTTGCATTGCCTTGCCGTTCCTTAGTTTCCGTTACCCTTTCCTTTCCTTGCCGTGCATTGCCTAGCCTTGCGTTGTTTCATAGCATTGACTCACCTTGCCTTAGCCTTGCTTGTCTTGCCTTCACTTAACCTGGCCTTGCATGGCATTGCCTTGCCTAAGCCTTGCCTTACTTTGCCTTGCCGTGCCATATCCTTCCCTTGCCTTGCCGTGCCTTCCGTTACCCTTGTCTTGCATTGCCGTGCCTTCCTTTGCCCTTGCCTTGCTTTGCTTTGCCTTGCCTTGCCTTGCCTTCTGTTACCCTTTCCTTGCCTTGCCGTGCATTGCCTAGCCTTGCGTTGCCTTGCCTTAGCCTTGCCTTGCCTTGCCGTGCCTTGCCTTGTCCTTCCCTTGCATTGCCGAGCCTTCCGTTACCCTTGTCTTGCCTTGCCTTTCCTTCCGTTACCCTTGCCTTGCCTTACCTCCCCTTGCTTTAGACTTGCTTGGGTTGTCTTGCCTTCACTTTGCATTGCCTTGCGTTGCCTTTCCTCAGCTTTGCATTGCCTTGACGTGCCTTACCATTCTTTACCCTTTCCTTGCCTTTCCGTGCGTTGCCTAGCCTTGCGTTGCCTTGCCTTAGCCTTGCCTTCCCTTGCCGTGCCTTGCCTTGTTCTTCCCTTGCCTTGCCGTGCCTTCCGTTACACTTCCCTTGCCTTGCTTTGCCTTGCCTTGCCTTGCCTTCCGTTACCCTTCCCTTCCCTTGCCGTGCATTGCCTAGCCTTGCATTGTCGTGCATTAGCTTTTTCTCCCCTTGCCTTAGCCTTGCTTGTCTTGCCTTAGCCTTGTCTCCCCTTGCCTTAGCCTTGCTCGCCTTGCCTTGCCTTAACCTTGCCTTGCTTTGCGTTGCTTTGCCTTATCCTTGCCTTGCCTTGCCTTGCCTTGTATTTCCCTTGCCTTGCCGTGCCTTCCGTTACCCTTGCCTTGCCTTGCTTTTCCGTGCCTTGCCTTGCCTTCCGTTACCCTTTCCTTGCCTTGCCTTAACTTTGCGTTGCCTTGCGTTGCCATTCCTTAGCCTTGCCTTGCCTTGCCGTGCCTTGCCTTGTCCTTCCCTTGCCTTGCCATGCCTTCAGTTACCTTTGCCTTGCCTTGCCTTGCCTTCCGTTACGCTTTCCTTGCCTTGCTGTGCCTTCCGTTACCCTTTTTTGCCTTGCTTTGCGTTGCATTTGCTTGCCTTCTGTTACCCTTTCCTTGCCTAGCCGTCCATTGCCTAGCCTTGCTTTGTCGTGCCTTAGCCTTGTCTCCCCTTGCCTTAGCCTTGCTTGGCTTGCCTTGCTTATCCTTGCCTTGCCTTGCCTTGCCTTGTCTTGTCTTGCCTTCCGTTACCCTTTCCATGCATTCCCGTGCATTGCCTAGCCGTGCCTTGCCTTGCCGAGCCTTCCGTTACCCTTGTCTTTCCTTGCTTTTCCCTGCCTTCCCTTCCGTTACCGTTTCCTTGCCTTGCCTTAACTTTGCGTTGCCTTGCGTTGCCTTTCCATAGCCTTGCGTTGCCTTGCCGTGCCTTGCAATCCGTTACCCATTCTTTGCGTTGCCGTGCCTTCCCTTCCGTTACCCTTTCCTTGCCTTGCCGTGCATTTCCTAGCCTTGCTTTTTCGTGGCTTAGCCTTGCCTCCCCTTAGCTTAGCCTTGCTTGGCTTGCCTGACCTTAACCTTGCGTTGCCTTGCCTTGCGTTACCTTGCCATAGGCTTGCCTTGCCTTGGCGTGCCTTACCTTGCCTTGTCCTTCCCATGTCTTGCCTTGCCTTCCGTTACCCTTTCCTTGCCTTTCCTTAACTTCGTGTTGCCTTGCGTTGCCTTAGCCTTGCCTTGCCTTGCCGTGCCTTGCCTTGTCCTTCCCTTGCCTTTCCTTGCCTTGCTTTGCCATGCATTGCCTTGCCTTCTGTTACCCTTTCCTTACCTTGCCGTGCGTTGCCTAGCCTTGCGTTGTCTTGCCTTAGCATTGTCTCCCCTTGCCTCAGCCTTGCTTGGCTTGCCTTGCCTTAACCTTGCCTTGGTTTGCCTTGCCTTGCCTTGTCTTTCCCTTGTCTTGCCGTGCCTTAAGTTACCCTTGCCTTGCCTTTATTTGTCTTGCCTTGCCCTGCCTTCCGTTATCTTTCCCTTGCCTTGCCGTGCATTGCGTAGCCTTCCGATGCCTTGCCTTAGCCTTTCCTTGCCTTGCCTTGCCTTGTCCTTCCCTTGCCTTGCCTTGCCTTGCGTTACCTTTTCCTTGCCTTGCTTTGCCTTGCATTGCTTTGCCTTCTGTTACCCTTTCCTTGCCTTACCTCAAATTGGCGTGGCCTTGCGTTGCCTTGCCTTAGCCTTGCCTTGCCTTGCCGTGCCTTGCCTTCCGTTACCCTTTGCTTGCCTTGCCGTGCCTTCCCTTCCGTTACCCTTGCCTTGCCTTGCCTTAAATTTGCGTTGCCTTGCGTTGCGTTGCGTTGCGTTGCCTTGTGTTGCCTTGCCTTACCCTTGCTTGTCTTGCCTTCCCTTAACCTGGCCTTGCATGACATTGCCTTGCCTAAGCCTTGCCTTACGTTGCATTGCCTTGTCTTCTGTTGCACTTCCCTTGCCTTGCTTTGCCTTGCTTTGACTTGCCTTGCCTTGATTTGCGTTGCGTTGCCTTGCCTTCCGTTACCCTTTCCTTGCCTTACTTTGCCTTGCCTTGCCTTGCTTGCTGTTACCCTTTCCTTGCCTTGCCTTAACTTTGCGTTGACTTGCGTTGCCTTGCCTTCCTTTCTGTTACCCTTTCCTTGCCTTGCCTTATCTTTGCGTTGCGTTGCGTTGCGTTGGCCTTGAATTGCCTTGCCGTGCCTTGCCTTGTCCTTCCCTTGCCTTGCCATGCCTTCAGTTACCTTTGCCTTGCCTTGCCTTGCCTTCCGTTACGCTCTTTCCTTGCCTTGCTGTGCCTTCCGTTACCCTTTTTTGCCTTGCTTTGCGTTGCCTTTGCTTGCCTTCTATTTGCTTGCCTTCTGTTACCCTTTCCTTGCCTACCCGTCCATTGCCTAGCCTTGCTTTGTCGTGCCTTAGCCTTGTCTCCCCTTGCCTCAGCCTTGCTTGGCTTGCCTTGCCTTAACCTTGCCTTGCTTTGCCTTGCCTTGCCTTGTCTTTCCCTTGTCTTACCGTGCCTTTCGTTACACTTGCCTTGCCTTTATTTGTCTTGCCTTGACCTGCCTTCCGTTACCCTTCCCTTGCCTTGCCGTGCATTGCGTAGCCTTCCGATGCCTTGCCTTAGCCTTTCCTTGCCTTGCCTTGCCTTGTCCTTCCCTTGCCTTGCCTTGCCTTGCGTTACATTTTCCTTGCCTTGCTTTGCCTTGCATTGCTTTGCCTTCTGTTACCCTTTCCTTCCCTTACCTTAAATTGGCGTGGCCTTGCGTTGCCTTGCCTTAGCCTTGCCTTGCCTTGCCGTGCCTTGCCTTCCGTTACCCTTTGCTTGCCTTGCCGTGCCTTCCCTTCCGTTACCCTTGCCTTGCCTTGCCTTAACTTTGCGTTGCCTTGCGTTGCGTTGCGTTGCGTTGCCTTGTGTTGCCTTGCCTTAGCCTTGCTTGTCTTGCCTTCCCTTAACCTGGACTTTCATGACATTGCCTTGCCTAAGCCTTGCCTTACGTTGCATTGCCTTGTCTTCTGTTGCACTTCCCTTAGCTTGCTTTACCTTGCTTTGACTTGCCTTGCCTTGATTTGCGTTGCGTTGCCTTGCCTTCCGTTACGCTTTCCTTGCCTTACTTTGCCTTGCCTTGCCTTGCTATCTGTTACCCTTTCCTTGCCTTGCCTTAACTTTGCGTTGACTTGCGTTGCCTTGCCTTGCTTTCTGTTACCCTTTCCTTGCCTTGCCTTATCGTTGCGTTGCGTTGCGTTGCCTTGGCCTTGAATTGCCTTGCCGTGCCTTGCCGTCCGTTACCATTGTCTTGCCTTGCCATGCCTTCCGTTACCCTTGCCTTGCCGTGCCTTGCCTTGTCCTTCCTTTGACTTGCCGTGCCTTCCCGTACCCTTACGTTGCCTTGCCGTGCCTTCCGTTACAATTCCCTTGCCTTGTTTTGCCTTGCCTTGCCGTGCCTTCCGTTTACCCTTGCCTTGCCTTGCTTTAAATTGCCTTGCCTTGCCTACCATTACCATTTCCTTGCCTTGTCCTTAACGTCCGTGTTGCCCTTGCCGTTGCCTTGCCTTGTACCTTGCAATCCGTTACCCATTCCTTTCCTTGCCGTTGCCTTGCCGTACCTTGCAATCCGTTACCCATTCCTTTCCTTGCCGTGCCTTCCCTTCCGTTACCCTTTCCTTGCCTTGCCGTGCATTTCCTAGCCTTGCTTTTTCGTGGCTTAGCC
Source organism: Macrotis lagotis (assembly GCF_037893015.1). Lineage (NCBI taxonomy): Eukaryota > Metazoa > Chordata > Mammalia > Peramelemorphia > Peramelidae > Macrotis > Macrotis lagotis. The sequence goes on along the minus strand of NW_027421941.1, from coordinate 243,410 downwards.
TTGCCGCCCCTTAGCTTAGCCTTGCTTGGCTTGCCTGACCTTAAACTTGCGTTGCCTTGCCTTGCGTTGCCTTGCCATAGCCTTGCCTTGCCTTCGAGTGCCTTACCTTGCCTTGTCCTTCCCTTGTCTTGCCGTGCCTTCCATTACCCTTGCCTTGCCTTGATTTGTTTTGCCTTGCCCTGCCTTCCGTTACCCTTTCCTTTCCTTGCGGTGCATTGCCTAGCCGTGCGTTGTCGTGCCATTGCCTTTCCTTCCCTTGCTATAGCCTTACTTGGCTTGCCTTGCCTTGCCGTGCCCTATGTTACCCTTGCCTTTTCTTGCCTTGCCTTGCCGTGCCTTGCCTTTCGTTACCCTTTCCTTGCCTTTCCGTGCCTTGCCTTCCGTTATCCTTTCGTTGCCTTGCCTTAACTTCGTGTTGCCTTGCGTTGCCTTAGCCTTGCCTTGCCTTGCCGTGCCTTGCCTTTCGTTACCCTTTCCTTGCCTTTCCGTGACTTGCCTTCCGTTAACCTTTCCTTGCCTTGCCTTAACGTCGTGTTGCCTTGCGTTGCCTTGCGTTGCCTTAGCCTTGCCTTGCCTTGCCGTGCCTTGCCTTGTCCTTCCCTTGCCTTTCCTTTCCTTGCTTTGCCTTGCATTGCCTTGCCTTCTGTTACCATTTCCTTGCCTTGCCGTGCATTGCCTAGCCTTGCGTTGTCCTGCCTTAGCCTTGTCTCCCCTTACCTCAGGCTTGCTTTGCTTGCCTTGCCTTATCCTTGCCTTGCTTTGCGTTGCCTTGCCTTATCCTTGCCTTGCATTGCATTGCCTTGTCTTTCCCTTGCCTTGCCGTGCCTACCGTTACCCTTGCCTTGCCTTGCTTTTGCGTGCCTTGCCTTGCCTTCCGTTACCCTTTCCTTGCCTTGCCTTAACTTTGCCTTGCCTCTCGTTGCCTTGCCTTAGCCTTGCCTTGCCTTGCCGTGACATGCCTTGTCCTTCCCTTGCCTTGCCATGCCTTCAGTTACCTTTGCCTTGCCTTGCCTTGCCTTCCGTTACGCTTTCCTTGCCTTGCAGTGCCTTCCATTACCCTTTCCTTGCCTTGCTTTGCGTTTCATTTCCTTGCCTTCTGTTACCCTTTCCTTGCCTAGCCGTCCATTGCCTAGTCCTTGCGTTGTCGTGCCTTAGCCTTGTCTCCCCTTGCATTAGCCTTGCTTGGCTTGCCTTACGTTATCCTTGCCTTGCCTTGTCTTGCCTTCCGTTACCCTTTCCATGCATTGCCGTGCATTGCCTAGCCGTGCGTTGCCTTGCCGGGACTTCCTTTACCCTTGTCTTGCCTTGCTTTTCCGTGCCTGGCCTTGCCTTCCGTTACCCTTTCCTTGCCTTTCCTTAAGTTTGCGTTGCCTTGCGTTGCCTTGCCATAGCCTTGCCTTGCCTTGCCGTGCCTTGCCTTTCGTTACCCTTTCCTTGCCTTTCCGTGACTTGCCTTCCGTTAACCATTCCTTGCCTTGCCTTAACGTCGTGTTGCCTTGCGTTGCCTTGCGTTGCCTTAGCCTTGCCTTGCCTTGCCGTGCCTTGACTTCTCCTTCCCTTGCCTTGCCTTGCTTTCCTTTGCCTTGCCTTGTCTTTCCTTCCGTTACCCTTTCCTTGCCTTGCTGTGCATTCCGTTACCCTTTCCTTGCCTTGCTTTGCCTTGCATTGCCTTGCCTTCTGTTACCCTTTCCTTGCCTTGCCGTGCATTGCCTAGCCTTGCGTTGTCGTGCCTTAGCCTTGTCTCCCCTTGCCTCAGCCTTGCTTGGCTTGGCTTGCCTTAACCTTGCCTTGCTTTGCGTTGCCTTGCCTTAGCCTTGCCTTACGTTGCATTGCCTTTTCGTCTGTTACCCTTTCCTTGCCTTGCCGTCCATTGCCTAGCCTTGCGTTGTCGTGTATTAGCTTTGTCTCCCCTTGCCTTAGCCTTGCTTGTCTTGCCTTCCCTTATCCTGGCCTTGCATGGCATTGCCTTGCCTTAGCCTTGCCTTACGTTGCATTGCCTTTTCTTCTGTTACGCTTTCCTTACCTTTCCGTCCATTGCCTAGCCTTGCGTTGTCGTGCATTAGCTTTGTCTCCCCTTGCCTTAAACCTGCTTGTCTTGCCTTCCTTTAACCTGGCCTTGCATGACATTGCCTTGCCTTAGCCTTGCCTTACCTTGCCTTGCCTTGCCATGTCCTTCCCTTGCCTTGCCGTGCCTTCCGTTACCCTTGTATTTCCTTGCCGTGCCTTCCTTTACCCTTGCCTTGCTTTGCTTTGCCTTGCCTTGCCTTGCCTTCCGTTACCCTTTCCTTGCCTTATCCGTGCATTGCCTAGCCTTGCATTGTCTTGCCTTAGCCTTGCCTTGCATTCCCTTACCCTTTCCTTGCATTGCCGTGCATTGCCTAGCCTTGCGTTGCCTTGCCGAGCCTTCCGTTACCCTTGTCTTGCCATGCCGTGCCTTGCGTTGTCCTTCCCTTGCCTTGCCGAGCCTTCCGTTACCCTTGTCTTGCCTTGCCGTGCCTTCTGTTACCCATGCCTTGCCTCCCTTTGCCTTAGCCTTGCGTCGGTTGCCTTCACTTTGCATTGCCTTGCTTTGCTTTGCATCATCTTTGCTGATTGCCTTGCCTTTCCTTGCCTTCCGTTACCCTTTCCTTGCCTTGCCGTACATTGCCTAGCCTTGCGTTGCGTTGCCTTAGCATTGCCTTGCCTTGCCGTGCCTTGCCTTGTCCTTCCCTTGCCTTGCCGTACCTTCCGTTACACTTCCCTTGCCTTGCTTTGCCTTGCCTTGCCTTGCCTTCCGGTACCCTTCCCTTGCCTTGCCGTGCATTGCCTAGCCTTGCGTTGCCTTGCCTTCGCCTTTCCCTGCCTTTCCCTCCCTTGCCTTGTCCTTCCCATGCCTTGCCGTCCCTTCCGTTACCCTTTCCTTGCCTTGCCGTGCATTTCCTAGCCTTGCTTTTTCGTGGCTTAGCCTTGCCGCCCCTTAGCTTAGCCTTGCTTGGCTTGCCTGACCTTAAACTTGCGTTGCCTTGCCTTGCGTTGCCTTGCCATAGCCTTGCCTTGCCTTCGAGTGCCTTACCTTGCCTTGTCCTTCCCTTGTCTTGCCGTGCCTTCCATTACCCTTGCCTTGCCTTGATTTGTTTTGCCTTGCCCTGCCTTCCGTTACCCTTTCCTTTCCTTGCGGTGCATTGCCTAGCCGTGCGTTGTCGTGCCATTGCCTTTCCTTCCCTTGCTATAGCCTTACTTGGCTTGCCTTGCCTTGCCGTGCCCTATGTTACCCTTGCCTTTTCTTGCCTTGCCTTGCCGTGGCTTGCCTTTCGTTACCCTTTCCTTGCCTTTCCGTGCCTTGCCTTCCGTTATCCTTTCGTTGCCTTGCCTTAACTTCGTGTTGCCTTGCGTTGCCTTAGCCTTGCCTTGCCTTGCCGTGCCTTGCCTTTCGTTACCCTTTCCTTGCCTTTCCGTGACTTGCCTTCCGTTAACCTTTCCTTGCCTTGCCTTAACGTCGTGTTGCCTTGCGTTGCCTTGCGTTGCCTTAGCCTTGCCTTGCCTTGCCGTGCCTTGCCTTGTCCTTCCCTTGCCTTTCCTTTCCTTGCTTTGCCTTGCATTGCCTTGCCTTCTGTTACCATTTCCTTGCCTTGCCGTGCATTGCCTAGCCTTGCGTTGTCCTGCCTTAGCCTTGTCTCCCCTTACCTCAGGCTTGCTTTGCTTGCCTTGCCTTATCCTTGCCTTGCTTTGCGTTGCCTTGCCTTATCCTTGCCTTGCATTGCATTGCCTTGTCTTTCCCTTGCCTTGCCGTGCCTACCGTTACCCTTGCCTTGCCTTGCTTTTGCGTGCCTTGCCTTGCCTTCCGTTACCCTTTCCTTGCCTTGCCTTAACTTTGCCTTGCCTCTCGTTGCCTTGCCTTAGCCTTGCCTTGCCTTGCCGTGACATGCCTTGTCCTTCCCTTGCCTTGCCATGCCTTCAGTTACCTTTGCCTTGCCTTGCCTTGCCTTCCGTTACGCTTTCCTTGCCTTGCAGTGCCTTCCATTACCCTTTTCATGCCTTGCTTTGCGTTTCATTTCCTTGCCTTCTGTTACCCTTTCCTTGCCTAGCCGTCCATTGCCTAGTCCTTGCGTTGTCGTGCCTTAGCCTTGTCTCCCCTTGCATTAGCCTTGCTTGGCTTGCCTTACGTTATCCTTGCCTTGCCTTGTCTTGCCTTCCGTTACCCTTTCCATGCATTGCCGTGCATTGCCTAGCCGTGCGTTGCCTTGCCGGGACTTCCTTTACCCTTGTCTTGCCTTGCTTTTCCGTGCCTGGCCTTGCCTTCCGTTACCCTTTCCTTGCCTTTCCTTAATTTTGCGTTGCCTTGCGTTGCCTTGCCATAGCCTTGCCTTGCCTTGCCGTGCCTTGCCTTTCGTTACCCTTTCCTTGCCTTTCCGTGACTTGCCTTCCGTTAACCATTCCTTGCCTTGCCTTAACGTCGTGTTGCCTTGCGTTGCCTTGCGTTGCCTTAGCCTTGCCTTGCCTTGCCGTGCCTTGACTTCTCCTTCCCTTGCCTTGCCTTGCTTTCCTTTGCCTTGCCTTGTCTTTCCTTCCGTTACCCTTTCCTTGCCTTGCTGTGCATTCCGTTACCCTTTCCTTGCCTTGCTTTGCCTTGCATTGCCTTGCCTTCTGTTACCCTTTCCTTGCCTTGCCGTGCATTGCCTAGCCTTGCGTTGTCGTGCCTTAGCCTTGTCTCCCCTTGCCTCAGCCTTGCTTGGCTTGGCTTGCCTTAACCTTGCCTTGCTTTGCGTTGCCTTGCCTTAGCCTTGCCTTACGTTGCATTGCCTTTTCGTCTGTTACCCTTTCCTTGCCTTGCCGTCCATTGCCTAGCCTTGCGTTGTCGTGTATTAGCTTTGTCTCCCCTTGCCTTAGCCTTGCTTGTCTTGCCTTCCCTTATCCTGGCCTTGCATGGCATTGCCTTGCCTTAGCCTTGCCTTACGTTGCATTGCCTTTTCTTCTGTTACGCTTTCCTTACCTTTCCGTCCATTGCCTAGCCTTGCGTTGTCGTGCATTAGCTTTGTCTCCCCTTGCCTTAAACCTGCTTGTCTTGCCTTCCTTTAACCTGGCCTTGCATGACATTGCCTTGCCTTAGCCTTGCCTTACCTTGCCTTGCCTTGCCATGTCCTTCCCTTGCCTTGCCGTGCCTTCCGTTACCCTTGTATTTCCTTGCCGTGCCTTCCTTTACCCTTGCCTTGCTTTGCTTTGCCTTGCCTTGCCTTGCCTTCCGTTACCCTTTCCTTGCCTTATCCGTGCATTGCCTAGCCTTGCATTGTCTTGCCTTAGCCTTGCCTTGCATTCCCTTACCCTTTCCTTGCATTGCCGTGCATTGCCTAGCCTTGCGTTGCCTTGCCGAGCCTTCCGTTACCCTTGTCTTGCCATGCCGTGCCTTGCGTTGTCCTTCCCTTGCCTTGCCGAGCCTTCCGTTACCCTTGTCTTGCCTTGCCGTGCCTTCTGTTACCCATGCCTTGCCTCCCTTTGCCTTAGCCTTGCGTCGGTTGCCTTCACTTTGCATTGCCTTGCTTTGCTTTGCATCATCTTTGCATTGCCTTGCCTTTCCTTGCCTTCCGTTACCCTTTCCTTGCCTTGCCGTACATTGCCTAGCCTTGCGTTGCGTTGCCTTAGCATTGCCTTGCCTTGCCGTGCCTTGCCTTGTCCTTCCCTTGCCTTGCCGTACCTTCCGTTACACTTCCCTTGCCTTGCTTTGCCTTGCCTTGCCTTGCCTTCCGGTACCCTTCCCTTGCCTTGCCGTGCATTGCCTAGCCTTGCCCTTGCCTTCGCCTTGCCTTTCCCTCCCTTGCCTTATGCCTTGCCGTCCCTGCCTTGCCGTGCCTTGCCCGTTACCATTCCTTGCCTTGCCGTGCCTTCCCTTCGTTACCCTTGCCTTGCCTTGCCGTGCATTTCCTAGCCTTGCGTTTCGTGGCTTAGCCTTGCCGCCCCTTAACTTAGCCTTGCTTGGCTTGCCTGACCTTAACCTTGCCTTGCCTTGCCTTGCGTTGCCTTGCCTTAGCCTTGCCTTGCCTTGGCGTGCCTTGCCTTGCCTTGTCCTTCCCTTGTTTTGCCGTGCCTTCCATTACCCTTGCCTTGCCTTGATTTGTTTTGCCTTGCCCTGCCTTCCGTTACCCTTTCCTTTCCTTGCGGTGCATTGCCTAGCCGTGCGTTGTCGTGCCATAGCCTTTCCTTCCCTTGCTATAGCCTTACTTGGCTTGCCTTGCCTTGCCGTGCCTTTTGTTACCCTTACCTTTTCTTGCCTTGCTTGCCGTGGCTTTTTTCCTTGCCTTGCCTTGCCGTTGCCTTGCCTTAACTTCGTGTTGCGTTGCCTTAGCCTTGCCTTGCCTTGCCGTGCCTTGCCTTCCGTTACCCTTTCCTTTTTCCGTGACTTTCCGTTAACCTTGCCTTGCCTTAACTTCGTTGCGTTGCCTTGCGTTGCCTTAGCCTTGCCTTGCCTTGCCGTGCCTTGCCTTGTCCTTCCCTTGCCTTTCCTTTCCTTGCTTTTCCTTGCATTGCCTTGCCTTCTGTTACCATTTCCTTGCCTTGCCGTGCATTGCCTAGCCTTGCGTTGTCCTGCCTTAGCCTTGTCTCCCCTTGCCTCAGGCTTGCTTTGCTTGCCTTGCCTTATCCTTGCCTTGCTTTGCGTTGCCTTGCCTTATCCTTGCCTTGCCTTGCATTGCCTTGTCTTTCCCTTGCCTTGCCGTGCCTACCGTTACCCTTGCCTTGCCTTGCTTTTCCGTGCCTTGCCTTGCCTTCCGTTACCCTTTCCTTGCCTTGCCTTAACTTTGCCTTGCCTTGCGTTGCCTTGCCTTAGCCTTGCCTTGCCTTGCCGTGACTTGCCATGTCCTTCCCTTGCCTTGCCATGCCTTCAGTTACCTTTGCCTTGCCTTGCCCTTGCCTTCCGTTACGCTTTCCTTGCCTTGCTGTGCCTTCCGTTACCCTTTTCTTGCCTTGCTTTGCGTTGCATTTCTTTGCCTTCTGTTACCCTTTCCTTGCCTAGCCGTCCATTGCCTAGTCCTTGCGTTGTCGTGCCTTAGCCTTGTCTCCCCTTGCATTAGCCTTGCTTGGCTTGCCTTGCGTTATCCTTGCCTTGCCTTGCCTTGCCTTGTCTTGCCTTCCGTTACCCTTTCCATGCATTGCCGTGCATTGCCTAGCCCTGCGTTGCCTTGCCGGGACTTCCGTTACCCTTGTCTTGCCTTGCTTTTCCGTGCCTGGCCTTGCCTTCCGTTACCCTTTCCTTGCCTTGCCTTAATTTTGCGTTGCCTTGCGTTGCCTTGCCATAGCCTTGCCTTGCCTTGCCGTGCCTTGCCTTCGTTACCCTTTCCTTGCCTTGCCGTGCCTTGCCTTCCGTTACCCTTTCCTTGCCTTGCCTTAACGTTGCCTGCCTTGCGTTGCCTTGCGTTGCCTTAGCCTTGCCTTGCCTTGCCGCCTGCCTTGACCTTCTCCTTCCCTTGCCTTGCCTTGCTTTCCTTTGCCTTGCCTTGTCTTTCCTTCCGTTACCCTTTCCTTGCCTTGCTGTGCCTTCCGTTACCCTTTCCTTGCCTTGCTTTGCCTTGCTTTGCCTTGCCTTGCCTTCTGTTACCCTTTCCTTGCCTTGCCGTGCATTGCCTAGCCTTGCGTTGTCGTGCCTTAGCCTTGTCTCCCCTTGCCTCAGCCTTGCCTTGGCTTTTGCCTTGCCTTGCCTTGCTTTGCGTGCCTTGCCTTACCCTTGCCTTGCCTTGCCTTGCCTTCTGTTACCCTTTACTTGCCTTGCCGTGCATTGCCTAGCTTTGCGTTTTCGTGCCTTTAGCCTTGACTCCCCTTGCCTTAGCCTTGCTTGTCTTGCCTTCCCTTAACCTGGCCATGCATGTCATTGCCTTGCCTTAGCCTTGCCTTACCTTGCCTTGCCTGATCTTCTGTTACCCTTTCCTTGCCTTGCCGTCCATTGCCTAGCCTTGCGTTGTCGTGCATTAGCTTTGTCTCCCCTTGCCTTAGCCTTGCTTGTCTTGCCTTCCCTTAACCTGGCCTTGCATGACATTGCCTTGCCTTAGCCTTGTCCTTGCCTTGCCTTGCCTTTCCCTTGCCTTGCCGTGCCTTCCGTTACCCTTGTATTTCCTTGCCGTGCCTTCCGTTACCCTTGCCTTGCCTTGCCTCCCCTTGCCTCAGCCTTGCTTGGCTTGCCTTGACATAACCTTGCCTTGCTTTGCGTTGCCTTGCCTTATCCTTGCCTTGCCTTGCCTTGTCTTTCCTTTGCCTTTCCGTGCCTTCCGTTACCCTTGCCTTGCCTTGCTTTTCCTTGCCTTGCCTTCCCTTCCGTAACCCTTTCCTTGCCTTGCCTTAACTTTGGGTTACATTGCGTTGCCTTGCCTTAGCCTTGCCTTGTCTTGCCGTGCCTTGCATTCCGTTATCCTTTCCTTGACTTGGCGTGCCTTCCCTTCCGTTACCCTTGCCTTGCCTTAACTTTGCGTTGCCTTGCGTTGCGTTGCGTTGCCTTAGCCTTGCCTTGCTTTGCCGTGCCTTGCCTTCCGTTACAATTGTCTTGCCTTGCCATGCCTTCGGTTACCCTTGCATTGCCGTGCCTTCCCTTACCGTTACCTTGCCTTGCCGTGCATTGCCCAGCCTTCTGTTGCCTTGGCCTTGCATTCACTTGCCGTGGCGTGCCTTCCATTACCCTTGCCTTGCCTTGCCTTGCCTTCTGTTAACCTTTCCTTGCCTTGCCGTGCATTGCCTAGCCTTGCGTTGTCGTGCCTTAGCCATGTCTCCCCTTGCCTTAGCCTTGCTTGGCTTGACTTGCCTTATCCTTTCCTTGCCTTTCCTTGCCTTGCCTCAGCCTTGCCTTTCCCTTGCCTTGCCGTGCCTTCCGTTACCCTTGCCTTGCCTTGCTTTTCCGTGCCTTGCCTTGCCTTCCGTTACCCTTTCCTTGTCTTGCATTAACTTTGCGTTGCCTTTCGTTGCCTTGTCTTAGTCTTGCGTTGCCTTGCCGTGCCTTGCATTCCGTTACCCTTTTGCCTTGCCGTGCCTTCCCTTCCGCCCTTGCCTTGCCTTGCCTTAACTTTGCCTCGCCTTGCGTTGCGATGCGTTGCCTTAGCCTTGCCTTGCCTTGCCGTGCCTTGTCCTTGCCTTGCTTTGCCCTGCCTTCCCTTGCCTTCCGTTACGCTTTCCTTGCCTTGTTGTGCCTTCCGTTACCCTTTATTTACCTTGCTTTGCCTTGCATTGCCTTGCCTTCTGTTACCCTTTACTTGCCTTGCCGTGCATTGCCTAGCCTTGCGTTGTCGGGCCTTAGCCTTGTCTCCCCTTGCCTTAGCCTTGCTCGCCTTGCCTTGCCTTAACCTTGCCTTGCTTTGCGTTGCTTTCCCTTATCCTTGCCTTGCCTTGCCTTGCCTTGCCTTGTCATTCCCTTGCCTTGCCGTGCCTTCCGTTGCCCTTGCCTTGCCTTGCATTTCCGTGCCATTCCTTGCCTTCCGTTACCCTTTCCTTGCCTTACCGTACATTGCCTAGCCTTGCGTTGCGTTGCCTTAGCATTGCCTTGCCATGCCGTGCCTTGCCTTCTCCTTCCCTTGCCTTGCCGTGTCTTCCGTTACCCTTGTCTTGCCTTGCCGTGCCTTCCTTTACCCTTGCCTAGCCTTGCGTTGCCTTGCCTTAGCCTTGCCTTGCCTTGCCGTGCCTTGCCTTGTCCTTCCCTTGTCTTGCCGTACCTTCCGTTACCCTTCCCTTGCCTTGCCCTGCCTTGCCTTGCTTTGCCTTGCCTTAGCCTTTCTTTGCCTTTCTCTGCCTTGCCTTGTCCTTCCCATGCCTTGCCGTCCGTTCCGTTACCCTTGCCTTGCCTTGCTTTGCCTTGCTTTGACTTGCCTTGCCTTGCTTTGCCTTGCATTGCCTTGCTTACTGTTACCCTTTCCTTGCCTTGCCTTAACTTTGCGTTGACTTGCGTTGCCTTGTCTTAGCCTTGCCTTGCCTTGCCGTGCCTTGCCTTCCGATACCCTTTCCTTGCCTTTCCGTGCCTTGCCTTCCGTTACCCTTTCCTTGCCGTGCCTTAACTACGCGTTGCTTTGCGTTGAGTTGTGTTGTATAAGCCTTGCCTTGCCTTGCCGTGCCGTGCCTTGCCTTGTCCTTCCTTTGCCTTGCCATACCTTCAGTTACCCTTGCCTTGCCTTGCTTTGCCTTGCCTTCCCTTGCCTTCCGTTACGCTTTCGTTGCCTTGCTGTACCTTCCGTTACCATTTATTTGCCTTGCTTTGCCTTGCATTGCCTTGCCTTCTCTTACCCTTTCTTTGCCTTGCCGTGCATTGCCTAGCCTTGCGTTGTCATGCCTTAGCCTTGTCTCCCTTTGCCTCAGGCTTGCTTTGCTTGCCTTGCCTTAACCTTGCCTTGCTTTGCGTTGCCTTGCCTTATCCTTGCCTTGCCTTGCATTGCCTTGTCTTTCCCTTGCCTTGCGGTGCCTACCGTTACCCTTGACTTGCCTTGCTTTTCCGTGCCTTGCCTTGCCTTCCGTTACCCTTTCCTTGCCTTGCCTTAACTTTGCCTTGCCTTGCGTTGCCTTGCCTTAGCCTTGCCTTGCCTTGCCGTGACTTGCCTTGTCCTTCCCTTGCCTTGCCATGCCTTCAGTTACCTTTGCCTTGCCTTCCCTTGCCTTCCGTTACGCTTTCCTTGCCTTGCTGTGCCTTCCGTTACCCTTTTCTTGCCTTGCTTTGCGTTGCATTTCCTTGCCTTCTGTTACCCTTTCCTTGCCTAGCCGTCCATTGCCTAGTCCTTGCGTTGTCGTGCCTTAGCCTTGTCCCCCCTTGCATTAGCCTTGCTTGGCTTGCCTTGCGTTATCCTTGCCTTGCCTTGCCTTGCCTTGTCTTGCCTTCCGTTACCCTTTCCATGCATTGCCGTGCATTGCCTAGCCCTGCGTTGCCTTGCCGGGACTTCCGTTACCCTTGTCTTGCCTTGCTTTTCCGTGCCTGGCCTTGCCTTCCGTTACCCTTTCCTTGCCTTGCCTTAAGTTTGCGTTGCCTTGCGTTGCCTTGCCATAGCCTTGCGTTGCCTTGCCGTGCCTTGCAATCCGTTACGCATTCCTTGCCTTGCCGTGCCTTCCCTTCCGTTACCCTTTCCTTGCCTTGCCGTGCATTGCCTAGCCTTGCGTTTTCGTGGATTAGCCTTGCCTCCCCTTACCTTAGCCTTGCTTGGCTTGCCTGGCCTTAACCTTGCCTTGCCTTGCCTTGCGTTGCCTTGCCTTAGCCTTGCCTTGCCTTGGCGTGCCTTGCCTTGCCTTGTCCTTCCCTTGTTTTGCCGTGTCTTCCATTACCCTTGCCTTGCCTTGATTTGTCTTGCCTTGCCCTGCCTTCCGTTACCCTTTCCTTTCCTTGCGGTGCATTGCCTAGCCGTGCGTTGTCGTGCCATAGCCTTTCCTTCCCTTGCTATAGCCTTACATGGCTTGCCTTGCCTTGCATTCCGTTATCCTTTCCTTAACTTGGCGTGCCTTCCCTTCCGTTACCCTTGCCTTGCCTTAACTTTGCGTTGCCTTGCGTTGCGTTGCGTTGCCTTAGCCTTGCCTTGCTTTGCCTTGCCTTGCCTTCCGTTACAATTGTCTTGCCTTGCCATGCCTTCGGTTACCCTTGCCTTGCCGTGCCTTCCCTTACCGTTACCTTGCCTTGCCGTGCATTGCCCAGCCTTCTGTTGCCTTGGCCTTGCCTTGACTTGCCGTGGCGTGCCTTCCATTACCCTTGCCTTGCCTTGCCTTGCCTTCTGTTAACCTTTCCTTGCCTTGCCGTGCATTGCCTAGCCTTGCGTTGTCGTGCCTTAGCCATGTCTCCCCTTGCCTTAGCCTTGCTTGGCTTGACTTGCCTTATCCTTTCCTTGCCTTTCCTTGCCTTGCCTTGCCTTGTCTTTCCCTTGCCTTGCCGTGCCTTGCCTTGCCTTCCGTTACCCTTTCCTTGTCTTGCCTTAACTTTGCGTTGCCTTTCGTTGCCATGTCTTAGCCTTGTGTTGCCTTGCCGTGCCTTGCATTCCGTTACCCTTTCCTTGCCTTGCCGTGCCTTCCCTTCCGTTACCCTTGCCTTGCCTTGCCTTAACTTTGCCTCGCCTTGCGTTGCGATGAGTTGCGTTAGCCTTGCCTTGCCTTGCCATGCCTTACCTTCCGTTACGTTTTCCTTGCCTTGCCGTGCCTTGCGTAGCGTTACCCTTTCCTTGCCTTGCCTAAACTTCGCTTTGCCTTGCTTTGGGTTGCGTTGCTTTAGCCTTGCTTTGCTTTGCCTTGCCTTGCCTTCCGTTACCATTGTCTTGCCTTGCCATGCCTTCGGTTACCCTTGCCTTGCCGTGCCTTCCCTTACCGTTACCTTGCCTTGCCGTGCATTGCCCAGCCTTCTATTGCCTTGGCCTTGCCTTGACTTGCCGTGGCGTGCCTTCCATTACCCTTGCCTTGCCTTGCCTTGCCTTCTGTTAACCTTTCCTTGCCTTGCCGTGCATTGCCTAGCTTTGCGTTGTCGTGCCTTTGCCTTGACTCCTCTTGCCTTAGCCTTGCTTGTCTTGCCTTCCCTTAACCTGGCCATGAATGTCATTGCCTTGCCTTAGCCTTGCCTTACCTTGCCTTGCCTGATCTTCTGTTACCCTTTCCTTGCCTTGCCGTCCATTGCCTAGCCTTGCGTTGTCGTGCCATAGCATTGACTCCCCTTGCCTTAGCCTTGCTTGTCTTGCCTTCCCTTAACCTGGCCTTGCATGACATTGCCTTGCCTTAGCCTTGTCCTTCCCTTGCCTTGCCGAGCCTTCCGTTACCCTTGTCTTGCCTTGCCGTGCCTTCCGTTACCCTTGCCTTGCCTTGCCTCCCCTTGCCTCAGCCTTGCTTGGCTTGCCTTGACATAACCTTGCCTTGCTTTGCGTTGCCTTGCCTTATCCTTGCCTTGCCTTGCCTTGTCTTTCCTTTGCCTTTCCGTGCCTTCCGTTACCCTTGCCTTGCCTTGCTTTTCCTTGCCTTGCCTTGCTTCCGTAACCTTTCCTTGCCTTGCCTTAACTTTGGGTTACATTGCGTTGCCTTGCCTTAGCCTTGCCTTGTCTTGCCGTGCCTTGCATTCCGTTATCCTTTCCTTGACTTGGCGTGCCTTCCCTTCCGTTACCCTTGCCTTGCCTTGCGTTGCCTTGCCTTAGCCTTGCCTTGCTTTGCCTTGCCTTGCCTTCCGTTACAATTGTCTTGCCTTGCCATGCCTTCGGTTACCCTTGCCTTGCCGTGCCTTCCCTTACCGTTACCTTGCCTTGCCGTGCATTGCCCAGCCTTCTGTTGCCTTGGCCTTGCCTTCACTTGCCGTGGCGTGCCTTCCATTACCCTTGCCTTGCCTTGGCTTGCCTTCTGTTAACCTTTCCTTGCCTTGCCGTGCATTGCCTAGCCTTGCGTTGTCGTGTCTTAGCCATGTCTCCCCTTGCCTTAGCCTTGCTTGGCTTGACTTGCCTTATCCTTTCCTTGCCTTTCCTTGCCTTGCCTTGCCTTTCCCTTGCCTTGCCGTGCCTTCCGTTACCCTTTCCTTGTCTTGCCTTAACTTCGTGTTGCCTTGCGTTGCCTTTTGTTGCCTTGCCGTGCCTTGCATTCCGTTACCCTTTCCTTGCCATGCCGTGCCTTCCCTTCCGTTACCCTTGCCTTGCCTTGCCTTAACTTTGCCTCGCCTTGCGTTGCGATGCGTTGCCTTAGCCTTGCCTTGCCTTGCCATGCCTTACCTTCCGTTACGTTTTCCTTGCCTTGCCGTGCCTTGCGTAGCGTTACCCTTTCCTTGCCTTGCCTAAACTTCGCGTTGCCTTGCTTTGGGTTGCGTTGCCTTAGCCTTGCTTTGCTTTGCCTTGCCTTGCCTTCCGTTACCATTGTCTTGCCTTGCCATGCCTTCGGTTACCCTTGCCTTGCCGTGCCTTCCCTTACCGTTACCTTGCCTTGCCGTGCATTGCCCAGCCTTCTATTGCCTTGGCCTTGCCTTGACTTGCCGTGGCGTGCCTTCCATTACCCTTGCCTTGCCTTGCCTTGCCTTCTGTTAACCTTTACTTGCCTTGCCGTGCATTGCCTAGCTTTGCGTTTTCGTGCCTTTGCCTTGACTCCCCTTGCCTTAGCCTTGCTTGTCTTGCCTTCCCTTAACCTGGCCATGAATGTCATTGCCTTGCCTTAGCCTTGCCTTACCTTGCCTTGCCTGATCTTCTGTTACCCTTTCCTTGCCTTGCCGTCCATTGCCTAGCCTTGCGTTGTCGTGCCATAGCATTGACTCCCCTTGCCTTAGCCTTGCTTGTCTTGCCTTCCCTTAACCTGGCCTTGCATGACATTGCCTTGCCTTAGCCTTGTCCTTCCCTTGCCTTGCCGAGCCTTCCGTTACCCTTGTCTTGCCTTGCCGTGCCTTCCGTTACCCTTGCCTTGCCTTGCCTCCCCTTGCCTCAGCCTTGCTTGGCTTGCCTTGACATAACCTTGCCTTGCTTTGCGTTGCCTTGCCTTATCCTTGCCTTGCCTTGCCTTGTCTTTCCTTTGCCTTTCCGTGCCTTCCGTTACCCTTGCCTTGCCTTGCTTTTCCTTGCCTTGCCTTCCCTTCCGTAACCCTTTCCTTGCCTTGCCTTAACTTTGGGTTACATTGCGTTGCCTTGCCTTAGCCTTGCCTTGTCTTGCCGTGCCTTGCATTCCGTTATCCTTTCCTTGACTTGGCGTGCCTTCCCTTCCGTTACCCTTGCCTTGCCTTAACTTTGCGTTGCCTTGCCTTAGCCTTGCCTTGCCTTGCCGTGCCTTGCCTTCCGTTACAATTGTCTTGCCTTGCCATGCCTTCGGTTACCCTTGCATTGCCGTGCCTTCCCTTACCGTTACCTTGCCTTGCCGTGCATTGCCCAGCCTTCTGTTGCCTTGGCCTTGCATTCACTTGCCGTGGCGTGCCTTCCATTACCCTTGCCTTGCCTTGCCTTGCCTTCTGTTAACCTTTCCTTGCCTTGCCGTGCATTGCCTAGCCTTGCGTTGTCGTGCCTTAGCCATGTCTCCCCTTGCCTTAGCCTTGCTTGGCTTGACTTGCCTTATCCTTTCCTTGCCTTTCCTTGCCTTGCCTCAGCCTTGCCTTTCCCTTGCCTTGCCGTGCCTTCCGTTACCCTTGCCTTGCCTTGCTTTTCCGTGCCTTGCCTTGCCTTCCGTTACCCTTTCCTTGTCTTGCCTTAACTTTGCGTTGCCTTTCGTTGCCTTGTCTTAGTCTTGCGTTGCCTTGCCGTGCCTTGCATTCCGTTACCCTTTCCTTGCCTTGCCTTGCCTTAACTTTGCCTCGCCTTGCGTTGCGATGCGTTGCCTTAGCCTTGCCTTGCCTTGCCGTGCCTTGTCCTTGCCTTGCTTTGCCCTGCCTTCCCTTGCCTTCCGTTACGCTTTCCTTGCCTTGTTGTGCCTTCCGTTACCCTTTATTTACCTTGCTTTGCCTTGCATTGCCTTGCCTTCTGTTACCCTTTACTTGCCTTGCCGTGCATTGCCTAGCCTTGCGTTGTCGGGCCTTAGCCTTGTCTCCCCTTGCCTTAGCCTTGCTCGCCTTGCCTTGCCTTAACCTTGCCTTGCTTTGCGTTGCTTTCCCTTATCCTTGCCTTGCCTTGCCTTGCCTTGCCTTGTCATTCCCTTGCCTTGCCGTGCCTTCCGTTGCCCTTGCCTTGCCTTGCATTTCCGTGCCATTCCTTGCCTTCCGTTACCCTTTCCTTGCCTTACCGTACATTGCCTAGCCTTGCGTTGCGTTGCCTTAGCATTGCCTTGCCATGCCGTGCCTTGCCTTCTCCTTCCCTTGCCTTGCCGTGTCTTCCGTTACCCTTGTCTTGCCTTGCCGTGCCTTCCTTTACCCTTGCCTAGCCTTGCGTTGCCTTGCCTTAGCCTTGCCTTGCCTTGCCGTGCCTTGCCTTGTCCTTCCCTTGTCTTGCCGTACCTTCCGTTACCCTTCCCTTGCCTTGCCCTGCCTTGCCTTGCTTTGCCTTGCCTTAGCCTTTCTTTGCCTTTCTCTGCCTTGCCTTGTCCTTCCCATGCCTTGCCGTCCGTTCCGTTACCCTTGCCTTGCCTTGCTTTGCCTTGCTTTGACTTGCCTTGCCTTGCTTTGCCTTGCATTGCCTTGCTTACTGTTACCCTTTCCTTGCCTTGCCTTAACTTTGCGTTGACTTGCGTTGCCTTGTCTTAGCCTTGCCTTGCCTTGCCGTGCCTTGCCTTCCGATACCCTTTCCTTGCCTTTCCGTGCCTTGCCTTCCGTTACCCTTTCCTTGCCGTGCCTTAACTACGCGTTGCTTTGCGTTGAGTTGTGTTGTATAAGCCTTGCCTTGCCTTGCCGTGCCGTGCCTTGCCTTGTCCTTCCTTTGCCTTGCCATACCTTCAGTTACCCTTGCCTTGCCTTGCTTTGCCTTGCCTTCCCTTGCCTTCCGTTACGCTTTCGTTGCCTTGCTGTACCTTCCGTTACCATTTATTTGCCTTGCTTTGCCTTGCATTGCCTTGCCTTCTGTTACCCTTTCCTTGCCTTGCCGTACATTGCCTAGCCTTGCGTTGTCGTGCCTTAGCCTTGTCTCCCCTTGCCTTAGCCTTGCTCGGCTTGCCTTGCCTTAACCTGGCCTTGCTTTGCGTTGCTTTGACTTATCATTGCCTTGCCTTGCATTGCCTTGTCTTGCACTTGCCTTGCCGTACCTTCCGTTACCCTTGACTTTCCTTGCTTTTCCGTGCCTTGCCTTGCCTTCCGTTACCCTTTCCTTGCCTTGCCTTAACTTTGCCTTGCCTTGCGTTGCCTTGCCTTAGCCTTGCCTTGCCTTGCCGTGACTTGCCTTGTCCTTCCCTTGCCTTGCCATGCCTTCAGTTACCTTTGCCTTGCCTTCCCTTGCCTTCCGTTACGCTTTCCTTGCCTTGCTGTGCCTTCCGTTACCCTTTTCTTGCCTTGCTTTGCGTTGCATTTCCTTGCCTTCTGTTACCCTTTCCTTGCCTTGCCGTCCATTGCCTAGTCCTTGCGTTGTCGTGCCTTAGCCTTGTCTCCCCTTGCATTAGCCTTGCTTGGCTTGGCTTGCGTTATCCTTGCCTTGCCTTGCCTTGCCTTGTCTTGCCTTCCGTTACCCTTTCCATGCATTGCCGTGCATTGCCTAGCCCTGCGTTGCCTTGCCGGGACTTCCGTTAACCTTGTCTTGCCTTGCTTTTCGGTGCCTGGCCTTGCCTTCCGTTACCCTTTCCTTGCCTTGCCTTAAGTTTGCGTTGCCTTGCGTTGCCTTGCCATAGCCTTGCGTTGCCTTGCCGTGAATTGCAATCCGTTACCCATTCCTTGCCTTGCCGTGCCTTCCCTTCCGTTACCCTTGCCTTGCCTTGCCGTGCATTGCCTAGCCTTGCGTTTTCGTGGCTTAGCCTTGCCTCCCCTTAACGTAGCCTTGCTTGGCTTGCCTGACCTTAACCTTGCCTTGCCTTGCCTTGCGTTGCCTTGCCTTAGCCTTGCCTTGCCTTGGCGTGCCTTGCCTTGCCTTGTCCTTCCCTTGTTTTGCCGTGTCTTCCATTACCCTTGCCTTGCCTTGATTTGTCTTGCCTTGCCCTGCCTTCCGTTACCCTTTCCTTTCCTTGCGGTGCATTGCCTAGCCGTGCGTTGTCGTGCCATAGTCTTTCCTTCCCTTGCTATAGCCTTACATGGCTTGCCTTGCCTTGCATTCCGTTATCCTTTCCTTAACTTGGCGTGCCTTCCCTTCCGTTACCCTTGCCTTGCCTTAACTTTGCGTTCCCTTGCGTTGCGTTGCGTTGCCTTAGCCTTGCCTTGCTTTGCCTTGCCTTGCCTTCCGTTACAATTGTCTTGCCTTGCCATGCCTTCGGTTACCCTTGCCTTGCCGTGCCTTCCCTTACCGTTACCTTGCCTTGCCGTGCATTGCCCAGCCTTCTGTTGCCTTGGCCTTGCCTTGACTTGCCGTGGCGTGCCTTCCATTACCCTTGCCTTGCCTTGCCTTGCATTCTGTTAACCTTTCCTTGCCTTGCCGTGCATTGCCTAGCCTTGCGTTGTCGTGCCTTAGCCATGTCTCCCCTTGCCTTAGCCTTGCTTGGCTTGACTTGCCTTATCCTTTCCTAGCCTTTCCTTGCCTTGCCTTGCCTTGTCTTTCCCTTGCCTTGCCTTGCTTTTCCGTGCCTTGCCTTGCCTTCCGTTACCCTTTCCTTGTCTTGCCTTAACTTTGCGTTGCCTTTCGTTGCCATGTCTTAGCCTTGTGTTGCCTTGCCGTGCCTTGCATTCCGTTACCCTTTCCTTGCCTTGCCGTGCCTTCCCTTCCGTTACCCTTGCCTTGCCTTGCCTTAACTTTGCCTCGCCTTGCGTTGCGATGAGTTGCGTTAGCCTTGCCTTGCCTTGCCATGCCTTACCTTCCGTTACCCTTTCCTTGCCTTGCCTAAACTTCGCTTTGCCTTGCTTTGGGTTGCGTTGCTTTAGCCTTGCTTTGCTTTGCCTTGCCTTGCCTTCCGTTACCATTGTCTTGCCTTGCCATGCCTTCGGTTACCCTTGCCTTGCCGTGCCTTCCCTTACCGTTACCTTGCCTTGCCGTGCATTGCCCAGCCTTCTATTGCCTTGGCCTTGCCTTGACTTGCCGTGGCGTGCCTTCCATTACCCTTGCCTTGCCTTGCCTTGCCTTCTGTTAACCTTTCCTTGCCTTGCCGTGCATTGCCTAGCTTTGCGTTGTCGTGCCTTTGCCTTGACTCCTCTTGCCTTAGCCTTGCTTGTCTTGCCTTCCCTTAACCTGGCCATGAATGTCATTGCCTTGCCTTAGCCTTGCCTTACCTTGCCTTGCCTTATCTTCTGTTACCCTTTCCTTGCCTTGCCGTCCATTGCCTAGCCTTGCCTTGTCGTGCCATAGCATTGACTCCCCTTGCCTTAGCCTTGCTTGTCTTGCCTTCCCTTAACCTGGCCTTGCATGACATTGCCTTGCCTTAGTCTTGTCCTTCCCTTGCCTTGCCGAGCCTTCCGTTACCCTTGTCTTGCATTGCCGTGCCTTCCGTTACCCTTGCCTTGCCTTGCCTCCCCTTGCCTCAGCCTTGCTTGGCTTGCCTTGACATAACCTTGCCTTGCTTTGCGTTGCCTTGCCTTATCCTTGCCTTGCCTTGCCTTGTCTTTCCTTTGCCTTTCCGTGCCTTCTGTTACCCTTGCCTTGCCTTGCTTTTCCTTGCCTTGCCTTGCATTCCGTAAACCTTTCCTTGCCTTGCCTTAACTTTGGGTTACATTGCGTTGCCTTGCCTTAGCCTTGCCTTGTCTTGCCGTGCCTTGCATTCCGTTATCCTTTCCTTGACTTGGCGTGCCTTCCCTTCCGTTACCCTTGCCTTGCCTTAACTTTGCGTTGCCTTGCGTTGCGTTGCGTTGCCTTAGCCTTGCCTTGCTTTGCCTTCCCTTGCCTTCCGTTACAATTGTCTTGCCTTGCCATGCCTTCTTTTACCCTTGCCTTGCCGTGCTTTCCCTTACCGTTACCTTGCCTTGCCGTGCATTGCCCAGCCTTCTGTTGCCTTGGCCTTGCCTTCACTTGCCGTGGCGTGCCTTCCATTACCCTTGCCTTGCCTTGCCTTGCCTTCTGTTAACCTTTCCTTGCCTTGCCGTGCATTGCCTAGCCTTGCGTTGTCGTGTCTTAGCCATGTCTCCCCTTGCCTTAGCCTTGCTTGGCTTGACTTCCTTATCCTTTCCTTGCCTTTCCTTGCCTTGCCTTGCCTTTCCCTTGCCTTGCCGTGCCTTCCGTTACCCTTTCCTTGTCTTGCCTTAACTTTGCGTTGCCTTTCGTTGCCTTGTCTTAGCCTTGTGTTGCCTTGCCGTGCCTTGCATTCCGTTACCCTTTCCTTGCCTTGCCGTGCCTTCCCTTCCGTTACCCTTGCCTTGCCTTGCCTTAACTTTGCCTCGCCTTGCGTTGCGATGCGTTGCCTTAGCCTTGCCTTGCCTTGCCATGCCTTACCTTCCGTTACGTTTTCCTTGCCTTGCCGTGCCTTGCGTAGCGTTACCCTTTCCTTGCCTTGCCTAAACTTCGCGTTGCCTTGCTTTGGGTTGCGTTGCCTTAGCCTTGCTTTGCTTTGCCTTGCCTTGCCTTCCGTTACCATTGTCTTGCCTTGCCATGCCTTCGGTTACCCTTGCCTTGCCGTGCCTTCCCTTACCGTTACCTTGCCTTGCCGTGCATTGCCCAGCCTTCTATTGCCTTGGCCTTGCCTTGACTTGCCGTGGCGTGCCTTCCATTACCCTTGCCTTGCCTTGCCTTGCCTTCTGTTAACCTTTCCTTGCCCTGCCGTGCATTGCCTAGCTTTGCGTTGCCGTGCCTTTGCCTTGACTCCCCTTGCCTTAGCCTTGCTTGTCTTGCCTTCCCTTAACCTGGCCATGAATGTCATTGCCTTGCCTTAGCCTTGCCTTACCTTGCGTTGCCTGATCTTCTGTTACCCTTTCCTTGCCTTGCCGTCCATTGCCTAGCCTTGCGTTGTCGTGCCATAGCATTGACTCCCCTTGCCTTAGCCTTGCTTGTCTTGCCTTCCCTTAACCTGGCCTTGCATGACATTGCCTTGCCTTAGCCTTGTCCTTCCCTTGCCTTGCCGAGCCTTCCGTTACCCTTGTCTTGCCTTGCCGTGCCTTCCGTTACCCTTGCCTCAGCCTTGCTTGGCTTGCCTTGACATAACCTTGCCTTGCTTTGCGTTGCCTTGCCTTATCCTTGCCTTGCCTTGCCTTGTCTTTCCTTTGCCTTTCCTTGCCTTCCGTAACGCTTTCCTTGCCTTGCCTTAACTTTGGGTTACATTGCGTTGCCTTGCCTTAGCCTTGCCTTGTCTTGCCGTGCCTTCCGTTACCCTTGCCTTGCCTTAACTTTGCGTTGCCTTGCGTTGCGTTGCGTTGCCTTAGCCTTGCCTTGCTTTGCCTTGCCTTGCCTTCCGTTACAATTGTCTTGCCTTGCCATGCCTTCGGTTACCCTTGCCTTGCCGTGCCTTCCCTTACCGTTACCTTGCCTTGCCGTGCATTGCCCAGCCTTCTGTTGCCTTGGCCTTGCCTTCACTTGCCGTGGCGTGCCTTCCATTACCCTTGCCTTGCCTTGGCTTGCCTTCTGTTAACCTTTCCTTGCCTTGCCGTGCATTGCCTAGCCTTGCGTTGTCGTGTCTTAGCCATGTCTCCCCTTGCCTTAGCCTTGCTTGGCTTGACTTGCCTTATCCTTTCCTTGCCTTTCCTTGCCTTGCCTTGCCTTTCCCTTGCCTTGCCGTGCCTTCCGTTACGCTTTCCTTGTCTTGCCTTAACTTTGCATTGCCTTTCGTTGCCTTGTCTTAGCCTTGTGTTGCCTTGCCGTGCCTTGCATTCCGTTACCCTTTCCTTGCCTTGCCGTGCCTTCCCTTCCGTTACCCTTGCCTTGCCTTGCCTTAACTTTGCCTCGCCTTGCGTTGCGATGCGTTGCCTTAGCCTTGCCTTGCCTTGCCATGCCTTACCTTCCGTTACGTTTTCCTTGCCTTGCCGTGCCTTGCGTAGCGTTACCCTTTCCTTGCCTTGCCTAAACTTCGCGTTGCCTTGCTTTGGGTTGCGTTGCCTTAGCCTTGCTTTGCTTTGCCTTGCCTTGCCTTCCGTTACCATTGTCTTGCCTTGCCATGCCTTCGGTTACCCTTGCCTTGCCGTGCCTTCCCTTACCGTTACCTTGCCTTGCCGTGCATTGCCCAGCCTTCTATTGCCTTGGCCTTGCCTTGACTTGCCGTGGCGTGCCTTCCATTACCCTTGCCTTGCCTTGCCTTGCCTTCTGTTAACCTTTCCTTGCCTTGCCGTGCATTGCCTAGCTTTGCGTTGTCGTGCCTTTGCCTTGACTCCCCTTGCCTTAGCCTTGCTTGTCTTGCCTTCCCTTAACCTGGCCATGAATGTCATTGCCTTGCCTTAGCCTTGCCTTACCTTGCGTTGCCTGATCTTCTGTTACCCTTTCCTTGCCTTGCCGTCCATTGCCTAGCCTTGCGTTGTCGTGCCATAGCATTGACTCCCTTGCGTTAGCCTTGCTTGTCTTGCCTTCCCTTAACCTGGCCTTGCATGACATTGCCTTGCCTTAGCCTTGTCCTTCCCTTGCCTTGCCGAGCCTTCCGTTACCCTTGTCTTGCCTTGCCGTGCCTTCCGTTACCCTTGCCTCAGCCTTGCTTGGCTTGCCTTGACATAACCTTGCCTTGCTTTGCGTTGCCTTGCCTTATCCTTGCCTTGCCTTGCCTTGTCTTTCCTTTGCCTTTCCGTGCCTTCCGTTACCCTTGCCTTGCCTTGCTTTTCCTTGCCTTGCCTTGCCTTAACTTTGGGTTACATTGCGTTGCCTTGCCTTAGCCTTGCCTTGTCTTGCCGTGTCTTGCATTCCGTTATCCTTTCCTTGACTTGGCGTGCCTTCCCTTCCGTTACCCTTGCCTTGCCTTAACTCTGCGTTGCCTTGCGTTGCGTTGCGTTGCCTTAGCCTTGCCTTGCTTTGCCTTGCCTTGCCTTCCGTTACAATTGTCTTGCCTTGCCATGCCTTCGGTTACCCTTGCCTTGCCGTGCCTTCCCTTACCGTTACCTTGCCTTGCCGTGCATTGCCCAGCCTTCTGTTGCCTTGGCCTTGCCTTCACTTGCCGTGGCGTGCCTTCCATTACCCTTGCCTTGCCTTGCCTTGCCTTCTGTTAACCTTTCCTTGCCTTGCCGTGCATTGCCTAACCTTGCGTTGTCGTGTCTTAGCCATGTCTCCCCTTGCCTTAGCCTTGCTTGGCTTGACTTGCCTTATCCTTTCCTTGCCTTGCCTTGCCTTGCCTTGCCTTGCCTTGCCTTTCCCTTGCCTTGCCGTGCCTTCCGTTACCCTTTCCTTGTCTTGCCTTAACTTTGCGTTGCCTTTCGTTGCCTTGTCTTAGCCTTTTGTTGCCTTGCCGTGCCTTGCATTCCGTTACCCTTTCCTTGCCTTGCCGTGCCTTCCCTTCCGTTACCCTTGCCTTGCCTTGCCTTAACTTTGCCTCGCCTTGCGTTGCGATGCGTTGCCTTAGCCTTGCCTTGCCTTGCCATGCCTTACCTTCCGTTACGTTTTCCTTGCCTTGCCGTGCCTTCCGTAGCGTTACCCTTTCCTTGCCTTGCCTAAACTTCGCGTTGCCTTGCTTTGGGTTGCGTTGCCTTAGCCTTGCTTTGCTTTGCCTTGCCTTGCCTTCCGTTACCATTGTCTTGCCTTGCCATGCCTTCGGTTACCCTTGCCTTGCCGTGCCTTCCCTTACCGTTACCTTGCCTTGCCGTGCATTGCCCAGCCTTCTATTGCCTTGGCCTTGCCTTGACTTGCCGTGGCGTGCCTTCCATTACCCTTGCCTTGCCTTGCCTTCTGTTAACCTTTCCTTGCCTTGCCGTGCATTGCCTAGCTTTGCGTTGTCGTGCCTTTGCCTTGACTCCCCTTGCCTTAGCCTTGCTTGTCTTGCCTTCCCTTAACCTGGCCATGAATGTCATTGCCTTGCCTTAGCCTTGCCTTACCTTGCCTTGCCTTGTCTTCTGTTCCCTTTCCTTGCCTTGCCGTCCATTGCCTAGCCTTGCGTTGTCGTGCCATAGCATTGACTCCCCTTGCCTTAGCCTTGCTTGTCTTGCCTTCCCTTAACCTGGCCTTGCATGACATTGCCTTGCCTTAGCCTTGTCCTTCCCTTGCCTTGCCGAGCCTTCCGTTACCCTTGTCTTGCCTTGCCGTGCCTTCCGTTACCCTTGCCTTGCCTTGCCTCCCCTTGCCTCAGCCTTGCTTGGCTTGCCTTGACATAACCTTGCCTTGCTTTGCGTTGCCTTGCCTTATCCTTGCCTTGCCTTGCTTTTCCGTGCCTTGCCTTGCCTTCCGTTACCCTTTCCTTGTCTTGCCTTAACTTTGCGTTGCCTTTCGTTGCCTTGTCTTAGCCTTGTGTTGCCTTGCCGTGCCTTGCATTCCGTTACCCTTTCCTTGCCTTGCCGTGCCTTCCCTTCCGGTACCCTTGCCTTGCCTTGCCTTAACTTTACCTCGCCTTGCGTTGCGATGCGTTGCCTTAGCCTTGCCTTGCCTTGCCGTGCCTTGTCCTTGCCTTGCTTTGCCTTGCCTTCCCTTGCCTTCCGTTACGCTTTCCTTGCCTTGTTGTGCCTTCCGTTACCCTTTATTTGCCTTGCTTTGCCTTGCATTGCCTTGCCTTCTGTTACCCTTTACTTGCCTTGCCGTGCATTGCCTAGCCTTGCGTTGTCGTGCCTTAGCCTTGTCTCCCCTTGCCTTAGCCTTGCTCGCCTTGCCTTGCCTTAACCTTGCCTTGCTTTGCGTTGCTTTGCCTTATCCTTGCCTTGCCTTGCCTTGCCTTGCCTTGTCTTTCCCTTGCCTTGCCGTGCCTTCCGTTACCCTTGCCTTGCCTTGCATTTCCGTGCCTTTCCTTGCCTTCCGTTACCCTTTCCTTGCCTTACTGTACATTGCCTAGACTTGCGTTGCGTTGCCTTAGCATGGCCTTGCCATGCCGTGCCTTGCCTTCTCCTTCCCTTGCCTTGCCGTGTCTTCCGTTACCCTTGTCTTGCCTTGCCGTGCCTTCCTTTACCCTTGCCTAGCCTTGCGTTGCCTTGCCTTAGCCTTGCCTTGCCTTGCCGTGCCTTGCCTTGTCCTTCCCTTGTCTTGCCGTACCTTCCGTTACCCTTCCCTTGCCTTGCCCTGCCTTGCCTTGCTTTGCCTTGCCTTAGCCTTTCTTTGCCTTTCTCTGCCTTGCCTTGTCCTTCTCATGCCTTGCCGTCCGTTCCGTTACCCTTGCCTTGCCTTGCTTTGCCTTGCTTTGACTTGCCTTGCCTTGCTTTGCCTTGCATTGCCTTGCTTACTGTTACCCTTTCCTTGCCTTGCCTTAACTTTGCGTTGACTTGCGTTGCCTTGTCTTAGCCTTGCCTTGCCTTGCCGTGCCTTGCCTTCCGATACCCTTTCCTTGCCTTTCCGTGCCTTGCCTTCCGTTACCCTTTCCTTGCCGTGCGTTAACTACGCGTTGCTTTGCGTTGAGTTGTGTTGTATAAGCCTTGCCTTGCCTTGCCGTGCCGTGCCTTGCCTTGTCCTTCCTTTGCCTTGCCATACCTTCAGTTACCCTTGCCTTGCCTTGCTTTGCCTTGCCTTCCCTTGCCTTCCGTTACGCTTTCGTTGCCGTGCTGTACCTTCCGTTACCATTTATTTGCCTTGCTTTGCCTTGCATTGCCTTGCCTTCTGTTACCCTTTCCTTGACTTGCCGTACATTGCCTAGCCTTGCGTTGTCGTGCCTTAGCCTTGTCTCCCCTTGCCTTAGCCTTGCTCGGCTTGCCTTGCCTTAACCTGGCCTTGCTTTGCGTTGCTTTGCCTTATCATTGCCTTGCCTTGCATTGCCTTGTCTTGCCCTTGCCTTGCCGTACCTTCCGTTACCCTTGACTTTCCTTGCTTTTCCGTGCCTTGCCTTGCCTTCCGTTACCCTTTCCTTGCCTTGCCTTAACTTTGCCTTGCCTTGCGTTGCCTTGCCTTAGCCTTGCCTTGCCTTGCCGTGACTTGCCTTGTCCTTCCCTTGCCTTGCCATGCCTTCAGTTACCTTTGCCTTGCCTTCCCTTGCCTTCCGTTACGCTTTCCTTGCCTTGCTGTGCCTTCCGTTACCCTTTTCTTGCCTTGCTTTGCGTTGCATTTCCTTGCCTTCTGTTACCCTTTCCTTGCCTAGCCGTCCATTGCCTAGTCCTTGCGTTGTCGTGCCTTAGCCTTGTCTCCCCTTGCATTAGCCTTGCTTGGCTTGCCTTGCGTTATCCTTGCCTTGCCTTGCCTTGCCTTGTCTTGCCTTCCGTTACCCTTTCCATGCATTGCCGTGCATTGCCTAGCCCTGCGTTGCCTTGCCGGGACTTCCGTTACCCTTGTCTTGCCTTGCTTTTCGGTACCTGGCCTTGCCTTCCGTTACCCTTTCCTTGCCTTGCCTTAAGTTTGCGTTGCCTTGCGTTGCCTTGCCATAGCCTTCCGTTGCCTTGCCGTGCCTTGCAATCCGTTACCCATTCCTTGCCTTGCCGTGTCTTCCCTTCCGTTACCCTTGCCTTGCCTTGCCGTGCATTGCCTAGCCTTGCGTTTTCGTGGCTTAGCCTTGCCTCCCCTTAACGTAGCCTTGCTTGGCTTGCCTGACCTTAACCTTGCCTTGCCTTGCCTTGCGTTGCCTTGCCTTAGCCTTGCCTTGCCTTGGCGTGCCTTGCCTTGCCTTGTCCTTCCCTTGTTTTGCCGTGTCTTCCATTACCCTTGCCTTGCCTTGATTTGTCTTGCCTTGCCCTCCCTTCCGTTACCCTTTCCTTTCCTTGCGGTGCATTGCCTAGCCGTGCGTTGTCGTGCCATAGCCTTTCCTTCCCTTGCTATAGCCTTACATGGCTTGCCTTGCCTTGCATTCCGTTATCCTTTCCTTAACTTGGCGTGCCTTCCCTTCCGTTACCCTTGCCTTGCCTTAACATTGCGTTCCCTTGCGTTGCGTTGCGTTGCCTTAGCCTTGCCTTGCTTTGCCTTGCCTTGCCTTCCGTTACAATTGTCTTGCCTTGCCATGCCTTCGGTTACCCTTGCCTTGCCGTGCCTTCCCTTACCGTTACCTTGCCTTGCCGTGCATTGCCCAGCCTTCTGTTGCCTTGGCCTTGCCTTGACTTGCCGTGGCGTGCCTTCCATTACCCTTGCCTTGCCTTGCCTTGCCTTCTGTTAACCTTTCCTTGCCTTGCCGTGCATTGCCTAGCCTTGCGTTGTCGTGCCTTAGCCATGTCTCCCCTTGCCTTAGCCTTGCTTGGCTTGACTTGCCTTATCCTTTCCTAGCCTTTCCTTGCCTTGCCTTGCCTTGTCTTTCCCTTGCCTTGCCTTGCTTTTCCGTGCCTTGCCTTGCCTTCCGTTACCCTTTCCTTGTCTTGCCTTAACATTGCGTTGCCTTTCGTTGCCTTGTCTTAGCCTTGTGTTGCCTTGCCGTGCCTTGCATTCCGTTACCCTTTCCTTGCCTTGCCGTGCCTGGCCTTCCGTTACCCTTGCCTTGCCTTTCCTTAACTTTGCCTCGCCTTGCGTTGCGATGAGTTGCGTTAGCCTTGCCTTGCCTTGCCATGCCTTACCTTCCGTTACGTTTTCCTTGCCTTGCCGTGCCTTGCGTAGCGTTACCCTTTCCTTGCCTTGCCTAAACTTCGCTTTGCCTTGCTTTGGGTTGCGTTGCCTTGCTTACTGTTACCCTTTCCTTGCCTTGCCTTAACTTTGCGTTGACTTGCGTTGCCTTGTCTTAGCCTTGCCTTGCCTTGCCGTGCCTTGCCTTCCGATACCCTTTCCTTGCCTTTCCGTGCCTTGCCTTGCGTTACCCTTTCCTTGCCGTGCCTTAACTACGCGTTGCCTTGCGTTGAGTTGTGTTGTATAAGCCTTGCGTTGCCTTGCCGTGCCGTGCCTTGCCTTGTCCTTCCTTTGCCTTGCCATACCTTCAGTTACCCTTGCCTTACCTTGCTTTGCCTTGCCTTCCCTTGCCTTCCGTTACGCTTTCCTTGCCTTTCTGTACCTTCCGTTACCCTTTATTTGCCTTGCTTTGCCTTGCATTGCCTTGCCTTCTGTTACCCTTTCCTTGACTTGCCGTACATTGCCTAGCCTTGCGTTGTCGTGCCTTAGCCTTGTCTCCCCTTGCCTTAGCCTTGCTCGGCTTGCCTTGCCTTAACCTTGCCTTGCTTTGCGTTGCTTTGCCTTATCATTGCCTTGCCTTGCATTGCCTTGTCTTGCCCTTGCCTTGCCGTACCTTCCGTTACCCTTGACTTGCCTTGCTTTTCCGTGCCTTGCCTTGCCTTCCGTTACCCTTTCCTTGCCTTGCCTTAACTTTGCCTTGCCTTGCGTTGCCTTGCCTTAGCCTTGCCTTGCCTTGCCGTGACTTGCCTTGTCCTTCCCTTGCCTTGCCATGCCTTCAGTTACCTTTGCCTTGCCTTCCCTTGCCTTCCGTTACGCTTTCCTTGCCTTGCTGTGCCTTCCGTTACCCTTTTCTTGCCTTGCTTTGCGTTGCATTTCCTTGCCTTCTGTTACCCTTTCCTTGCCTTGCCGTGCATTGCCTAGCCTTGCGTTGTCGTGCCTTAGCCTTGTCTCCCCTTGCCTTAGCCTTGCTCGCCTTGCCTTGCCTTAACCTTGCCTTGCTTTGCGTTGCTTTGCCTTATCCTTGCCTTGCCTTGCCTTGCCTTGCCTTGTCTTTCCCTTGCCTTGCCGTGCCTTCCGTTACCCTTGCCTTGCCTTGCATTTCCGTGCCTTTCCTTGCCTTCCGTTACCCTTTCCTTGCCTTACTGTACATTGCCTAGACTTGCGTTGCGTTGCCTTAGCATTGCCTTGCCATGCCGTGCCTTGCCTTCTCCTTCCCTTGCCTTGCCGTGTCTTCCGTTACCCTTGTCTTGCCTTGCCGTGCCTTCCTTTACCCTTGCCTAGCCTTGCGTTGCCTTGCCTTAGCCTTGCCTTGCCTTGCCGTGCCTTGCCTTGCCTTGCTTTGCCTTGCCTTAGCTTTTCTTTGCCTTTCTCTGCCTTGCGTTGTGCTTCCCATGCCTTGCCGTCCGTTCCGTTACCCTTGCCTTGCCTTGCTTTGCCTTGCTTTGACTTGCCTTGCCTTGCTTTGCCTTGCATTGCCTTGCTTACTGTTACCCTTTCCTTGCCTTGCCTTAACTTTGCGTTGACTTGCGTTGCCTTGTCTTAGCCTTGCCTTGCCTTGCCGTGCCTTGCCTTCCGATACCCTTTCCTTGCCTTTCCGTGCCTTGCCTTGCGTTACCCTTTCCTTGCCGTGTCTTAACTACGCATTGCCTTGCGTTGAGTTGTGTTGTATAAGCCTTGCCTTGCCTTGCCGTGACGTGCCTTGCCTTGTCCTTCCTTTGCCTTGCCATACCTTCAGTTACCCTTGCCTTCCCTTGCCTTCCGTTACGCTTTCCTTGCCTTGCTGTACCTTCCGTTACCCTTTATTTGCCTTGCTTTGCCTTGCATTGCCTTGCCTTCTGTTACCCTTTCCTTGACTTGCCGTACATTGCCTAGCCTTGCGTTGTCGTGCCTTAGCCTTGTCTCCCCTTGCCTTAGCCTTGCTCGGCTTGCCTTGCCTTAACCTTGCCTTGCTTTGCGTTGCTTTGCCTTATCATTGCCTTGCCTTGCATTGCCTTGTCTTGCGCTTGCCTTGCCGTACCTTCCGTTACCCTTGACTTGCCTTGCTTTTCCCTGCCTTGCCTTGCCTTCCGTTACCCTTTCCTTGCCTTGCCTTAACTTTGCCTTGCCTTGCGTTGCCTTGCCTTAGCCTTGCCTTGCCTTGCCGTGACTTGCCTTGTCCTTCCCTTGCCTTGCCATGCCTTCAGTTACCTTTGCCTTGCCTTCCCTTGCCTTCCGTTACGCTTTCCTTGCCTTGCTGTGCCTTCCGTTACCCTTTTCTTGCCTTGCTTTGCGTTGCATTTCCTTGCCTTCTGTTACCCTTTCCTTGCCTAGCCGTCCATTGCCTAGTCCTTGCGTTGTCGTGCCTTAGCCTTGTCTCCCCTTGCCTTAGCCTTGCTTGGCTTGACTTGCCTTATCCTTTCCTTGCCTTTCCTTGCCTTGTCTTGTCTTTCCCTTGCCTTGCCGTGCCTTCCGTTACCCTTGCCTTGCCTTGCTTTTCCGTGCCTTGCCTTGCCTTCCGTTACCCTTTCCTTGTCTTGCCTTAACTTTGCTTTGCCTTTCGTTGCCTTGTCTTAGCCTTTTATTGCCTTGCCGTGCCTTGCATTCCGTTACCCTTTCCTTGCCATGCCGTGCCTTCCCTTCCGTTACCCTTGCCTTGCCTTGCCTTAACTTTGCCTCGCATTGCGTTGCGATGCGTTGCCTTAGCCTTGCCTTGCCTTGCCATGCCTTACCTTCCGTTACGTTTTCCTTGCCTTGCCGTGCCTTGCGTAGCGTTACCCTTTCCTTGCCTTGCCTAAACTTCGCGTTGCCTTGCTTTGGGTTGCGTTGCCTTAGCCTTGCTTTGCTTTGCCTTGCCTTGCCTTCCGTTACCATTGTCTTGCCTTGCCATGCCTTCGGTTACCCTTGCCTTGCCGTGCCTTCCCTTACCGTTACCTTGCATTGCCGTGCATTGCCCAGCCTCCTACTGCCTTGGCCTTGCCTTGACTTGCCGTGGCGTGCCTTCCATTACCCTTGCCTTGCCTTGCCTTGCCTTCTGTTAACCTTTCCTTGCCTTGCCGTGCATTGCCTAGCTTTGCGTTGTCGTGCCTTTGCCTTGACTCCCCTTGCCTTATCCTTGCTTGTCTTGCCTTCCCTTAACCTGGCCATGAATGTCATTGCCTTGCCTTAGCCTTGCCTTACCTTGCCTTGCCTGATCTTCTGTTACCCTTTCCTTGCCTTGCCGTCCATTGCCTAGCCTTGCGTTGTCGTGCCATAGCATTGACTCCCCTTGCCTTAGCCTTGCTTGTCTTGCCTTCCCTTAACCTGGCCTTGCATGACATTGCCTTGCCTTAGCCTTGTCCTTCCCTTGCCTTGCCGAGCCTTCCGTTACCCTTGTCTTGCCTTGCCGTGCCTTCCGTTACCCTTGCCTTGCCTTGCCTCCCCTTGCCTCAGCCTTGCTTGGCTTGCCTTGACATAACCTTGCCTTGCTTTGCGTTGCCTTGCCTTATCCTTGCCTTGCCTTGCTTTGTCTTTCCTTTGCCTTTCCGTGCCTTCCGTTACCCTTGCCTTGCCTTGCTTTTCCTTGCCTTGCCTTCCCTTCCGTAACCCTTTCCTTGCCTTGCCTTAACTTTGGGTTACATTGCGTTGCCTTGCCTTAGCCTTGCCTTGTCTTGCCGTACCTTGCATTCCGTTATCCTTTCCTTGACTTGGCGTGCCTTCCCTTCCGTTACCCTTGCCTTGCCTTAACTTTGCGTTGCCTTGCGTTGCGTTGCGTTGCCTTAGCCTTGCCTTGCTTTGCCGTGCCTTGCCTTCCGTTACAATTGTCTTGCCTTGCCATGCCTTCGGTTACCCTTGCATTGCCGTGCCTTCCCTTACCGTTACCTTGCCTTGCCGTGCATTGCCCAGCCTTCTGTTGCCTTGGCCTTGCCTTCACTTGCCGTGGCGTGCCTTCCATTACCCTTGCCTTGCCTTGCCTTGCCTTCTGTTAACCTTTCCTTGCCTTGCCGTGCATTGCCTAGCCTTGCGTTGTCGTGCCTTAGCCATGTCTCCCCTTGCCTTAGCCTTGCTTGGCTTGACTTGCCTTATCCTTTCCTTGCCTTTCCTTGCCTTGCCTTGCCTTGCCTTTCCCTTGCCTTGCCGTGCCTTCCGTTACCCTTGCCTTGCCTTGCTTTTCCGTGCCTTGCCTTGCCTTCCGTTACCCTTTCCTTGTCTTGCCTTAACTTTGCGTTGCCTTTCGTTGCCTTGTCTTAGTCTTGCGTTGCCTTGCCGTGCCTTGCATTCCGTTACCCTTTCCTTGCCTTGCCGTGCCTTCCCTTCCGTTACCCTTGCCTTGCCTTGCCTTAACTTTGCCTCGCCTTGCGTTGCGATGCGTTGCCTTAGCCTTGCCTTGCCTTGCCGTGCCTTGTCCTTGCCTTGCTTTGCCTTGCCTTCCCTTGCCTTCCGTTACGCTTTCCTTGCCTTGTTGTGCCTTCCGTTACCCTTTATTTACCTTGCTTTGCCTTGCATTGCCTTGCCTTCTGTTACCCTTTACTTGCCTTGCCGTGCATTGCCTAGCCTTGCGTTGTCGTGCCTTAGCCTTGTCTCCCCTTGCCTTAGCCTTGCTCGCCTTGCCTTGCCTTAACCTTGCCTTGCTTTGCGTTGCTTTCCCTTATCCTTGCCTTGCCTTGCCTTTCCCTTGCCTTGCCGTGCCTTCCGTTACCCTTTCCTTGTCTTGCCTTAACTTTGCGTTGCCTTTCGTTGCCTTGTCTTAGCCTTGTGTTGCCTTGCCGTGCCTTGAATTCCGTTCCCCTTTCCTTGCCTTGCCGTGCCTTCCCTTCCGTTACCCGTGCCTTGCCTTGCCTTAACTTTGCCTCGCCTTGCGTTGCGATGCGTTGCCTTAGCCTTGCCTTGCCTTGCCATGCCTTACCTTCCGTTACGTTTTCCTTCCCTTGCCGTGCCTTGCGTAGCGTTACCCTTTCCTTGCCTTGCCTAAACTTCGCGTTGCCTTGCTTTGGGTTGCGTTGCCTTAGCCTTGCTTTGCTTTGCCTTGCCTTGCCTTCCGTTACCATTGTCTTGCCTTGCCATGCCTTCGGTTACCCTTGCCTTGCCGTGCCTTCCCTTACCGTTACCTTGCCTTGCCGTGCATTGCCCAGCCTTCTATTGCCTTGGCCTTGCCTTGACTTGCCGTGGCGTGCCTTCCATTACCCTTGCCTTCTGTTAACCTTTCCTTGGCTTGCCGTGCATTGCCTAGCTTTGCGTTGTCGTGCCTTTGCCTTGACTCCCCTTGCCTTAGCCTTGCTTGTCTTGCCTTCCCTTAACCTGGCCATGAATGTCATTGCCTTGCCTTAGCCTTGCCTTACCTTGCCTTGCCTTGTCTTCTGTTACCCTTTCCTTGCCTTGCCGTCCATTGCCTAGCCTTGCGTTGTCGTGCCATAGCATTGACTCCCCTTGCCTTAGCCTTGCTTGTCTTGCCTTCCCTTAACCTGGCCTTGCATGACATTGCCTTGCCTTGCCTTGCCTTGTCCGTCCCTTGCCTGGCCGAGTCTTCCGTTACCCTTGTCTTGCCTTGCCGTGCCTTCCGTTACCCTTGCATTGCCTTGCCTCCCCTTGCTTTAGCCTTGCTTGGCTTGCCTTGACATAACCTTGCCTTGCTTTGCGTTGCCTTGCCTTATCCTTGCCTTGCCTTGCTTTTCCGTGCCTTGCCTTGCCTTCCGTTACCCTTTCCTTGTCTTGCCTTAACTTTGCGTTGCCTTTCGTTGCCTTGTCTTAGTCTTGCGTTGCCTTGCCGTGCCTTGCATTCCGTTACCCTTTCCTTGCCTTGCCGTGCCTTCCCTTCCGTTACCCTTGCCTTGCCTTGCCTTAACTTTGCCTCGCCTTGCGTTGCGATGCGTTGCCTTAGCCTTGCCTTGCCTTGCCGTGCCTTGTCCTTGCCTTGCTTTGCCTTGCCTTCCCTTGCCTTCCGTTACGCTTTCCTTGCCTTTCTGTACCTTCCGTTACCCTTTATTTGCCTTGCTTTGCCTTGCATTGCCTTGCCTTCTGTTACCCTTTCCTTGACTTGCCGTACATTGCCTAGCCTTGCGTTGTCGTGCCTTAGCCTTGTCTCCCCTTGCCTTAGCCTTGCTCGGCTTGCCTTGCCTTAACCTTGCCTTGCTTTGCGTTGCTTTGCCTTATCATTGCCTTGCCTTGCATTGCCTTGTCTTGCCCTTGCCTTGCCGTACCTTCCGTTACCCTTGACTTGCCTTGCTTTTCCGTGCCTTGCCTTGCCTTCCGTTACCCTTTCCTTGCCTTGCCTTAACTTTGCCTTGCCTTGCGTTGCCTTGCCTTAGCCTTGCCTTGCCTTGCCGTGACTTGCCTTGTCCTTCCCTTGCCTTGCCATGCCTTCAGTTACCTTTGCCTTGCCTTCCCTTGCCTTCCGTTACGCTTTCCTTGCCTTGCTGTGCCTTCCGTTACCCTTTTCTTGCCTTGCTTTGCGTTGCATTTCCTTGCCTTCTGTTACCCTTTCCTTGCCTTGCCGTGCATTGCCTAGCCTTGCGTTGTCGTGCATTAGCCTTGTCTCCCCTTGACTTACCCTTGCTCGCCTTGCCTTGCCTTAACCTTGCCTTGCTTTGCGTTGCTTTGCCTTATCCTTGCCTTGCCTTGCCTTGCCTTGCCTTGTCTTTCCCCTGCCTTACCGTGCCTTCCGTTACCCTTGCCTTGCCTTGCATTTCCTTGCCTTCCGTTACCCTTTCCTTGCCTTACTGTACATTGCCTAGACTTGCGTTGCGTTGCCTTAGCATTGCCTTGCCATGCCGTGCCTTGCCTTCTCCTTCCCTTGCCTTGCCGTGTCTTCCGTTACCCTTGTCTTGCCTTGCCGTGCCTTCCTTTACCCTTGCCTAGCCTTGCGTTGCCTTGCCTTAGCCTTGCCTTGCCTTGCCGTGCCTTGCCTTGCCTTGCTTTGCCTTGAATTAGCTTTTCTTTGCCTTTCTCTGCCTTGCGTTGTGCTTCCCATGCCTTGCCGTCCGTTCCGTTACCCTTGCCTTGCCTTGCTTTGCCTTGCTTTGACTTGCCTTGCCTTGCTTTGCCTTGCATTGCCTTGCTTACTGTTACCCTTTCCTTGCCTTGCCTTAACTTTGCGTTGACTTGCGTTGCCTTGTCTTAGCCTTGCCTTGCCTTGCCGTGCCTTGCCTTCCGATACCCTTTCCTTGCCTTTCCGTGCCTTGCCTTCCGTTACCCTTTCCTTGCCGTGCCTTAACTACGCGTTGCCTTGCGTTGAGTTGTGTTGTATAAGCCTTGCCTTGCCTTGCCGTGCCGTGCCTTGCCTTGTCCTTCCTTTGCCTTGCCATACCTTCAGTTACCCTTGCCTTACCTTGCTTTGCCTTGCCTTCCCTTGCCTTCCGTTACGCTTTCCTTGCCTTGCTGTACCTTCCGTTACCCTTTATTTGCCTTGCTTTGCCTTGCATTGCCTTGCCTTCTGTTACCCTTT
This sequence comes from Macrotis lagotis, assembly GCF_037893015.1. Classification (NCBI taxonomy): domain Eukaryota; kingdom Metazoa; phylum Chordata; class Mammalia; order Peramelemorphia; family Peramelidae; genus Macrotis; species Macrotis lagotis. The sequence continues at coordinate 209,078 of NW_027421941.1, read as the reverse complement.
CCTTGACTTGCCGTACATTGCCTAGCCTTGCGTTGTCGTGCCTTAGCCTTGTCTCCCCTTGCCTTAGCCTTGCTCGGCTTGCCTTGCCTTAACCTTGCCTTGCTTTGCGTTGCTTTGCCTTATCATTGCCTTGCCTTGCATTGCCTTGTCTTGCCCTTGCCTTGCCGTACCTTCCGTTACCCTTGACTTTCCTTGCTTTTCCGTGCCTTGCCTTGCCTTCCGTTACCCTTTCCTTGCCTTGCCTTAACTTTGCCTTGCCTTGCGTTGCCTTGCCTTAGCCTTGCCTTGCCTTGCCGTGACTTGCCTTGTCCTTCCCTTGCCTTGCCATGCCTTCAGTTACCTTTGCCTTGCCTTGCCTTGCCTTCCGTTACGCTTTCCTTGCCTTGCTGTGCCTTCCGTTACCCTTTTCTTGCCTTGCTTTGCGTTGCATTTCCTTGCCTTCTGTTACCCTTTCCTTGCCTAGCCGTCCATTGCCTAGTCCTTGCGTTGTCGTGCCTTAGCCTTGTCTCCCCTTGCATTAGCCTTGCTTGGCTTGCCTTGCGTTATCCTTGCCTTGCCTTGCCTTGCCTTGTCTTGCCTTCCGTTACCCTTTCCATGCATTGCCGTGCATTGCCTAGCCCTGCGTTGCCTTGCCGGGACTTCCGTTACCCTTGTCTTGCCTTGCTTTTCGGTGCCTGGCCTTGCCTTCCGTTACCCTTTCCTTGCCTTGCCTTAAGTTTGCGTTGCCTTGCGTTGCCTTGCCATAGCCTTGCGTTGCCTTGCTGTGCCTTGCAATCCGTTACCCATTCCTTGCCTTGCCGTGCCTTCCCTTCCGTTACCCTTGCCTTGCCTTGCCGTGCATTGCCTAGACTTGCGTTTTCGTGGCTTAGCCTTGCCTCCCCTTAACTTAGCCTTGCTTGGCTTGCCTGACCTTAACCTTGCCTTGCCTTGCTTGCTTTGCCTTGTGTTAGCCTTGCCTTGCCTTGGCGTGCCTTGCCTTGCCTTGTCCTTCCCTTGTTTTGCCGTGTCTTCCATTACCCTTGCCTTGCCTTGATTTGTCTTGCCTTGCCCTGCCTTCCGTTACCCTTTCCTTGCCTTGCCTTAACTTTGCTTTACATTGCGTTGACTTGCCTTAGCCTTGCGTTGCCTCGCCATGCCTTGCATTCCGTTACCCTTTCCTTGCCTTGCCGTGCCTTCCCTTCCGTTACCCTTGCCTTGCCTTAACATTGCTTTGCCTTGCGTTGCTTTGCGTTGCCTTGGCCTTGCCTTGCCTTGCCGTGCCTTGCCTTCCGTTACCATTGTATTGCCTTGCCATACCTTCCGTTACCCTTGCCTTGCCGTGCCTTGCCTTTTCCTTCCCTTGCCTTGCCTTGCTTTGCCTTGATTTGCCTTGCTTTCTGTTACAGTTTCCTTGCCTTGCCTTAACTTTGCGTTGACATGCGTTGCCTTGACTTAGCCTTGCCTTGCCTTGCCGTGCCTTGCCTTCCGATACCCTTTCCTTGCCTTTCCGTGCCTTGCCTTCCATTAAACTTTCCTTGCCTTGCCTTAACTTCGCGTTGCCTTGCTTTGCGTTCCATTGTATAAGCCTTGCCTTGCCTTGCCGTGCCTTGCCTTGTGCTTCCCTTGCCTTGCCATGCCTTCAGTTACCCTTGCCTTGCCTTGCTTTGCCTTGCCTTGCCTTGCCTTCCGTTACACTTTCCTTGCCTTGCTGTGCCTTCAGTTACACTTTTCTTGCCTTGCTTTGCCTTGCAATGCCTTGCCTTCTGTTACCCTTTCCTTCCCTTGACGTGCATTGCCTAGCCTTGCTTTGTCGTCCCTTAGCCTTGTCTCCCCTTGCCTTAGCCTTGCTTGGCTTGCCTTGACTTAACCTTGCCTTGCTTTGCGTTACCTTGCCATATCTTTGCCTTGCCTTGCCTTGTCTTTCCCTTGCATTGCCTTGCCTTTCGTTACCCTTGACTTGCCTTGCTTTTCCTTGCCTTGCCTTGCCTTCCGTTACCCATTCCTTGCCTTGCCTTATCTTTGCGTTGCCTTGCGTTGCCTTGCCATAACCTTCCGATGCCTTGCCCCGCCTTGCAATCCGTTACCCATTCGTTGCCTTGCCGTGCCTTCGCTTCCTTTACCCTTTCCTTGCCTTGCCGTGCATTGCCTAGCCTTGCGTTTTCGTGGCTTAGCCTTGCCTCCCCTTAACTTAGCCTTGCTTGGCTTGCCTGACCTTAAAGTTGCCTTGCCTTGCCTTGCGTTGCCTTGCCTTAGCCTTGCCTTGCCTTGGCGTGCCTTGCCTTGCCTTGTCCTTCCCTTGCCTTGCCGTGCTTCCATTACCCTTGCCTCGCCTTGATTTGTCTTGCGTTGCCCTGCCTTCCGTTCCCCTTTCCTTTACTTGCGGTGCATTGCGTAGCCGTGCGTTGTCGTTCCATAGAATTTCCTTCCCTTCCTATAGCCTTACTTGGCTTGCCTTGCCTTGCCGTGCCCTCTGTTAGCCTTGCCTTTTCTTGGTTTGCCTTGCCTTGCCTTGCCTTCCGTTACCCATTCTTTGCCTTGCGTTGCCTTGCCTTAGCCTTGCCTTGCCTTGCCGTGCCTTGCGTTCCGATACCCTTTCTTTGCCATTCCGTGCCTTGCCTTCCGTTACCCTTTCCTTGCCGTGCCTTAACTTCGCGTTGCCTTGCGTTGCGTTGCTTTGTATAAGCCTTGCCTTGCCTTGCCGTGCCTTGCCTTGTCCTTCCCTTGCCTTGCCATGCATTCAGTTACCCTTGCCTTTCCTTGCTTTGCCTTGCCTTGCCTTGCCTTCCGTTACCCTTTCCTTGCCTTGCTGTTCCTTCAGTTACCCTTTTCTTGCCTTGCTTTGCCTTGCAATACATTGCCTTCTGTTACCCTTTCCTTGCCTTGACGTGCATTGCCTAGCCTTGCGTTGTCGTGCCTTAGCCTTTTCTCCCCTTGCCTTAGCCTTGCTTGGCTTGCCTTGACTTAACCTTGCCTTGCTTTGCGTTGCCTTGCCATATCCTTGCCTTGCCTTGCCTTGTCTTTCCCTTGCCTTGCCTTGCCTTCCGTTACCCTTTACTTGCCTTGCTCTTCCTTGCCTTGCCTTGCCTTCCGTTACCCATTCCTTGCCTTGCCTTGCCTTCCGTTACCCTTTCCTTGCCTTATCCTTGCATTGCCTACCCTTGCATTGTCTTGCCTTTTCCTTGCCTTGCCTTGCCTTACATTCCGTTACCCTTTCCTTGCCTTGCCGTGCATTTCCTAGCCTTGCGTTTTCGTGGCTTAGCCTTGCCTGCCCTTAACTTAGCCTTGCTTGGCTTGCCTGACCTTAAAATTGCCTTGCCTTGCCTTGCGTTGCATTGCCTTACCCTTGCCTTGCCTTGCCGTGCCCTCTGTTACCCTTGCCTTTTCTTGCTTTGCCTTGCCTTGACTTGCCTTCCGTTACCCTTTCTTTGCCTTGCGTTGCCTTGCCTTAGCCTTGCCTTGCCTTAAAGTGCCTTGCCTTGTCCTTCCCTTTCATTGCCTTGCCTTCAAGTACCCTTCCCTTCCCTTGCTTTGCCTTGTCTTGCCTTTCCTTCCTTTACCCTTTGCTTGCCTTGCTGTGCCTTCTGTTACCCTTTCCTTGCCGTGCTTTGCCTTGCATTGCCTTGCCTTCTGTTACCCTTTCCTTGCCTTGCCGTGCATTGCCTCCCCTTGCGTTGTCGTGCCTTAGACATGTCTCCCCTTGCCTTGCCGAGCCTTCCGTTACCCTTGTCTTGTCTTGCCGTGTCTTCCGTTACCCTTGCCTTGCCTTACCTCCCCTTGCCTTAGCCTTGCTTGGCTTGCCTTGACTTAACATTGCATTGCCTTGCGTTCCCTTTCCTCAGGTTTGCATTGCCTTGCCGTTCCTTACTTTCCGTTACCCTTTCCTTGCCTTGCCGTGCATTGCCTAACCTTGCGTTGTGCCTTAGCATTGACTCCCATTGCCTTAGCCTTGCTTGTCTTGCCTTCCCTTAACCTGGACTTGCATGGCATTGCCTTGCCTTCCCTTGCCGTGCCTTCCCTCCCCATGCTTTAGCCATGCTTGTGTTGTCTTGCCTTCACTTTGCATTGCCTTGCGTTGCCTTTCCTCAGCTTTGCATTGCCTTGACGTGCCTTACCTTTCTTTACTCTTTCCTTGCGTTGCCGTGCATTGCCTGGCCTTGCATTGCCTTGCCTTAGCCCTGCCTTACCTTGCCTTGCCTTGCCATGTCCTTCCCTTGCCTTGCCGTGCCTTCCGTTACCCTTGTCTTGCCTTGCCGTGCCTTCCTTTACCCTTGCCTTCTCTTGCTTTGCCTTGCCTTGCCTTCCGTTACCCTTTCCTTGCCTTATCCTTGCATTGCCTACCCTTGCATTGTCTTGCCTTAGCCTTGCCTTGCCTTGCCTTGCATTCCGTTACCTTTCCATTGCATTGCCGTGCATTCCCTAGCCTTGCGTTGCCTTCCCGAGCCTTCCGTTACCCTTGTCTTGCCTTGCCGTGCATTGCCTTGTCCTTCTCTTGCCTTGTCATGCCTTCCGTTACCCTTGTCTTGCCTTGCCGTGCCTTCCGTTACCCTTGCCTTGCCTTGCCTCCCTTGCCTTAGCCTTGCGTCGTTTGTGTTGCCTTCACTTTGCATTGAATTGCGTTGCCTTTACTCATCTTTGCATTGCCTTGCCGTGCCTTGCCTTCCGTTACCATTTCCTTGCCTTGCCTTGCCGTGCCTTGCCTTGTCCTTTCCTTGCCTTGCCGAGACTTCCGTTACCCTTGTATTGCCTTGCCATGCCTATCGTTACCCTTGCCTTGCCTCCCTTTGCCTTAGCCTTGCGTCGGTTGCCTTCATTTTGCATTGCCTTGCGTTGCCTTTCCTCATCTTTACATTGCCTTGCCGTTCCTTGCCTTCCGTTACCCTTTCCTTACCTTGCCGTACATTGCCTAGCCTTGCGTTGCCTTGCCTTAGCATTGCCTTGCCATGCCGTGCCTTGCCTTGTCCTTCCCTTGCCTTGCCGTGCCTTCCGTTACCCTTGTCTTGCCTTGCCGTGCCTTCGTTTACACTTGCCCAGACTTGCGTTGCCTTGCCTTACCCTTGCCTTGCCTTGCCGTGCCTTGCCTTGTCCTTCCGTCGCCTTGCCGTGCCTTCCGTTACACTTCCCTTGCCTTGCTTTGCCTTGCCATGCCTTGCCTTCCATTACCCTTCCCTTGCCTTGCCGTGCATTGCCTAGCCTTGCGTTGCCTTGCCTTAGACATTCCTTGCCTTGCCCTGCCTTGCCTTGTCCTTCCCATGCCTTGCCGACCCTTCCGTTACCCTTGCCTTGCCTTGCTTTGCCTTGCTTTGCCTTGCCTTGCCTTGCTTTGCCTTGCATTGCCTTGCTTTCTGTTACCCTTTCCTTGCCTTGCCTTAACTTTGCGTTGACTTGCGTTGCCTTGCCTTAGCCTTGCCTTGCCTTGCCGTGCCTTCCGTTCCGATACCCTTTCCTTGCCTTTCCGTGCCTTGCCTTCCGTTACCTTTTCCTTGCCGTGCCTTAACTTCGCGTTGCCTTGCGTTGCGTTGCGTTGTATAAGCCTTGCATTGCCTTGCCGTGCCTTGCCTTGTCCTTCCCGTGCCTTGCCATGCCTTCAGTTACCCTTGCCTTGCCTTGCTTTGCCTTTCCTTCCCTTGCCTTCCGTTACGCTTTCCTTGCCTTGCTTTGCCTTGCTTTCTGTTACCATTTCCTTGCCTTGCCTTAACTTTGCGTTGACTTGCGTTGCCTTGCCTTAGCCTTGCCTTGCCTTGCCGTGCCTTGCCTTCCGATACCCTTTCCTTGCCTTTCCGTGCCTTGCCTTCCATTACTCTTTCCTTGCCTTGCCTTAACTTCGCGTTGCCTTGCGTTGCGTTGCATTGTATAAGCCTTGCCTTGCCTTGCCGTGCCTTGCCTTGTCCTTCCCTTGCCTTGCCCTGCATTCAGTTACCCTTTTCTTGCCTTGCTTTGCCTTGCAATGCCTTGCTTTCTGTTACCCTTTCCTTGCCTTGACGTGCATTGCCTAGCCTTGCGTTGTCGTGCCTTAGCCTTTTCTCCCCTTGCTTGGCTTGCCTTGACTTAACCTTGCCTTGCTTTGCGTTGACTTGCCATATCCTTGCCTTGCCTTGTCTTGTCTTTCCCTTGCTTTGCCTTGCCTTCCGTTACCCTTGACTTGCTTTGCTCTTCCTTGCCTTGCCTTGCCTTCCGTTACCCATTCCTTGCCTTGCCTTGCCTTCCGTTACCCTTTCCTTGCCTTATCCTTGCATTGCCTACCCTTGCATTGTCTTGCCTTTTCCTTGCCTTGCCTTGCCTTGCATTCCGTTACCCTTTCCTTGCCTTGCCGTGCATTGCGTAGCCTTGCGTTTTCGTGGCTTAGCCTTGCCTGCCCTTAACTTAGCCTTGCTTGGCTTGCCTGACCTTAAAATTGCCTTGCCTTGCCTTGCGTTGCATTGCCTTACCCTTGCCTTGCCTTGGCGTGCCTTGCCTTGCCTTGTCCTTCCCTTGTCTTGCCGTGCCTTCCATTACCCTTGCCTTGCCTTGATTTTCTTGCCTTGCCCTGCCTTCCGTTACCCTTTCCTTTCCTTGCGGTGCATTGCCTAGCCGTGCGTTGTCGTGCCATAGCCTTTCCTTCCCTTGATATAGCCTTACTTGGCTTGCCTTGCCTTGCCGTGCCCTCTGTTACCCTTGCCTTTTCTTGCTTTGCCTTGCCTTGCCTTGCCTTCCGTTACCCTTTCTTTGCCTTGCGTTGCCTTGCCTTAGCCTTGCCTTGCCTTGCCGTGCCTTGCCTTGTCCTTCCCTTTCATTGCCTTGCCTTCAGGTACCCTTCCCTTCCCTTGCTTTGCCTTGTCTTGCCTTTCCTTCCTTTACCCTTTGCTTGCCTTGCTGTGCCTTCTGTTACCCTTTCCTTGCCTTGCCGTGCGTTGCCTCCCCTTGCGTTGTCGTGCCTTAGACATGTCTCCCCTTGCCTTGCCGAGCCTTCCGTTACCCTTGTCTTGCCTTGCCGTGTCTTCCGTTACCCTTGCCTTGCCTTACCTCCCCTTGCCTTAGCCTTGCTTGGCTTGCCTTGACTTAACATTGCATTGCCTTGCGTTCCCTTTCCTCAGGTTTGCATTGCCTTGCCGTTCTTTACTTTCCGTTACCCTTTCCTTGCCTTGCCGTGCATTGACTAACCTTGCGTTGTGCCTTAGCATTGACTCCCATTGCCTTAGCCTTGCTTGTCTTGCCTTCCCTTAACCTGGACTTGCATGGCATTGCCTTGCCTTAGCCTTGCCTTCCCTTGCCGTGCCTTCCCTCCCCATGCTTTAGCCATGCTTGTGTTGTCTTGCCTTCACTTTGCATTGCCTTGCGTTGCCTTTCCTCAGCTTTGCATTGCCTTGACGTGCCTTACCTTTCTTTACTCTTTCCTTGCGTTGCCGTGCATTGCCTGGCCTTGCATTGCCTTGCCTTAGCCCTGCCTTACCTTTCCTTGCCTTGCCATGTCCTTCCCTTGCCTTTTCGTGCCTTCCGTTACCCTTGTCTTGCCTTGCCGTGCCTTCCTTTACCCTTGCCTTGTCTTGCTTTGCCTTGCCTTGCCTTGCCTTCCGTTACCCTTTCCTTGCCTTATCCTTGCATTGCCTACCCTTGCATTGTCTTGCCTTAGCCTTGCCTTGCCTTGCCTTGCATTCCGTTACCCTTCCATTGCATTGCCGTGCATTGCCTAGCCTTGCGTTGCCTTGCCGAGCCTTCCGTTACCCTTGTCTTGCCTTGCCGTGCATTGCCTTGTCCTTCTCTTGCCTTGTCGAGCCTTCCGTTACCCTTGTCTTGCCTTGCCGTGCCTTCCGTTACCCTTGCCTTGCCTTGCCTCCCTTTGCATTAGCCTTGCGTCGTTTGTGTTGCCTTCACTTTGCATTGAATTGCGTTGCCTTTACTCATCTTTGCATTGCCTTGCCGTGCCTTGCCTTCCGTTACCCTTTCCTTGACTTGCCTTGCCGTGCTTTGCCTTGTCCTTGCCTTGCCTTGCCGAGACTTCCGTTACCCTTGTATTGCCTTGCCATGCCTATCGTTACCCTTGCCTTGCCTCCCTTTGCCTTAGCCTTGCGTCGGATGCCTTCATTTTGCATTGCCTTGCGTTGCCTTTCCTCATCTTTGCATTGCCTTGCCGTTCCTTGCCTTCCGTTACCCTTTCCTTACCTTGCCGTACATTGCCTAGCCTTGCGTTGCCTTGCCTTAGCATTGCCTTGCCATGCCGTGCCTTGCCTTGTCCTTCCCTTGCCTTGCCGTGCCTTCCGTTACCCTTGTCTTGCCTTGCCGTGCCTTCGTTTACCCTTTCCCAGACTTGCGTTGCCTTGCCTTACCCTTGCCTTGCCTTGCCGTGCCTTGCCTTGTCCTTCCGTCGCCTTGCCGTGCCTTCCGTTACACTTCCCTTGCCTTGCTTTGCCTTGCCATGCCTTGCCTTCCGTTACCCTTCCCTTGCCTTGCCGTGCATTGCCTAGCCTTGCGTTGCCTTGCCTTAGACTTTCCTTGCCTTGCCCTGCCTTGCCTTGTCCTTCCCATGCCTTGCCGACCCTTCCGTTACCCTTGCCTTGCCTTGCTTTGCCTTGCTTTGCCTTGCCTTGCCTTGCTTTGCCTTGCATTGCCTTGCTTTCTGTTACCCTTTCCTTGCCTTACCTTAACTTTGCGTTGGCTTGCGTTGCCTTGCCTTAGCCTTGCCTTGCCTTGCCGTGCCTTGCGTTGCGATACACTTTCCTTGCCTTTCCGTGCCTTGCCTTCCGTTCCCTTTTCCTTGCCGTGCCTTGACTTCGCGTTGCCTTGCGTTGCGTTGCGTTGCGTTGTATAAGCCTTGCCTTGCCTTGCCGTGCCTTGCCTTGTCCTTCCCGTGCCTTGCCATGCCTTCAGTTACCCTTGCCTTGCCTTGCTTTGCCTTGCCTTCCCTTGCATTCGCTTACTCTTTCCTTGGCTAGCTGTGCCTTCCGTTACCCTTTATTTGCATTGCTTTGCCTTGCATTGCCTTGCCTTCTGTTACCCTTGCCTTGCGTTTCCGTGCATTGCCTAGCCTTGCGTTGTCGTGCCTTAGCCTTGTCTCCCCTTGCCTTAGCCTTGCTCGGCTTGCCTTGCCTTAACCTTGCCTTGCTTTGCGTTGCTTTGCCTTATCCATGCCTTGCCTTGCCTTGCCTTGTCTTTCCCTTGCCTTGCCGTGCGTTCCGTTACACTTGCCTTGCCTTGCCTTGCTTTTCCGTGCCTTGCCTTGCCTTCCGTTACCCTTTCCTTGCCTTGCCTTAACTTTGCGTTCCCTTGCCTTAGCCTTGCCTTGCCTTGCCGTGCCTTGCCTTGTCCTTCCCTTACCTTGCCATGCCTTCAGTTCCGCTTGCCTTGCCTTGCCTTGCCTTCCGTTATGCATTCCTTGCCTTGCTGTGACTTCCGTTACCCTTTTCTTGCCTTGCTTTGCCTTGCATTTCCTTGCCTTCTGTTACCCTTTCCTTGCCTAGCCGTCCATTGCCTAGCCTTGCGTTGTCGTGCCTTAGCCTTGTCTCCCCTTGCGTTAGCCTTGCTTGGCTTGCATTGCCTTATCCTTGCCTTGCCTTGCCTTGCCTTGTCTTGCCTTCCGTTACCCTTTCCATGCATTGCCGTGCATTGCCTAGCCGTGCGTTGCCTTCCCGAGCCTTCCGATACCCTTGTTTTGCCTTGCTTTTCCGTGTCTTGCCTTGCCTTCCGTTACACTTTCCTTGCCTTGCCTTAACTTTGCGTTGCCTTGCCATAGCCTTGCGTTGTCTTGCCGTGCCTTCCAATCCGTTACCCATTCCTTGCCTTGCCGTGCCTTCCCTTCCGTTACCCTTTCCTTGCCTTGCCTTAACTTTGCATTGCCTTGCGTTGCCTTGCCTTAGCCTTGCCTTGCCTTGCTGTGCCTTGCCTTGTCCTTCCCTTGCCTTGCCATGCCTTCAGTTACCCTTGCCTTGTCTTGCCTTGCCTTCCGTTATGCATTCCTTGCCTTCATGTGCCTTCCGTTACCCTTTTCTTGCCTTGCTTTGCGTTGCATTTCCTTGACTTCTGTTTCCCTTTCCTTGCCTAGCCGTCCATTGCCTAGCCTTGCGTTGTCGTGCCTTAGCCTTGTCTCCCCTTGCGTTAGCCTTGCTTGGCTTGCCTTGCCTTATCCTTGCCTTCCCTTGCCTTGCCTTGTCTTGCCTTCCCTTACCCTTTCCATGCATTGCCTTGCCTTGCCTTTTCTTTCCCTTGCCTTGCCGTGCCTTCCGTTACCCTTGGCTTGCCTTGCTTTTCCGTGCCTTGCCTTGCCTTCCGTTACTCTTTCCTTGCCTTTCCTTAACTTTGCATTGTCTTGCGTTGCCTTGCCTTAGCCTTGCGTTGACTTGCCGTGCCTTGCGTTTTCCTTCCCTTGCCTTGCCATGTATTCCCTTACCCTTACGTTCCCTTGGCGTGCATTGCCTAGCCTTGCGTTGCCTTGCCTTAGCCTTTCCTTGCCTTGCCCTGCCTTGCCTTGTCCTTCCCATGCCTTGCTGTCCCTTCTGTTACCCTTGCCTTGCCTTGGTTTGCCTTGCTTTGACTTGCCTTTCCTTGCTTTGCTTTGCCTTGCTTTGCCTTCCATTACAATTCCCTTGCCTTGCCTTGCCTTGCCTTGCCTTCCGTTACCCTTTCCTTGCCTTGACGTGCATTGCCTAGCCTTGCGATGCCTTGCCTTATCCTTTCCTTGCCTTGCCCTGCCTTGCCTTGTCCTTCCCATGCCTTCCTGTCCCTTCTGTTAACCTTGCCTTGCCTTGCTTTGCCTTGCTTTGAAATGACTTGCCTTGCTTTGCGTTGCCTTGCCTTGCCTTCCGTTGCCCTTGCCTTGCCTTGCTTTGCCTTGCTTTCTGTTACGCTTTCCTTGCCTTGCCTTAACTTTGCGTTGACTTGCGTTGCCTTGCCTTAGCCTTGCCTTGCCTTGCCGTGCCTTGCCTTCCATTACACTTTCCTTGCCTTGCCTTAACTTCGCGTTGCCTTGCATTGCGTTGCATTGTATAAGCCTTACCTTGCCTTGCCTTGCCTTGTCCTTCCGTTGCCTTGCCATGCCTTCAGTTACCCTTGCCTTTCCTTGGTTTGCCTTGCCTTGCCTTGCCTTCCGTTACCCTTTCCTTGCCTTGCTGTGCCTTCAGTTACCCTTTTCTTGCCTTGCTTTTCCTTGCAATGCCTTGCCTTCTGTTACCTTTTCCTTGCCTTGACGGGCATTGCCTAGCCTTGCGTTGTCGTGCCTTAGCCTTTTCTCCCCTTGCCTTAGCCTTGCTTGGCTTGCCTTGACTTAACCTTGCCTTGCTTTGCGTTGCGTTGCCATATCCTTGCCTTGCCTTGCCTTGTCTTTCCCTTGCCTTGCCGTGTCCTCCGTTACCCTTGCCTTGCCTTACCTCCACTTGCCTTAGCCTTGCTTGGCTTGCCTTGCCTTAACATTGCATTGCCTTGCGTTCCCTTTCCTCAGCTATGCATTGCCTTGCCGTTCCTTACTTTCCGTTACCCTTTCCTTGCCTTGCCGTGCATTGCCTAGCCTTGCGTTGTGCCATAGCATTGACTCCCATTGCCTTAGCCTTGCTTGTATTGCCTTCCCTTAACCTGGCCTTGCATGGCATTGCCTTGGCTTAGCCTTGCCTTCCCTTGCCTTGCCTTGCCTTGTCCTTCCCTTTCCTTGCCGAGCCTTCCGTTACCCTTGTCTTCTCTTGCCGTGCCTTCTGTTACCCTTGCCTTGCTTTCCCTCCCCTTGCTTTAGTATTGCTTGTGTTGTCTTGCCTTCACTTTGCATTGCCTTGCGTTGCCTTTCCTCAGCTTTGCATTGCCTTGACGTGCCTTACCTTCTTTACCCTTTCCTTGCCTTACCGTGCATTGCCTAGCCTTCCGTTGCCTTGCCTTAGCCTTGCCTTCCCTTGTCCTTCGCTTGCCTTGTCGTTCCTTCCGTTACCATTGTCTTGCCTTGCCGTGCCTTCCTTTACCCTTGCCTTGTCTTGCTTTGCCTAGCCTTGCCTTCCCTTCCGTTACCCTTTCCTTGCCTTATCCTTGCATTGCCTACCCTTGCATTGTCTTGCCTTAGCCTTGCCTTGCCTTGCCTTGCATTCCGTTACGCTTTCCTTACATTGCCGTGCATTGCCTAGCCTTGCGTTGCCGTGCCGAGCCTTCCGTTACCCTTGTCTTTCCTTGCTTTGCCTTGCCTTGCCTTGCCTTCCGTTACCCATTCCTTGCCTTGCTGTGCCTTCCGTTTCACTTCCCTTGCCTTGCTTTGCCTTGCCATGCCTTGCCTTCCGTTACCCTTTCCTTACATTGCCGTACATTGCCTAGCCTTGCATTGCCTTGCCTTAGCATTGCCTTGCCATGCCGTGCCTTGCCTTGTCCTTCCCTTGCCTTGCCGTGCCTTCCGGTACCCTTGTCTTGCCTTGCCGTGCCTTCCTTTACTCTTGCCTAGACTTGCGTTGCCTTGCCTTAGCCTTGCCTTGCCTTGCCGTGCCTTGCCTTGTCCTTTCCTCGCCTTGCCGTGCCTTCCGTTTCACTTCCTATGCCTTGCTTGGCCTTGCCATGCCTTGCCGTCCGTTACCCTTCCCTTGCATTGCCGTGCATTTCCTAGCCTTGCGTTGCCTTGCCTTAGCCTTTCCTTGCCTTGCCCTGCATTTCCTTGTCCTTCCCATGCCTTGCCGTCCCTTCCGTTACCCTTGCCTGGACTTGCTTTGCCTTGCTTTGACTTGCCTTGCCTTGCTTTGCCTTGCATTGCCTTGCTTTCTGTTACCCTTTCCTTGCCTTGCCTTAACTTTGCGTTGACTTCCGTTGCCTTGCCTTAGCCTTGCCTTGCCTTGCCGTGACTTGCGTTCCGATACCCTTTCCTTGCCTTTCCGTGCCTTGCCTTCCGTTACCCTTTCCTTGCGTGCCTTAACTTCGCGTTGCCTTGCGTTGCGTTGTATAAACCTTGCCTTGCCTTGCCGTGCCTTGCCTTGTCCTTCCCGTGCCTTGCCATGCCTTCAGTTACCCTTGCCTTTCCTGGCTTTGCCTTGCCTTCCCTTGCCTTCCGTTACGCTTTCCTTGCCTTGCTGTGCCTTCCGTTACCCTTTATTTGCATTGCCTTGCCTTGCATTGCCTTGCCTTCTATTACCCTTGCCTTGCCTTGCCGTGCATTGCCTCGCCTTGCGTTGTCGTGCCTTAGCCTTGTCTCCCCTTGCGTTATCCTTTCTCGGCTTGCCTTGCCTTAACCTTGCCTTGCTTTGCGTTGCTTTGCCTTATCCTTGCCTTTTCTTTCCCTTGCCTTCCGTTACGCTTTCCTTGCCTTGCCGAGCCTTCCGTTACACTTGTTTTGCCTTGCTTTTCCGTGCCTTGCCTTGCCTTGCCATAGCCTTGCGTTGCCTTGCCGTGCCTTGCAATCCGTTACCCATTCCTTGCCTGCCGTGCCTTCCCTTCCGTTATCCTTTCCTTGCCTTGCCGTGCATTGCCTAGCCTTGCGTTGTCGTGCCTTAGCCTTGTCTCCCCTTGCCTTAGCCTTGCTTGGCTTCCCTCGCCTTAACCTTGCCTTCCTTTGCGTTGCTTTGCCTTATCCTTACCTTGCCTTGCCGTGTCTTTCCCTTGCCTTGCCGTGCCTTCCGTTACCCTTGCCTTGCCTTCCGTTACCCTTTTCCTTGCCTTGCCTAATCTTTGCGTTGCCTTGCGTTGCCTTGCCTTAGCCTTGCGTTGCCTTGCCTTGCCTGGCATTCCGTTACCCTTTCCTTGCCTTGCCGTGCCTTCCCTTCCGTTACCCTTGCCTTGCCTTAACATTGCGTTGCCTTGCGTTGCATTGCGTTGCCTTGGCCTTGCCTTGCCTTGCCGTGCCTTGCCTTCCGTTACCATTGTCTTGCCTTGCCTTACCTTCCGTTACCCTTGCCTTGCCGTGCATTGCCTTTTCCTTCCCTTGCCTTGCCGTGTCTTCCCTTACCCTTACGTTGCCTTGACGTGCATTGCCTAGCCCTGCGTTGCCTTGCCTTAGCCTTTCCTTGCCTTGCTCTGCCTTGCCTTGTCCTTCCCATGCCTTGCTGTCCCTTCCGTTAACCTTGCCTTGCCTTGCTTTGCCTTGATTTGACTTGCCTTGCCTTGCTGTGCGTTTCCTTGCCTTGCCTTCCATTACACATCCCTTGCCTTGCCTTGCATTGCCTTGCCTTCCGTTACCCTTTCCTTGCCTTGCCGTGCATTGCCTAGCCTTGCGATGCCTTTCCTTATCCTTTCCTTGCCTTGCCCTGCCTTGCCTTGTCCTTCCCATGCCTTGCTGTCCCTTCTGTTAACCTTGCCTTGCCTTGCTTTGCCTTGCTTTGACTTGCCTTGCCTTGCGTTGCGTTGCCTTGCCTTGCCTTCCGTTGCCCTTGCCTTGCCTTGCTTTGCCTTGCTTTGCCTTGCTTTCTGTTACCCTTTCCTTGCCTTGCCTTAACTTTGCGTTGACTTGCGTTGCCTTGACTTAGCCTTGCCTTGCCTTGCCGTGCCTTGCCTTCCGATACCCTTTCCTTGCCTTTCCGTGCCTTGCCTTCCATTACCCTTTCCTTGCCTTGCTTTAACTTCGCGTTGCCTTGCTTTGCGTTGCATTGTATAAGCCTTGCCTTGCCATGCCGTGCCTTGCCTTGTGCTTCCCTTGCCTTGCCATGCCTTCAGTTACCCTTGCCTTGCCTTGCTGTTCCTTGCCTTGCCTTGCCTTCCGTTACCCTTTCCTTGCCTTGCTGTTCCTTCAGTTACCCTTTTCTTGCCTTGCTTTGCCTTGCAATACATTGCCTTCTGTTACCCTTTCCTTGCCTTGACGTGCATTGCCTAGCCTTGCGTTGTCGTGCCTTAGCCTTTTCTCCCCTTGCCTTAGCCTTGCTTGGCTTGCCTTGACTTAACCTTGCCTTGCTTTGCGTTGCCTTGCCATATCCTTGCCTTGCCTTGCCTTGTCTTTCCCTTGCCTTGCCTTGCCTTCCGTTACCCTTTACTTGCCTTGCTCTTCCTTGCCTTGCCTTGCCTTCCGTTACCCATTCCTTGCCTTGCCTTGCCTTCCGTTACCCTTTCCTTGCCTTATCCTTGCATTGCCTACCCTTGCATTGTCTTGCCTTTTCCTTGCCTTGCCTTGCCTTACATTCCGTTACCCTTTCCTTGCCTTGCCGTGCATTTCC
This sequence comes from Macrotis lagotis, assembly GCF_037893015.1. Taxonomy (NCBI): domain Eukaryota; kingdom Metazoa; phylum Chordata; class Mammalia; order Peramelemorphia; family Peramelidae; genus Macrotis; species Macrotis lagotis. The sequence continues at coordinate 194,037 of NW_027421941.1, read as the reverse complement.
TAGCCTTGCGTTTTCGTGGCTTAGCCTTGCCTGCCCTTAACTTAGCCTTGCTTGGCTTGCCTGACCTTAAAATTGCCTTGCCTTGCCTTGCGTTGCATTGCCTTACCCTTGCCTTGCCTTGCCGTGCCCTCTGTTACCCTTGCCTTTTCTTGCTTTGCCTTGCCTTGACTTGCCTTCCGTTACCCTTTCTTTGCCTTGCGTTGCCTTGCCTTAGCCTTGCCTTGCCTTAAAGTGCCTTGCCTTGTCCTTCCCTTTCATTGCCTTGCCTTCAAGTACCCTTCCCTTCCCTTGCTTTGCCTTGTCTTGCCTTTCCTTCCTTTACCCTTTGCTTGCCTTGCTGTGCCTTCTGTTACCCTTTCCTTGCCGTGCTTTGCCTTGCATTGCCTTGCCTTCTGTTACCCTTTCCTTGCCTTGCCGTGCATTGCCTCCCCTTGCGTTGTCGTGCCTTAGACATGTCTCCCCTTGCCTTGCCGAGCCTTCCGTTACCCTTGTCTTGTCTTGCCGTGTCTTCCGTTACCCTTGCCTTGCCTTACCTCCCCTTGCCTTAGCCTTGCTTGGCTTGCCTTGACTTAACATTGCATTGCCTTGCGTTCCCTTTCCTCAGGTTTGCATTGCCTTGCCGTTCCTTACTTTCCGTTACCCTTTCCTTGCCTTGCCGTGCATTGCCTAACCTTGCGTTGTGCCTTAGCATTGACTCCCATTGCCTTAGCCTTGCTTGTCTTGCCTTCCCTTAACCTGGACTTGCATGGCATTGCCTTGCCTTCCCTTGCCGTGCCTTCCCTCCCCATGCTTTAGCCATGCTTGTGTTGTCTTGCCTTCACTTTGCATTGCCTTGCGTTGCCTTTCCTCAGCTTTGCATTGCCTTGACGTGCCTTACCTTTCTTTACTCTTTCCTTGCGTTGCCGTGCATTGCCTGGCCTTGCATTGCCTTGCCTTAGCCCTGCCTTACCTTGCCTTGCCTTGCCATGTCCTTCCCTTGCCTTGCCGTGCCTTCCGTTACCCTTGTCTTGCCTTGCCGTGCCTTCCTTTACCCTTGCCTTCTCTTGCTTTGCCTTGCCTTGCCTTCCGTTACCCTTTCCTTGCCTTATCCTTGCATTGCCTACCCTTGCATTGTCTTGCCTTAGCCTTGCCTTGCCTTGCCTTGCATTCCGTTACCTTTCCATTGCATTGCCGTGCATTCCCTAGCCTTGCGTTGCCTTCCCGAGCCTTCCGTTACCCTTGTCTTGCCTTGCCGTGCATTGCCTTGTCCTTCTCTTGCCTTGTCATGCCTTCCGTTACCCTTGTCTTGCCTTGCCGTGCCTTCCGTTACCCTTGCCTTGCCTTGCCTCCCTTGCCTTAGCCTTGCGTCGTTTGTGTTGCCTTCACTTTGCATTGAATTGCGTTGCCTTTACTCATCTTTGCATTGCCTTGCCGTGCCTTGCCTTCCGTTACCATTTCCTTGCCTTGCCTTGCCGTGCCTTGCCTTGTCCTTTCCTTGCCTTGCCGAGACTTCCGTTACCCTTGTATTGCCTTGCCATGCCTATCGTTACCCTTGCCTTGCCTCCCTTTGCCTTAGCCTTGCGTCGGTTGCCTTCATTTTGCATTGCCTTGCGTTGCCTTTCCTCATCTTTACATTGCCTTGCCGTTCCTTGCCTTCCGTTACCCTTTCCTTACCTTGCCGTACATTGCCTAGCCTTGCGTTGCCTTGCCTTAGCATTGCCTTGCCATGCCGTGCCTTGCCTTGTCCTTCCCTTGCCTTGCCGTGCCTTCCGTTACCCTTGTCTTGCCTTGCCGTGCCTTCGTTTACACTTGCCCAGACTTGCGTTGCCTTGCCTTACCCTTGCCTTGCCTTGCCGTGCCTTGCCTTGTCCTTCCGTCGCCTTGCCGTGCCTTCCGTTACACTTCCCTTGCCTTGCTTTGCCTTGCCATGCCTTGCCTTCCATTACCCTTCCCTTGCCTTGCCGTGCATTGCCTAGCCTTGCGTTGCCTTGCCTTAGACATTCCTTGCCTTGCCCTGCCTTGCCTTGTCCTTCCCATGCCTTGCCGACCCTTCCGTTACCCTTGCCTTGCCTTGCTTTGCCTTGCTTTGCCTTGCCTTGCCTTGCTTTGCCTTGCATTGCCTTGCTTTCTGTTACCCTTTCCTTGCCTTGCCTTAACTTTGCGTTGACTTGCGTTGCCTTGCCTTAGCCTTGCCTTGCCTTGCCGTGCCTTCCGTTCCGATACCCTTTCCTTGCCTTTCCGTGCCTTGCCTTCCGTTACCTTTTCCTTGCCGTGCCTTAACTTCGCGTTGCCTTGCGTTGCGTTGCGTTGTATAAGCCTTGCATTGCCTTGCCGTGCCTTGCCTTGTCCTTCCCGTGCCTTGCCATGCCTTCAGTTACCCTTGCCTTGCCTTGCTTTGCCTTTCCTTCCCTTGCCTTCCGTTACGCTTTCCTTGCCTTGCTTTGCCTTGCTTTCTGTTACCATTTCCTTGCCTTGCCTTAACTTTGCGTTGACTTGCGTTGCCTTGCCTTAGCCTTGCCTTGCCTTGCCGTGCCTTGCCTTCCGATACCCTTTCCTTGCCTTTCCGTGCCTTGCCTTCCATTACTCTTTCCTTGCCTTGCCTTAACTTCGCGTTGCCTTGCGTTGCGTTGCATTGTATAAGCCTTGCCTTGCCTTGCCGTGCCTTGCCTTGTCCTTCCCTTGCCTTGCCCTGCATTCAGTTACCCTTTTCTTGCCTTGCTTTGCCTTGCAATGCCTTGCTTTCTGTTACCCTTTCCTTGCCTTGACGTGCATTGCCTAGCCTTGCGTTGTCGTGCCTTAGCCTTTTCTCCCCTTGCTTGGCTTGCCTTGACTTAACCTTGCCTTGCTTTGCGTTGACTTGCCATATCCTTGCCTTGCCTTGTCTTGTCTTTCCCTTGCTTTGCCTTGCCTTCCGTTACCCTTGACTTGCTTTGCTCTTCCTTGCCTTGCCTTGCCTTCCGTTACCCATTCCTTGCCTTGCCTTGCCTTCCGTTACCCTTTCCTTGCCTTATCCTTGCATTGCCTACCCTTGCATTGTCTTGCCTTTTCCTTGCCTTGCCTTGCCTTGCATTCCGTTACCCTTTCCTTGCCTTGCCGTGCATTGCGTAGCCTTGCGTTTTCGTGGCTTAGCCTTGCCTGCCCTTAACTTAGCCTTGCTTGGCTTGCCTGACCTTAAAATTGCCTTGCCTTGCCTTGCGTTGCATTGCCTTACCCTTGCCTTGCCTTGGCGTGCCTTGCCTTGCCTTGTCCTTCCCTTGTCTTGCCGTGCCTTCCATTACCCTTGCCTTGCCTTGATTTTCTTGCCTTGCCCTGCCTTCCGTTACCCTTTCCTTTCCTTGCGGTGCATTGCCTAGCCGTGCGTTGTCGTGCCATAGCCTTTCCTTCCCTTGATATAGCCTTACTTGGCTTGCCTTGCCTTGCCGTGCCCTCTGTTACCCTTGCCTTTTCTTGCTTTGCCTTGCCTTGCCTTGCCTTCCGTTACCCTTTCTTTGCCTTGCGTTGCCTTGCCTTAGCCTTGCCTTGCCTTGCCGTGCCTTGCCTTGTCCTTCCCTTTCATTGCCTTGCCTTCAGGTACCCTTCCCTTCCCTTGCTTTGCCTTGTCTTGCCTTTCCTTCCTTTACCCTTTGCTTGCCTTGCTGTGCCTTCTGTTACCCTTTCCTTGCCTTGCCGTGCGTTGCCTCCCCTTGCGTTGTCGTGCCTTAGACATGTCTCCCCTTGCCTTGCCGAGCCTTCCGTTACCCTTGTCTTGCCTTGCCGTGTCTTCCGTTACCCTTGCCTTGCCTTACCTCCCCTTGCCTTAGCCTTGCTTGGCTTGCCTTGACTTAACATTGCATTGCCTTGCGTTCCCTTTCCTCAGGTTTGCATTGCCTTGCCGTTCTTTACTTTCCGTTACCCTTTCCTTGCCTTGCCGTGCATTGACTAACCTTGCGTTGTGCCTTAGCATTGACTCCCATTGCCTTAGCCTTGCTTGTCTTGCCTTCCCTTAACCTGGACTTGCATGGCATTGCCTTGCCTTAGCCTTGCCTTCCCTTGCCGTGCCTTCCCTCCCCATGCTTTAGCCATGCTTGTGTTGTCTTGCCTTCACTTTGCATTGCCTTGCGTTGCCTTTCCTCAGCTTTGCATTGCCTTGACGTGCCTTACCTTTCTTTACTCTTTCCTTGCGTTGCCGTGCATTGCCTGGCCTTGCATTGCCTTGCCTTAGCCCTGCCTTACCTTTCCTTGCCTTGCCATGTCCTTCCCTTGCCTTTTCGTGCCTTCCGTTACCCTTGTCTTGCCTTGCCGTGCCTTCCTTTACCCTTGCCTTGTCTTGCTTTGCCTTGCCTTGCCTTGCCTTCCGTTACCCTTTCCTTGCCTTATCCTTGCATTGCCTACCCTTGCATTGTCTTGCCTTAGCCTTGCCTTGCCTTGCCTTGCATTCCGTTACCCTTCCATTGCATTGCCGTGCATTGCCTAGCCTTGCGTTGCCTTGCCGAGCCTTCCGTTACCCTTGTCTTGCCTTGCCGTGCATTGCCTTGTCCTTCTCTTGCCTTGTCGAGCCTTCCGTTACCCTTGTCTTGCCTTGCCGTGCCTTCCGTTACCCTTGCCTTGCCTTGCCTCCCTTTGCATTAGCCTTGCGTCGTTTGTGTTGCCTTCACTTTGCATTGAATTGCGTTGCCTTTACTCATCTTTGCATTGCCTTGCCGTGCCTTGCCTTCCGTTACCCTTTCCTTGACTTGCCTTGCCGTGCTTTGCCTTGTCCTTGCCTTGCCTTGCCGAGACTTCCGTTACCCTTGTATTGCCTTGCCATGCCTATCGTTACCCTTGCCTTGCCTCCCTTTGCCTTAGCCTTGCGTCGGATGCCTTCATTTTGCATTGCCTTGCGTTGCCTTTCCTCATCTTTGCATTGCCTTGCCGTTCCTTGCCTTCCGTTACCCTTTCCTTACCTTGCCGTACATTGCCTAGCCTTGCGTTGCCTTGCCTTAGCATTGCCTTGCCATGCCGTGCCTTGCCTTGTCCTTCCCTTGCCTTGCCGTGCCTTCCGTTACCCTTGTCTTGCCTTGCCGTGCCTTCGTTTACCCTTTCCCAGACTTGCGTTGCCTTGCCTTACCCTTGCCTTGCCTTGCCGTGCCTTGCCTTGTCCTTCCGTCGCCTTGCCGTGCCTTCCGTTACACTTCCCTTGCCTTGCTTTGCCTTGCCATGCCTTGCCTTCCGTTACCCTTCCCTTGCCTTGCCGTGCATTGCCTAGCCTTGCGTTGCCTTGCCTTAGACTTTCCTTGCCTTGCCCTGCCTTGCCTTGTCCTTCCCATGCCTTGCCGACCCTTCCGTTACCCTTGCCTTGCCTTGCTTTGCCTTGCTTTGCCTTGCCTTGCCTTGCTTTGCCTTGCATTGCCTTGCTTTCTGTTACCCTTTCCTTGCCTTACCTTAACTTTGCGTTGGCTTGCGTTGCCTTGCCTTAGCCTTGCCTTGCCTTGCCGTGCCTTGCGTTGCGATACACTTTCCTTGCCTTTCCGTGCCTTGCCTTCCGTTCCCTTTTCCTTGCCGTGCCTTGACTTCGCGTTGCCTTGCGTTGCGTTGCGTTGCGTTGTATAAGCCTTGCCTTGCCTTGCCGTGCCTTGCCTTGTCCTTCCCGTGCCTTGCCATGCCTTCAGTTACCCTTGCCTTGCCTTGCTTTGCCTTGCCTTCCCTTGCATTCGCTTACTCTTTCCTTGGCTAGCTGTGCCTTCCGTTACCCTTTATTTGCATTGCTTTGCCTTGCATTGCCTTGCCTTCTGTTACCCTTGCCTTGCGTTTCCGTGCATTGCCTAGCCTTGCGTTGTCGTGCCTTAGCCTTGTCTCCCCTTGCCTTAGCCTTGCTCGGCTTGCCTTGCCTTAACCTTGCCTTGCTTTGCGTTGCTTTGCCTTATCCATGCCTTGCCTTGCCTTGCCTTGTCTTTCCCTTGCCTTGCCGTGCGTTCCGTTACACTTGCCTTGCCTTGCCTTGCTTTTCCGTGCCTTGCCTTGCCTTCCGTTACCCTTTCCTTGCCTTGCCTTAACTTTGCGTTCCCTTGCCTTAGCCTTGCCTTGCCTTGCCGTGCCTTGCCTTGTCCTTCCCTTACCTTGCCATGCCTTCAGTTCCGCTTGCCTTGCCTTGCCTTGCCTTCCGTTATGCATTCCTTGCCTTGCTGTGACTTCCGTTACCCTTTTCTTGCCTTGCTTTGCCTTGCATTTCCTTGCCTTCTGTTACCCTTTCCTTGCCTAGCCGTCCATTGCCTAGCCTTGCGTTGTCGTGCCTTAGCCTTGTCTCCCCTTGCGTTAGCCTTGCTTGGCTTGCATTGCCTTATCCTTGCCTTGCCTTGCCTTGCCTTGTCTTGCCTTCCGTTACCCTTTCCATGCATTGCCGTGCATTGCCTAGCCGTGCGTTGCCTTCCCGAGCCTTCCGATACCCTTGTTTTGCCTTGCTTTTCCGTGTCTTGCCTTGCCTTCCGTTACACTTTCCTTGCCTTGCCTTAACTTTGCGTTGCCTTGCCATAGCCTTGCGTTGTCTTGCCGTGCCTTCCAATCCGTTACCCATTCCTTGCCTTGCCGTGCCTTCCCTTCCGTTACCCTTTCCTTGCCTTGCCTTAACTTTGCATTGCCTTGCGTTGCCTTGCCTTAGCCTTGCCTTGCCTTGCTGTGCCTTGCCTTGTCCTTCCCTTGCCTTGCCATGCCTTCAGTTACCCTTGCCTTGTCTTGCCTTGCCTTCCGTTATGCATTCCTTGCCTTCATGTGCCTTCCGTTACCCTTTTCTTGCCTTGCTTTGCGTTGCATTTCCTTGACTTCTGTTTCCCTTTCCTTGCCTAGCCGTCCATTGCCTAGCCTTGCGTTGTCGTGCCTTAGCCTTGTCTCCCCTTGCGTTAGCCTTGCTTGGCTTGCCTTGCCTTATCCTTGCCTTCCCTTGCCTTGCCTTGTCTTGCCTTCCCTTACCCTTTCCATGCATTGCCTTGCCTTGCCTTTTCTTTCCCTTGCCTTGCCGTGCCTTCCGTTACCCTTGGCTTGCCTTGCTTTTCCGTGCCTTGCCTTGCCTTCCGTTACTCTTTCCTTGCCTTTCCTTAACTTTGCATTGTCTTGCGTTGCCTTGCCTTAGCCTTGCGTTGACTTGCCGTGCCTTGCGTTTTCCTTCCCTTGCCTTGCCATGTATTCCCTTACCCTTACGTTCCCTTGGCGTGCATTGCCTAGCCTTGCGTTGCCTTGCCTTAGCCTTTCCTTGCCTTGCCCTGCCTTGCCTTGTCCTTCCCATGCCTTGCTGTCCCTTCTGTTACCCTTGCCTTGCCTTGGTTTGCCTTGCTTTGACTTGCCTTTCCTTGCTTTGCTTTGCCTTGCTTTGCCTTCCATTACAATTCCCTTGCCTTGCCTTGCCTTGCCTTGCCTTCCGTTACCCTTTCCTTGCCTTGACGTGCATTGCCTAGCCTTGCGATGCCTTGCCTTATCCTTTCCTTGCCTTGCCCTGCCTTGCCTTGTCCTTCCCATGCCTTCCTGTCCCTTCTGTTAACCTTGCCTTGCCTTGCTTTGCCTTGCTTTGAAATGACTTGCCTTGCTTTGCGTTGCCTTGCCTTGCCTTCCGTTGCCCTTGCCTTGCCTTGCTTTGCCTTGCTTTCTGTTACGCTTTCCTTGCCTTGCCTTAACTTTGCGTTGACTTGCGTTGCCTTGCCTTAGCCTTGCCTTGCCTTGCCGTGCCTTGCCTTCCATTACACTTTCCTTGCCTTGCCTTAACTTCGCGTTGCCTTGCATTGCGTTGCATTGTATAAGCCTTACCTTGCCTTGCCTTGCCTTGTCCTTCCGTTGCCTTGCCATGCCTTCAGTTACCCTTGCCTTTCCTTGGTTTGCCTTGCCTTGCCTTGCCTTCCGTTACCCTTTCCTTGCCTTGCTGTGCCTTCAGTTACCCTTTTCTTGCCTTGCTTTTCCTTGCAATGCCTTGCCTTCTGTTACCTTTTCCTTGCCTTGACGGGCATTGCCTAGCCTTGCGTTGTCGTGCCTTAGCCTTTTCTCCCCTTGCCTTAGCCTTGCTTGGCTTGCCTTGACTTAACCTTGCCTTGCTTTGCGTTGCGTTGCCATATCCTTGCCTTGCCTTGCCTTGTCTTTCCCTTGCCTTGCCGTGTCCTCCGTTACCCTTGCCTTGCCTTACCTCCACTTGCCTTAGCCTTGCTTGGCTTGCCTTGCCTTAACATTGCATTGCCTTGCGTTCCCTTTCCTCAGCTATGCATTGCCTTGCCGTTCCTTACTTTCCGTTACCCTTTCCTTGCCTTGCCGTGCATTGCCTAGCCTTGCGTTGTGCCATAGCATTGACTCCCATTGCCTTAGCCTTGCTTGTATTGCCTTCCCTTAACCTGGCCTTGCATGGCATTGCCTTGGCTTAGCCTTGCCTTCCCTTGCCTTGCCTTGCCTTGTCCTTCCCTTTCCTTGCCGAGCCTTCCGTTACCCTTGTCTTCTCTTGCCGTGCCTTCTGTTACCCTTGCCTTGCTTTCCCTCCCCTTGCTTTAGTATTGCTTGTGTTGTCTTGCCTTCACTTTGCATTGCCTTGCGTTGCCTTTCCTCAGCTTTGCATTGCCTTGACGTGCCTTACCTTCTTTACCCTTTCCTTGCCTTACCGTGCATTGCCTAGCCTTCCGTTGCCTTGCCTTAGCCTTGCCTTCCCTTGTCCTTCGCTTGCCTTGTCGTTCCTTCCGTTACCATTGTCTTGCCTTGCCGTGCCTTCCTTTACCCTTGCCTTGTCTTGCTTTGCCTAGCCTTGCCTTCCCTTCCGTTACCCTTTCCTTGCCTTATCCTTGCATTGCCTACCCTTGCATTGTCTTGCCTTAGCCTTGCCTTGCCTTGCCTTGCATTCCGTTACGCTTTCCTTACATTGCCGTGCATTGCCTAGCCTTGCGTTGCCGTGCCGAGCCTTCCGTTACCCTTGTCTTTCCTTGCTTTGCCTTGCCTTGCCTTGCCTTCCGTTACCCATTCCTTGCCTTGCTGTGCCTTCCGTTTCACTTCCCTTGCCTTGCTTTGCCTTGCCATGCCTTGCCTTCCGTTACCCTTTCCTTACATTGCCGTACATTGCCTAGCCTTGCATTGCCTTGCCTTAGCATTGCCTTGCCATGCCGTGCCTTGCCTTGTCCTTCCCTTGCCTTGCCGTGCCTTCCGGTACCCTTGTCTTGCCTTGCCGTGCCTTCCTTTACTCTTGCCTAGACTTGCGTTGCCTTGCCTTAGCCTTGCCTTGCCTTGCCGTGCCTTGCCTTGTCCTTTCCTCGCCTTGCCGTGCCTTCCGTTTCACTTCCTATGCCTTGCTTGGCCTTGCCATGCCTTGCCGTCCGTTACCCTTCCCTTGCATTGCCGTGCATTTCCTAGCCTTGCGTTGCCTTGCCTTAGCCTTTCCTTGCCTTGCCCTGCATTTCCTTGTCCTTCCCATGCCTTGCCGTCCCTTCCGTTACCCTTGCCTGGACTTGCTTTGCCTTGCTTTGACTTGCCTTGCCTTGCTTTGCCTTGCATTGCCTTGCTTTCTGTTACCCTTTCCTTGCCTTGCCTTAACTTTGCGTTGACTTCCGTTGCCTTGCCTTAGCCTTGCCTTGCCTTGCCGTGACTTGCGTTCCGATACCCTTTCCTTGCCTTTCCGTGCCTTGCCTTCCGTTACCCTTTCCTTGCGTGCCTTAACTTCGCGTTGCCTTGCGTTGCGTTGTATAAACCTTGCCTTGCCTTGCCGTGCCTTGCCTTGTCCTTCCCGTGCCTTGCCATGCCTTCAGTTACCCTTGCCTTTCCTGGCTTTGCCTTGCCTTCCCTTGCCTTCCGTTACGCTTTCCTTGCCTTGCTGTGCCTTCCGTTACCCTTTATTTGCATTGCCTTGCCTTGCATTGCCTTGCCTTCTATTACCCTTGCCTTGCCTTGCCGTGCATTGCCTCGCCTTGCGTTGTCGTGCCTTAGCCTTGTCTCCCCTTGCGTTATCCTTTCTCGGCTTGCCTTGCCTTAACCTTGCCTTGCTTTGCGTTGCTTTGCCTTATCCTTGCCTTTTCTTTCCCTTGCCTTCCGTTACGCTTTCCTTGCCTTGCCGAGCCTTCCGTTACACTTGTTTTGCCTTGCTTTTCCGTGCCTTGCCTTGCCTTGCCATAGCCTTGCGTTGCCTTGCCGTGCCTTGCAATCCGTTACCCATTCCTTGCCTGCCGTGCCTTCCCTTCCGTTATCCTTTCCTTGCCTTGCCGTGCATTGCCTAGCCTTGCGTTGTCGTGCCTTAGCCTTGTCTCCCCTTGCCTTAGCCTTGCTTGGCTTCCCTCGCCTTAACCTTGCCTTCCTTTGCGTTGCTTTGCCTTATCCTTACCTTGCCTTGCCGTGTCTTTCCCTTGCCTTGCCGTGCCTTCCGTTACCCTTGCCTTGCCTTCCGTTAACCTTTTCCTTGCCTTGCCTAATCTTTGCGTTGCCTTGCGTTCCCTTGCCTTAGCCTTGCGTTGCCTTGCCTTGCCTGGCATTCCGTTACCCTTTCCTTGCCTTGCCGTGCCTTCCCTTCCGTTACCCTTGCCTTGCCTTAACATTGCGTTGCCTTGCGTTGCTTTGCGTTGCCTTGGCCTTGCCTTGCCTTGCCGTGCCTTGCCTTCCGTTACCATTGTCTTGCCTTGCCTTACCTTCCGTTACCCTTGCCTTGCCGTGCATTGCCTTTTCCTTCCCTTGCCTTGCCGTGTCTTCCCTTACCCTTACGTTGCCTTGACGTGCATTGCCTAGCCCTGCGTTGCCTTGCCTTAGCCTTTCCTTGCCTTGCTCTGCCTTGCCTTGTCCTTCCCATGCCTTGCTGTCCCTTCCGTTAACCTTGCCTTGCCTTGCTTTGCCTTGATTTGACTTGCCTTGCCTTGCTGTGCGTTTCCTTGCCTTGCCTTCCATTACACATCCCTTGCCTTGCCTTGCATTGCCTTGCCTTCCGTTACCCTTTCCTTGCCTTGCCGTGCATTGCCTAGCCTTGCGATGCCTTTCCTTATCCTTTCCTTGCCTTGCCCTGCCTTGCCTTGTCCTTCCCATGCCTTGCTGTCCCTTCTGTTAACCTTGCCTTGCCTTGCTTTGCCTTGCTTTGACTTGCCTTGCCTTGCGTTGCGTTGCCTTGCCTTGCCTTCCGTTGCCCTTGCCTTGCCTTGCTTTGCCTTGCTTTGCCTTGCTTTCTGTTACCCTTTCCTTGCCTTGCCTTAACTTTCCGTTGACTTGCGTTGCCTTGACTTAGCCTTGCCTTGCCTTGCCGTGCCTTGCCTTCCGATACCCTTTCCTTGCCTTTCCGTGCCTTGCCTTCCATTACCCTTTCCTTGCCTTGCTTTAACTTCGCGTTGCCTTGCTTTGCGTTGCATTGTATAAGCCTTGCCTTGCCATGCCGTGCCTTGCCTTGTGCTTCCCTTGCCTTGCCATGCCTTCAGTTACCCTTGCCTTGCCTTGCTGTTCCTTGCCTTGCCTTGCCTTCCGTTACCCTTTCCTTGCCTTGCTGTGCCTTCAGTTACCCTTTTCTTGCCTTGCTTTGCCTTGCAATGCCTTGCCTTCTGTTACACTTTCCTTGCCTTGACGTGCATTGCCTAGCATTGGGTTGTCGTGCCTTAGCCTTTTCTCCCCTTGCCTTAGCCTTGCTTGGCTTGCCTTGACTTAACCTTGCCTTGCTTTGCGTTACCTTGCCATATCTTTGCCTTGCCTTGCCTTGTCTTTCCCTTGCATTGCCTTGCCTTCCGTTACCCTTGACTTGCCTTGCTTTTCCTTGCCTTGACTTACCTTCCGTTACCCATTCCTTGCCTTGCCTAATCTTTGCGTTGCCCTGCGTTGCCTTGCCATAACCTTGCGTTGCCTTGCCCCGACTTGCAATCCGTTACCCATTCTTTGCCTTGCCGTGCCTTCGCTTCCTTTACCCTTTCCTTGCCTTGCCGTGCATTGCCTAGCCTTGCGTTTTCGTGGCTTAGCCTTGCCTCCCCTTAAATTAGCCTTGCTTGGCTTCCCTGACGTGAAACTTGCCTTGCCTTCCCTTGCGTTGCCTTGCCTTAGCCTTGCCTTGCCTTGGCGTGCCTTGCCTTGCCTTGTCTTTCCCTTGTCTTGCCGTGCCTTCCATTACCCTTGCTTTGCCTTGATTTGTCTTGCCTTGCCCTGCCTTCCGTTACCCATTCCTGTCCTTGCGGTGGATTGCCTAGCCGTGCGTTTTCGTGCCATAGCCTTTCCTTCCCTTGCTATAGCCTTACTTGTCTTGCCTTGCCTTGCCGTGCCCTCTGTTACCCTTGCATTTTCTTGCTTTGCCTTGCCTTGCCTTGCCTTCCGTTACCCTTTCTTTGCCTTGCGTTGCCTTGCCTTAGCCTTGCCTTGCCTTGCCGTGCCTTGCCTTTCGTTACCCTTTCCTTGCCTTTCCGTGACTTGCCTTCCGTTACCCTCTCCTTGCCTTGCCTTAACGTCGTGTTGCCTTGCGTTGCCTTGCCTTGCCTTGCCTTCCGTTACCCTTCCCTTGTCTTGCCGTGCATTGCCTAGCCTTGCGTTGCCTTGCCTTAGCCTTTCCTTGCCTTGCCCTGCCTTGCCTTGTCCTTCCCATGCCTTGCCGTCCCTTCCGTTACCGTTGCCTTGCATTGCTTTGACTTGCTTTGACTTGCCTTGCCTTGCTTTGCCTTGCATTTCCTTGCTTTCTGTTACCCTTTCCTTGCCTTGCCTTAACTTTGTGTTGACTTGCGTTGCCTTGCCTTGGCCTTGCCTTGCCTTGCCTTGCCTTGCCGTGCATTGCCTTCGGATACCCTTTCCCTGCCTTTCCGTGCCTTGCCTTCCATTACCCTTTCCTTGCCTTGCTTTAACTTCGCGTTGCCTTGCGTTGCGTTGCATTGTATAAGCCTTGCCTTGCCATGCCGTGCCTTGCCTTGTGCTTCCCTTGCCTTGCCATGCCTTCAGTTACCCTTGCCTTGCCTTGCTGTGCCTTGCCTTGCCTTGCCTTCCGTTACCCTTTCCTTGCCTTGCTGTGCCTTCAGTTACCCTTTTCTTGCCTTGCTTTTCCTTGCAATGCCTTGCCTTCTGTCACCCTTTCCTTGCCTTGACGTGCATTGCCTAGACTTGGGTTGTCGTGCCTTAGCCTTTTCTCCCCTTGCCTTAGCCTTGCTTGGCTTGCCTTGACTTAACCTTGCCTTGCTTTGCGTTACCTTGCCATATCTTTGCCTTGCCTTGCCTTGTCTTTCCCTTGCATTGCCTTGCCTTCCGTTACCCTTGACTTGCCTTGCTTTTCCTTGCCTTGACTTCCCTTCCGTTACCCATTCCTTGCCTTGCCTTATCTTTGAGTTGCCCTGCGTTTCCTTGCCATAACCTTGCGTTGCCTTGCCCTGCCTTGCCTTCCGTTACCCTTTCTTTGCCTTGCCTTGCCTTGCCTTAGCCTTGCCTTGCCTTGCCGTGCCTTGCCTTTCGTTACCCTTTCCTTGCCTTTCCGTGACTTGCCTTCCGTTACCCTTTCCTTGCCTTGCCTTAACGTCGTGTTGCCTTGCGTTGCCTTGCCTTGCCTTGCCTTCCGTTACCCTTCCCTTGTCTTGCCGTGCATTGCCTAGCCTTGCGTTGCCTTGCCTTAGCCTTTCCTTGCTTGCCCTGCCTTGCCTTGTCCTTCCCATGCCTTGCCGTCCCTTCCGTTACCCTTGCCTTGCATTGCTTTGACTTGCCTTGCCTTGCTTTGCCTTGCATTGCCTTGCTTTCTGTTACCCTTTCCTTGCCTTGCCTTAATTTTGCGTTGACTTGCGTTGCCTTGCCTTAGCCTTGCCTTGCCTTGCCGTGCATTGCCTTCGGACACCCTTTCCCTGCCTTTCCGTGCCTTGCCTTCCGTTACCCTTTCCTTGCCTTGCCGTGCATTGCCTAGCCTTGCGATGCCTTGCCTTATCCTTTCCTTGCCTTGCCCTGCCTTGCCTTGTCCTTCCCATGCCTTGCTGTCCCTTCTGTTAACCTTGCCTTGCCTTGCTTTGCCTTGCTTTGACTTGCCTTGCCTTGCTTTGCGTAGCCTTGCCTTGCCTTCCGTTGGCCTTGCCTTGCCTTGCATTGCCTTGCTTTGCCCTGCTTTCTGTTACCCTTTAATTCCCTTGCCTTAACTTTGCGTTGACTTGCGTTGCCTTGACTTAGCCTTGCCTTGCCTTCCCTTGCGTTGCCTTGCCTTAGCCTTGCCTTGCCTTGGCGTGCCTTGCCTTGCCTTGTCTTTCCCTTGTCTTGCCGTGCCTTCCATTACCCTTGCCTTGCCTTGATCTGTCTTGCATGGCCCTACCTTCCGTTACCCTTTCCTTTCCTTGCGGTGCATTGCCTAGCCGTGCGTTGTCGTGCCATAGCCTTTCCTTCCCTTGCTATAGCCTTACTTGGCTTGCCTTGCCTTGCCGTGCCCTCTGTTACCCTTGCCTTTTCTTGCTTTGCCTTGCCGTGCCTTGCCTTTCGTTACCCTTTCCTTGTCTTTCCGTGACTTGCCTTCCGTTACCCTTTCCTTGCCTTGCCTTAACGTCGTGTTGCCTTGCGTTGCCTTGCCTTGCCTTGCCTTCCGTTACCCTTCCCTTGTCTTGCCGTGCATTGCCTAGCCTTGCGTTGCCTTGCCTTAGCCTTTACTTGCCTTGCCCTGCCTTGCCTTGTCCTTCCCATGCCTTGGGGTCCCTTCCGTTACCCTTGCCTTGCCTTGCTTTGCCTTGCTTTGACTTGCCTTGCCTTGCTTTGCCTTGCATAGCCTTGCTTTCTGTTACCCTTTCCTTGCCTTGCCTTAACTTTGCGTTGACTTGCGTTGCCTTGCCTTAGCCTTGCCTTGCCTTGCCGTGCCATGCCTTTCGTTACCCTTTCCTTGCCTTTCCGTGACTTGCCTTCCGTTACCCTTTCCTTGCCTTGCCTTAACGTCGTGTTGCCTTGCCTTGCCTTGCCTTCCGTTACCCTTCCCTTGTCTTGCCGTGCATTGCCTAGCCTTGCGTTGCATTGCTTTAGCCTTTCCTTGCCTTGCCCTGCCTTGCCTTGTCCTTCCCATGCCTTGCCGTCCCTTCCGTTACCCTTGCCTTGCCTTGCTTTGCCTTGCTTTGACATGCCTTGCCTTGCTTTGCCTTGCATTGCCTTGTTTTCTGTTACCCTTTCCTTGCCTTGCCTTAACTTTGCGTTGACTTGCGTTACCTTGCCTTGGCCTTGCCTTGCCTTGCCTTGCCTTGCCGTGCATTGCCTTCGGATTCCCTTTCCCTGCCTTTCCGTGCCTTGCCTTCCATTACCCTTTCCTTGCCTTGCTTTAACTTCGGGTTGCCTTGCGTTGCGTTGAATTGTATAAGGCTTGCCTTGCCATGCCGTGCCTTGCCTTGTGTTTCACTTGCCTTGCCATGCCTTCAGTTACCCTTGCCTTGCCTTGCTGTGCCTTGCCTTGCCTTGCCTTCCGTTACCCTTTCCTTGCCTTGCTGTGCCTTCAGTTACCCTTTTCTTGCCTTGCTTTGCCTTGCAATGCCTTGCCTTCTGTTACCCTTTCCTTGCCTAAACGTGCATTGCCTAGACTTGGGTTGTCGTGCCTTAGCCTTTTCTCCCCTTGCCTTAGCCTTGCTTGGCTTGCCTTGACTTAACCTTGCCTTGCTTTGCGTTACCTTGCCATATCTTTGCCTTGCCTTGCCTTGTCTTTCCCTTGCATTGCCTTGCCTTCCGTTGCCCTTGACTTGCCTTGCCTTGCCTTGCCTTGCCTTGTCTTGCCTTCCGTTACCCTTTCCATGCATTGCCGTGCATTGCCTAGCCGTGCGTTGCCTTGCCGAGCCTTCCGTTACCCTTGTTTTGCCTTGCTTTTCCGTGCCTTGCCTTGCCTTCCGTTACACTTTCCTTGCCTTGCCTTAGTTTTGCGTTGCCTTGCCATAGCCTTGCGTTGTCTTGCCGTGCCTTGCAATCCGTTACCCATTCCTTGCCTTGCCGTGCCTTCCCTTCCGTTACCCTTTCCTTGCCTTGCCTTAACTTTGCATTGCCTTGCGTTGCCTTGCCTTAGCCTTGCCTTGCCTTGCCGTGCCGTGCCTTGTCCTTCCCTTGCCTTGCCATGCCTTCAGTTACCCTTGCCTTGCCTTGCCTTGCCTTCCGTTATGCATTCCTTGCCTTGCTGTGCCTTCCGTTACCCTTCTTTTTCCTTGCTTTGCGTTGCATTTCCTTGCCTTCTGTTACCCTTTCCTTGCCTAGCCGTCCATTGCCTAGCCTTGCGTTGTCGTGCCTTAGCCTTGTCTCCCCTTGCCTTAGCCTTGCTTGGCTTGCCTTGCCTTATCCTTCCCTTGCCTTGCCTTGCCTTGTCTTCCCTTCCGTTACCCTTTCCTTGCCTTGCCTTAACATTGCGTTGCCTTGCGTTGCCTTGCCATAGCCTTGCCCTGCCTTGCCTTGTCCTTCCCATGCCTTGCTGTCCCTTCCGTTACCCTTGCCTTGCATTACTTTGACTTGCCTTGCCTTTCTTTGCGTTGCCTTGCCTTGCCTTCCGTTACACTTCCCTTGCCTTGCCTTGCCTTCCGTTACCCTTTCCTTGCCTTGCCGTGCATTGCCTAGCCTTGCGATGCCTTGACTTATCCTTTCCTTGACTTGCCCTGCCTTGCCTTGTCCTTCCCATGCCTTGCTGTCCCTTCTGTTAACCTTGCCTTGCTTTGCTTTGCCTTGCTTTGACTTGCCTTGCCTTGGGTTGCGTTGCCTTGCCTTGCCTTCCGTTGCCCTTGCCTTGCCTTGCTTTGCCTTGCTTTCTGTTACCCTTTCCTTGCCTTGCCTTAACTTTGCGTTGACTTGCGTTGCCTTGCCTTAGCCTTGCTTTGCATTGCCGTGCCTAGCCTTCCGATACCCTTTCCTTGCCTTTCCGTGCCGTGCCTTCCATTACACTTTCCTTGCCTTGCCTTACTTTCCTTGCCTTGCCTTAACTTCTCGTATAAGCCTTGCCTTGCCTTGCCGTGCCTTGCCTTGTCCTTCCCTTGCGTTGCCATGCATTCAGTTACCCTTGCCTTTCCTTGCTTTGCCTTGCCTTGCCTTGCCTTCCGTTACCCTTTCCTTGCCTTATCCTTGCATTTCCTACCCTTGCATTGTCTTGCCTTTTCCTTGCCTTGCCTTGCCTTGCATTCCGTTACCCTTTCCTTGCATTACCGTACATTGCCTAGCCTTGCGTTACCTTGCCTTAGCATTGCCTTGCCATGCCGTGCCTTGACTTGTCCTTCCCTTGCCTTGTCGTGCCTTCCATTACCCTTGTCTTGCCTTGCCGTGCCTTCGTTTACCCTTGCCTAGACTTGCGTTGCCTTGCCTTAGCATTGCCTTGCCTTGCCGTGCCTTGCCTTGTCCTTCCCTCACCTTCCCGTGCCTTCCGTTACACTTCCCTTGGCTTGCTTTTCCTTGCCATGCCTTGCCTTCCGATACCCTTCCCTTGCCTTGCCGTGCATTGCCTTGCCTTGCGTTGCCTTGACTTAGCCTTTCCTTGCCCTGCCCTGCCTTGCCTTGTCCTTCCCATGCCTTGCCGTCCCTTCCGTTAGCCTTGCCTTGCATTGCTTTGCCTTGCTTTGACTTGCCTTGCCTTGCTTTGCCTTGCATTGCCTTGCTTTCTGTTACCCTTTCCTTGCCTTGCCTTAACTTTCCGTTGACTTGCGTTGCCTTGCCTTAGCCTTGCCTTGCCTTGCCGTGCCTTGCGTTCAGATACCCTTACCTTGCCTTTCCGTGCCTTGCCTTCCGTTACCCTTTCCTTGCCGTGCCTTAACTTCGCGTTGCCTTGCGTTGCGTTGCGTTGTATAAGCCTTGCCTTGCCGTGCCTTGCCTTGTCCTTCCCGTGCCTTGCCATGCCTTCAGTTACTCTTGCCTTGCCTTACTTTGCCTTGCCTTCCCTTGTCTTCCGTTACGCTTTCCTTGCCTTGCTGTGCCTTCCGTTACCCTTTATTTGCATTGCTTTGCCTTGCATTGCCTTGCCTTCTGTTACCCTTGCCTTGCCTTGCCGTGCATTTCCTAGCCTTGCGTTGTCGTGCCTTAGCCTTGTCTCCCCTTGCCTTACCCTTGCTCGGCTTGCCTTGCCTTAACCTTGCCTTGCTTTGCGTTGCTTTGCCTTATCCTTGCTTTGCCTTGCCTTGCCTTGTCTTTCCCTTGCCTTGCCGTGCCTTCCGTTACCCTTGCCTTGCCTTGCCTTAACTTTGCGTTGCCATGCGTTGCCTTGCCTTAGCCTTGCCTTGCCTTGCCGTGCCTTGCCTTGTCCGTCCCTTGCCTTGGCATGCCTTCAGTTACCCTTTCCTTGCCTTGCCTTGCCTTCCGTTATGCATTCCTTGCCTTGCTATGCCTTCCGTTACCCTTTTCTTGCCTTGCTTTGCGTTCCATTTCCTTGCCTTCTGTTACCCTTTCCTTGCCTAGCCGTCAATTGCCTGGCCTTGCGTTGTCGTGCCATAGCCTTGTCTCCCCTTGCCTTAGCCTTGCATGGCTTGCCTTGCCTTATCCTTGCCTTGCCTTGCCTTGCCTTGTCTTGCGTTTCGTTACCCTTTCCATGCATTGCCGTGCATTGCCTAGCCGTGCGTTGCCTTGCCGAGCCTTCCGTTACCCTTGTTTTGCCTTGCTTTTCCGTGCCTTGCCTTGCCTTCCGTTACCCTTTCCTTGCCTTGCCTTAACTTTGCGTTGCCTTGCGTTGCCTTGCCATAGCCTTGCGTTGCCTTGGCCTTGCCTTGCATTGCCATGCCTTGCGTTCCGTTATCATTGTCTTGCCTTGCCATACCTTCCGTTATCCTTGCCTTGCCGTGACTTGCGTTTTCCTTCCCTTGCCTTGCCGTGTCTTCCCTTACCCTTACGTTGCATTGCGGTGCATTGCCTAGCCTTGCGTTGCCTTGCCTTAGCCTTTCCTTGCCTTGACCTGCCTTGCCTTGTCCTTCCCATGCCTTGCTGTCCCTTCCGTTACCCTTGCCTTGCCTTGCTTTGACTTGCCTTGCCTTGCTTTGCGTTGCCTTGCCTTGCCTTCCGTTACACTTCCCTTGCCTTGCCTTGCCTTGCCTTCCGTTACCCTTTCCTTGCCTTGCCGTGCATTGCCTAGCCTTGCGATGCCTTGCCTTATCCTTTCCTTGCCTTGCCCTGCCTTGCCTTGTCCTTCCCATGCCTTGCTGTCCCTTCTGTTAACCTTGCCTTGCCTTGCTTTGCCTTGCTTTGACTTGCCTTGCCTTGCTTTGCGTTGCCTTGCCTTGCCTTCCGTTGCCCTTGCCTTGCCTTGCTTTGCCTTGCTTTGCCTTGCTTTCTGTTACCCTTTCCTTGCCTTGCCTTAACTTTGCGTTGACTTGCGTTGCCTTGCCTTAGCCTTGCCTTGCCTTGCCGTGCCTTGCCTTCCGATACCCTTTCCTTGCCTTTCCGTGCCTTGCCTTCCATTACACTTTCCTTGCCTTGCCTTAACTTCGCGTTGCCTTGCGTTGCGTTGCATTGTATAAGCCTTGCCTTGCCTTGCCGTGCCTTGCCTTTTCCTTCCCTTGCCTTGCCCTGCATTCATTTACCCTTTTCTTGCCTTGCTTTGCCTTGCAATGCCTTGCCTTCTGTTACCCTTTCCTTGCCTTCACGTGCATTGCCTAGCCTTGCGTTGTCGTGCCTTAGCCTTTTCTCCCCTTGCCTTAGCCTTGCTTGGCTTGCCTTGACTTAACCTTGCCTTGCTTTGCGTTGCCTTGCCATATCCTTGCCTTGCCTTGTCTTGTCTTTCCCTTGCTTTGCCTTGCCTTCCGTTACCCTTGACTTGCCTTGCTCTTCCTTGACTTGCCTTGCCTTCCGTTACCCATTCCTTGCCTTGCCTTGCCTTCCGTTACCCTTTCCTTGCCTTATCCTTGCATTGCCTACCCTTGCATTGTCTTGCCTTTTCCTTGCCTTGCCTTGCCTTGCCTTGCATTCCGTTACCCTTTCCTTGCCTTGCCGTGCATTGCCTAGCCTTGCGTTTTCGTGGCTTAGCCTTGCCTGCCCTTAACTTAGCCTTGCTTGGCTTGCCTGACCTTAAACTTGCCTTGCCTTGCTTTGCCTTGCATTGCCTTGCTTTCTGTTACCCTTTCCTTGCCTTGCCTTAACTTTGCGTTGACTTGCGTTGCCTTGCCTTGGCCTTGCCTTGCCTTGCCTTGCCTTGCCGTGCATTGCCTTCGGATACCCTTTCCCTGCCTTTCCGTGCCTTGCCTTCCATTACCCTTTCCTTGCCTTGCCTTAACGTCGTGTTGCCTTGCGTTGCCTTGCCTTGCCTTGCCTTCCGTTACCCTTCCCTTGTCTTGCCGTGCATTGCCTAGCCTTGCGTTGCCTTGCCTTAGCCTTTCCTTTCCTTGCCGTGCATTGCCTAGCCTTGCGTTGCCGTGCCCTAGCCTGCCTTGCCTTGCCTTGCCTTCCATTACCCTTTCCTTGCCTTGCTTTGCTTTGCATTGCCTTGCCTTCTGTTACCCTTTATTTCCTTGCCTTAACTTCGCATTGCCTTGCGTTGCGTTGCGTTGCATTAGCCTTCCCTTGCCTTGCCGTAACTTGCCTTGTCCTTCCCTTGCCTTGCCATGCCTTCCATTACCCTTTCCTTATCTTGCTTTGCCTTCCCTTCCGTTACCCTTTCCTTGCCTTGCCGTGCATTGCCTAGCCTTGCGTTGTCGTGTCTTAGCCTTGACTCCCCTTGCCTTAGCCTTGCTTGTCTTACCTTCCCTTAACCTTGCCTTGCCTTGCCTTGCCATGTCCTTCCCTTGCCTTGCCCTGCCTTCCGTAACCCTCGTCTTGCCTTGCCGTGCCTTCCTTTACCCTTGCCTTGCCTTGCTTTGCCTTGCCTTGCCTTGCCTTCCGTTACCCTTTCCTTGCCTTGCCGTGCATTGCCTAGCCTTGAATTTTCATGCCTTAGACTTGCCTTGCCTTGCCGTGCTTTCCTTGTCCTTCCCTTGCCTTGCCGAGCTTTCCGTGACACTTGTCTTGCCTTGCCGTGCCTTCCGTTACCCTTTCCTTGCCTTGCCGTGCATTGCCTAGCCTTGCGTTGTTGTGCATTAGCTTTGTCTCTCCTTCCCTTAACCTGGCTTGTCTTGCCTTCCCTTTACCTGGCCTTGCATGGCATTGTCTTGCTTTAGCCTTACATTACCTTGTCTTGCCTTGCCGTACCTTCCTTTACCCTTGCCTTGCGTTGCTTTGCCTTGCCTGGCCTTCCGTTACCCTTTCCTTGCCTTACCCGTGCATTGCCTAGCCTTGCATTGTAGTGCTTTAGCCTTGCCTTGCCTTGCCTTTCCTTGCCTTGCCTTCCGTTACACTTTCCTGGCCTTGCCGTGCCTTGCCTTCCGTTACCCTTTCCTTGCCTTGCCGTGTATTGCCTAGCCTTGTGTTGCCTTGCCTTAGCCTTGCTTTGCTTTGCCGTGCCTTGCCTTCCGTTACCCTTTCCTTGCCTTGCCGTCTATTGCCTAGCCTTGCGTTGTCGTGCATTAGCTTTGTCTCCCTGTGCCTAACCCTTGCTTGTCTCTAATTCCCTTAACCTGGCCTTGCATGGGATTGCTTTGCCTTAGCCTTGCCATACCTTGCCTTGACTTGCATTCTGTTACCCTTCCCTTGCCTTGCCATGCATTGACTAGCCTTGCGTTGTCGTGCCTTAGCTTTGTCTCCCCTTGCCTTAACCTTGTTTGTCTTGCCTTCCCTTAACCTGGCCTTGATTGGCATTGCCTTGCCTTAGCCTTGCCTTACCTTGCCGTGCCTGGGCATGTCCTTCCCTTGCCTTGCCGTGCCTTCCCTTACCCTTCCGTTGCCTTGCCGTGCCTTCCGTTAAAGTTCCCTTGCCTTGCTTTGCCTTGCCTTGCTTTGCCTGCCGTTACCCTTCCCTTGCCTTGCCGTGCATTGCCTAGCCTTGCGTTGCCTTGCCTTAGCCTTTCCTTTCCATGCCCTGCCTTACCTTGTCCTTCCCATGCCTTGCCGTCCCTTCCGTTACCCTTGCATTGCCTTGCTTTGCCTTCCTTTGCCTTGCCTTGCCTTGCTTTGCCTTGCCTTGCCTTTCGTTCCGTTACCCTTTCCTTGCCTTGCTTTGCCTTGCATTGCCTTGCTTTCTGTTACCCTTTCCTTGCCTTGCCTTAACTTTGCTTTGCCTTGCGTTGCATTGCGTTGCCTTAGCCTTGCCTTGCCTTGCATTGCCTTGCCTATTCCTTCCCTTGCCTTGCCATGCATTCAGTTATCCTTGCCTTGCCTTGCCTTCCGTTACCCTTTCCTTGCCTTGCTGTACCTTCCGTTACCCTTGCCTTGCCTTCCTTTGCCTTGCCTTGCCTTGCTTTCTGTTACCTTTTCCTTGCCTTGCCTTGACTTGCATTGCCTTGCCTTATCCTTCCCTTGCCTTGCCGTGCCTTCCCTTACAGTTACCTTGCCTTGGCGTGCATTGCCCAGCCTTGTGTTGCCTTGGCCTTACCTTGACTTGCCCTGCCATGCCTTCAGTTACCCTTGACTTGTCTTGCTTTGCCTTCCCTTCCGTTACCCTTTCCTTGATTTTCCGCGCATTTCCTAGTCTTGCGTTGTCGTGCCTTAGCCTTGACTCCCCTTGCCTTAGCCTTGCTTGTCTTGCCTTCCCTTAACCTGTCCTTGCATGGGATTGCCTTGCCTTAGCCTTGCCTTACCTTGCCTTGACTTGCATTCTGTTACCCTTTCCTTGCCTTGCCGTTCATTGACTAGCCTTGCGTTGTCGTGCATTAGCTTTGTCTCCCCTGGAATTAACCTTGCTTGTCTTGCCTTCCCTTAACCTCGCCTTGATTGGCATTGCCTTGCCTTAGCCTTGCCTTACCTTGCGTTGCCTAGCCAAGTCCTTCCCTTGCCTTGCCGTGCCTTCCGTTACCCTTGCCTTGCCTTGCGTTGCCTTGCTTTGCCTTGCCTTCCGTTACCCTTTCCTTGCCTTGAAGTGCATTGCCGAGCCTTGCGTTGTCTTGCCTTAGCCTTGCCTTACCTTGCGGTGTCTTGCCTTCTGTTTCCCTTGTCTTGCCTTGAAGTGCCTTCCGTTACCCTTGCTTTGCCGTGCCTTGCCTTGTCCTTCCCTTGCCTTGCCGTACTTTCCCTTACCCTTACCTTGCCTTACCATGCATTGCCTGGCCTTGCCTTGCCTTGCATTAGCCTTGCCTTGCCTTGCCGTTCCTTGCCTTGTCCTTCTCTTCCCTTGCGGTGCACTCTGTTAACATTTTCTTGCCTTGCCGTGCCTTCCGTTACCTTTGACTTGCCTTGCTTGGCCTTGCCTCCCGTTACCCTTTCATTTCCTTGCCGTGCATTGCCTAGCCTTGCGTTGTCGTGCTTTACCCTTGACTCCCCTTGCCTTAGCCTTGCTTGTCTTGCCTTCCCTTAACCTGGGCTTGCATGGCATTGCCTTGTCTTAGCCTTGCCTTACCTTGCCTTGCCTTGCCATGTCCTTCCCTTGCCTTGCCCTGCCTTCCGTTACCCTCGTCTTGCCTTGCCGTGCCTTCCTTTGCCCTTGCCTTGCCTTGCTTTGCCTTGCCTTGCCTTGCCTTCCGTTACCCTTTCCTTGCCTTGCCGTGCATTGCCTAGCCTTGCGTTTTCATGCCTTAGACTTGCCTTGCCTTGCCGTGCCTTGCCTTGTCCTTCGCTTCCTTTGCCGTGCCTTCCGTTAACATTCTCTTGCCTTGCCATGCCTTCCGTTACCGTTGACTTGCCTTGCTTTGTCGTACCATAGCCTTTCCTTGCCTTGCCTTAGCCTTACTTGGCTTGCCTTGCCTTGCCGTGCCCTCTCTTACCCTTCCCTTTTGTTGCTTTGCCTTTTCTTGCCTTCTGTTACCCTTCCCTTGCCTTGCCGTGCATTGCCTAGCCTTGCGTTGCCTTGCCTTGCCTTGCTTTGCCTTGCCTTGCCCATCCTTCTGTTACCCTATCCTTTCCTTGCCTTAACTTCGCATTGCCTTGCGTTGCGTTGCCTTGCATTAGCCTTGCCTTGCCTTTCCGTAACTTGCCTTGTCCTTCCCTTGCCTTGCCATGCCTTCCATTATCCTTTCCTTGTCTTGCTTTGCCTTCCCTTCCGTTACCCTTTCCTTGCCTTGCCGTGCATTGCCTAGCCTTGAATTTTCATGCTTTAGACTTGCCTTGCCTTGCCGTACCTTGCCTTGTCCTTCCCTTGCCTTGCCGAGCCTTCCGTGACCCTTGTCTTGCCTTGCCGTGCCTTCCGTTACCCTTGCCTTGCTTTGTTTGCCTTGCGTTGCCTTGCCTTCCGTTACCCTTTCCTTCCCTTGCCGTGCATTGCCTAGCCTTGCACTGTTGTGCATTAGCTTTGTCTCTCCTTCCCTTAACCTGGCTTGTCTTGCCTTCCCTTAACCTGGCCTTGCATGGCGTTCCCTTGCCTTAGCCTTACATTACCTTGTCTTGCCTTGCCGTGCCTTCCTTTACCCTTGACTTGCCTTGCTTTGCCTTGCCTGGCCTTCCGTTACCCTTTCCTTTCCTTACCCGTGCATTTCCTTGCCTTGCATTGTAGTGCTTTAGCCTTGCCTTGACTTGCCTTTCCTTGCCTTGCCTTCCGTTACCCTTTCCTGGCCTTGCCGCGCCTTGCCTTCCGTTACCCTTTCCTTGCCTTGCCGTGTATTGCCTAGCCTTGTGTTGCCTTGCCTTAGCCTTGCCTTGCCTTGCCGTGCCTTGCCTTCCGTTACCATTTCCTTGCCTTGCCGTCTATTGCCTAGCCTTGCGTTGTCATGCCTTAGACTTGCCTTGCCTTGCATTGCCTTACCTTGTCCTTTCCTTGGTTTGCCGAGCCTTCCGTTACCCTTGTCTTGCCTTGCCGTGCAGTCCGTTACCCTTGCGTTACCTTGCCTCCCCTTGCTTTAGCCTTGCTTGGGTGGTCTTACCTTCACTTTGCATTGCCTTGCGTTTACATTCCTCAGCTTTGCATTGCCTTGCCGTGCCTTACCTTCCTTTACCCTTTCCTTGCCTTGCCGTGCATTGCCTAGCCTTGCGTTGCCTTGTCTTAGCCTTGCCTTCCTTGCCGTGCCTTGCCTTGTACTTCCCTTGCCTTGCCGTGAATTCCGTTACACTTCCCGTGCCTTGCTTTGCCTTGCCTTGCCTTGCCTTCCATTACAATTTCCTTGCTTGCCGTGCATTGCCTAGCCTTGCGTTTTCGTGGCTTAGCCTTGCCTCCCCTTACCTTAGCCTTGCTTAGCTTGCCTCGCCTTCAACTTCCCTTGCCTTGCGTTGCCTTGCCTTGCCGTGCCTTGCGTTCCGTTACCCTTGTCTTGCCTTGCCGTGCTTTCCCTTACCCTTACCTTGCCTTGCCATGCATTGCCTGGCCTTGTCTTGCCTTGCATTAGCCTTGCCTTGCCGTGCCTTGCCTTGTCCTTCCCTTCCCTTGCCGTGCCTTCCGTAAACATTTTCTTGCCTTTCCGTGCCTTCCGTTACCCTTCAATTGCCTTGCGTTGCCTTGCCTCCCGTTACCTTTTCCTTTCCTTGCCGTGCATTGCCTAGCCTTGGGCTGCCGTGCCCTAGCCTTGTCTTGCCTTGCCATCCGTTACCCATTCCTTGCCTTCCCGTGCATTGGCTAGCCTTGCGTTGCCTTGCCCTAGCCTTTCCTTTCCTTGCCGTGACTTGCCTTGTCCTGCCCTTCCCTTGCCGTGCCTTCCGTTAACATTTTCTTGCCTTGCCGTGCCTTCCGTTACCCTTGACTTGCCTTGCTTTGCCTTGCCTTCGGATACCCTTTCCTTTCCTTGCGGTGCATTGCCTAGCCTTGTGTTGTCGTGCCATAGCCTTTCCTTGCCTTGCCTTAGCTTACATGGCTTGCCTTGCCTTGCCGTGCCCTCTGTTACCCTTCCCTTGCCTTGCCGTGCATTGCCTAGCCTTGCGTTGCCGTGCCTTAGCCTTTCCTTGTCCTTCCCTTGCCTTACCGAGCCTTCCATTACCCTTGTCTTGCCTTGCCGTGCCTTCCGTTACCCTTGCCTTGCTTTGCTTTGTCTTGCATTGCCTTGCCTTCTGTTACCCTTTCCTTGCCTTGCAGTGCATTGCCTAGCCTTGCGTTGTTGTGCATTAGCTTTGTCTTTCCTTCCCTTAACCTTGCTTTTCTTGCCTTCCCTTAACCTGGTCTTGCATGGCATTGCCTTGCCTTAGCCTTACATTACCTTGTCTTGCCTTTCCGTGCCTTCTGTTACCCTTGCCTTGCTTTGCTTTGCCTTGCATTGCCTTGCCTTCTGTTACCCTTTCCTTGCCTTGCCGTGCATTGCCTAGCCTTGTGTTGCCTTGCCTTAGCCTTGCCTTGCCTTGCCGTGCCTTGCCTTCCATTACCCTTTCCTTGCCTTGCCGTCTATTACCTAGCCTTGCGTTGTCGTGCCTTAGCCTTGTGTCCCCTTGCCTAGCCTTGCATTGTCGTGCCTTAGCCTTTCCTTGCCTTGCCGTGCCTTGCTTTGTCCTTCCCTTGCCTTGCCGTGCCTTCCGTTATCATTGCCTTGCCTTGCTTGGCCTTGCATTGCCTGGGATTACGTTACCCTTTCCTGGCCTTGCCGTGCATTGACTAGCCTTGCGTTGTCGTAGCTTAGACTTTCCTCCCCTTGCTTTAGCATTGCTTGGCTTGCCTGGCCTTAACCGTGCCTTCCCTATGCGGTGCTTAGCCTTGCATTGCCTTGCCGTGCCTTGCCGTGCCTTGCCTTGCCTTCTCCTTCCCTTTTCTTGCCGTGCCTTCCGTTACCCTTGCCTTGCCTTGCTTTGTCTTGCCTTGCCTTGCCTTCCGTTTTCTTTCCATTCCTTGCAGTGCATTGGCCAGCCTTGCGTGGTCGTGCCTTAGCCTTGCCTTGCCTTGCCTTAGCCTTACTTGGCTTGCCTTGTCTTTCCTTGTCTTCCATTAACCTTGCCTTGCCTTGTTTTGCCTTGCCTTGCCTTGCCGTCCGTTACCCTTCCCTTGCCCTGCGGGAAATTTCCTAGCCTTGCATTGCCTTGCCTTAGCCTTGCCTTGCCTTGCCTTCTGTTACACTTTCCTTGCCTTGCCGTCCATTGCCTAGCCATGCTTTGGCATGCCTTAGCCTTGCCTCCCCATAACATAGCTTTGCTTGGCTTGCCTGGCTTTAACCTTCGCTTGCCTTTCGTTGCCTTGCCTTAGCCCTGCTTTGCACTGCCTTCCGTTACCCTTTCCTTTCCTTGCGGTGCATTGCCTAGTCTTGCGTTGTCGTGCCATAGCCTTTCCTTGCCTTGCCTTAGGCTTACTTGGCTTGCCTTGCCTTGTCCTTCCCTTGCCTTGCCGTCCCTTCCGTTACCCTTGCCTTGCCTTGCTTTGACGTGCCTTGCCTTGCTTTGCCTTGCCTTCCGTTACCCTGTCCTTGCCTTCCTTTGCCTTGCATTGCCTTGCTTTCTGTTACCCTTCCCTTGCCTTGCCGTGCATTGCCTAGCCTTGCGTTGCCTTACCTTAGCCTTTCCTTGCCTTGACTTGCCTTGCCTTCCGTTACGCTTTCCTTGCCTTGCTGTGCGTTCCATTGCTCTTGCCTTGCCTTCCTTTGCCCTGCCTTGCCTTGCATTCTGTTACCCTTTCCTTGCCTTGCCTTAACTTTGCGTTGCCTTGCGTTGCCTTGCCTTATACTTCCCTTGCCTTGCCGTGCCTTCCCTTACAGTTACCTTGCCTTGGCGTGCATTGCCCAGCCTTGTGTTGCCTTGGCCTTACCTTGACTTACCCTGCCGTGCCTTCAGTTACCCTTGCCTTGTCTTGCTTTGCCTTCCCTTCCGTTACCCTTTCCTTGCCTTGCCGTGCATTGCCTAGTCTTGCGTTGTCGTGCCTTAGCCTTGACTCCCCTTGCCTTAGCCTTGCTTGTCTTGCCTTCCCTTAACCTGGCCTTTCATGACTTTGCCTTGCCTTAGCCTTGCCTTACCTTGCCTTGACTTGCCTTCTGTTACGCTTTCCTTGCCTTGCCGTGCATTGCCTAGCCTTGCGTTGTAGTGCATTAGCTTTGTCTCCCTGTGCCTAACCCTTGCTTGTCTTGAATTCCCTTAACCTGGCTTTGCATGGGATTGCTTTGCCTTAGCCTTGTCTTACCTTGCCTTGACTTGCATTCTGTTACCCTTCCCTTGCCTTGCCGTGCATTGTCTAGCCTTGCGTTTTCGTGCATTAGCTTTGTCTCCCCTTGCCTTAACCTTGTTTGTCTTGCCTTCCCTTAACCTGGCCTTGATTGGCATTGCCTTGCCTTGCCGTGCCTGGGCACGTCCTTCCCTTGCCTTGCCGTGCCTTCCCTTAACCTTACGTTGCCTTGCCGTGCCTTCCGTTACAGTTCCCTTGCCTTGCTTTGCCTTGCCTTGCCTTGCCTTCCGTTACCCTTCCCTTGCCTTGCCGTGCATTGCCTAGCCTTGCGTTGCCTTGCCTTAGCCTTTCCTTTCCTTGCCCTGCCTTACCTTGTCCTTCCCCTGCCTTGCCGTCCCTTCCGTTACCCTTGCCTTGCCTTGCTTTGCCTTGCTTTGCCTTGCCTTGCCTTTCCTTCCGTTACCCTTTCCTTGCCTTCCTTTGCCTTGCATTGCCTTGCTTTCTGTTTCCCTTTCCTTGCCTTGCCTTAACTTTGCTTTGCCTTGCGTTGCATTGCCATAGCCTTTCCTTGCCTTGCAGTGCCTTGCCTTCCGTTACCCTTTCCTTGCCTTTCCGTGCCTTGCCTTCCGTTACCGTTCCTTGCCTTGCCTTAACTTCGCGTTGCCTTGCGTTGCATTAGGTTGCCTTAGCCTTGCCTTGCCTTGCAGTGCCTTGCCTATTCCTTCCCTTGTCTTGCTGTGCCTTCCGTTACCCTTGCCTTGCCTTCCTTTGCCTTGCCTTGCCTTTCTTTCTGTTACCCTTTCCTTGCCTTGCCTTAACTTTGCGTTCCCTTGCCTTATCATTCCCTTGCCTTGCCGTGCCTCCCCTTACAGTTACCTTGCCTTGGCGTCCATTTCCCAGCATTGTGTTGCCTTGGCCTTACTTTGACTTGCCCTACCTTGCCTTCCGTTACCACTGTCTTGCCTTGCCGTGCTATGCCTTGTCCTTACCTTGCCTTGCCGAGCCTTCTGTTAACCTTGCCTTGCCTTGCCGTGCCTGGCCTTCCCTTACCCTTGTCTTGCCTTGCCATGCCTTCCGTTATCCTTGCCTTGCCTTGCTTTGACTTCCCTTCTGTTACCCTATCCTTGCCTTGCCGTGCATTGCCTAGCCTTGCGTTGCCTTGCCTTAGCCTTGCCTTGCCTTGCCGTGCCTTGCCTTCCGTTACCATTTCCTTGCCTTGCCTTGAGTTGCCTTGCCTTATCCTTGCCTTGCCTTGCCGTGCCTTCCCTTGTCTTTCCTTTGCCTTGCCGTGCCTTCCGTTACACTTCCCTTTCCTTGCTTTTCCTTGCCTAGCCTTCCCTTCCGTTACCCTTTCCTTGCCTTGCCGTGCATGTCCTAGCCTTGCGTTTTCGTTGCTTAGCCTTGCCTCCACTTAACATAGCCTTGCTTGGCTTGTCTGGCCTTAACCTTGCCTTGCCTTGCGTTGCCTTGCCTTAGCCTTGCCTTGCCTTGCCGTGCCTTGCCTTGCCTTGGCCTTCCCTTGACTTGCCGTGCCTTCCATTACCCT
Source organism: Macrotis lagotis (assembly GCF_037893015.1). NCBI lineage: Eukaryota > Metazoa > Chordata > Mammalia > Peramelemorphia > Peramelidae > Macrotis > Macrotis lagotis. The sequence goes on along the minus strand of NW_027421941.1, from coordinate 164,716 downwards.
TGCCTTGCCTTGATTTGTCTTGCCTTGCCCTGCCTTCCGTTGCCCTTTCCGTGTCTTGCTTTGCCTTGCTTTCTGTTACCCTTCCCTTGCCTTGCCTTAACTTTGCTTTGCCTTGCGTTACCTTGCCTTAGCCTTGCCTTGCCTTGCCGTGCCTTGCCTTCCGTTTCCCTTTCCGTGCCTTTCCGTTCCTTGCTTTCCTTTACCCGTTCCTTGCTTTGCCTTAACTTCGCGTTGCCTTGTGTTGCGTTGCATTGCCTTAGCCTTTCCTTCCCTTGTCGTGCCTTGCCTTCCGTTACCATTGTCTTGCCTTGCCGTGCCTTGCCTTGTCCTTACCTTGCCATGCCGAGCCTTCTGTTACGCTTGACATGCCTTGCCGTGCCTTGCCTCCCGTTACCCTTGTCTTGCCTTGCCGTGCCTTCCGTTACCTTTGCCTTGCCTTGCCTTGCCTTGTCCTTCCCTTGCCTTGCCGTGCTTTCCCTTACCCTTACCTTACCTTGCCATGCATTGCCTGGCCTTGCCTTGCCTTGCATTAGCCTTGCCTTGCCTTGCCGTGCCTTGCCTTGCCGTGCCTTGCCTTGTCCTTCCCTTCCCTTGCTGTGCTTTCCCTTACCCTTACCTTGCCTTGCCATGCATTGCCTGGCCTTGTCTTGCCTTGCATTAGCCTTGCCTTGCCGTGCCTTGCTTTCTCCTTCCCTTCCCTTGCCGTGCCTTCCGTAAACATTTTCTTGCCTTACCGTGCCTTCCGTTACCCTTGACTTGCCTTGCTTTGCCTTGCCTTGTTGTGCCTTGCCTGCCGTTTCCCGTTCCTTGCTTTGCCGTCTATTAACTAGCCTTGCGTTTTCGTGCCTTAGCCTTGCGTCCCCTTGCCTAGTCTTGCATTGTCGTGCCTTAGCCTTTCCTTGCCTTGCCTTGCCTTACCTTGCCGTGCCTGGGCAAGTCCTTCCCTTCCCTTGCCGTGCCTTCCCTTAACCTTACGTTGCCTTGCCGTGCCTTCCGTTACAGTTCCCTTGCCTTGCTTTGCCTTGCCTTGCCTTGCCTTCCTTCCGTTACCCTTCCCTTGCCTTGCCGTGCATTGCCTAGCCTTGCGTTGCCTTGCCTTAGCCTTTCCTTTCCTTGCCCTGCCTTACCTTGTCCTTCCCATGCCTTGCCGTCCCTTCCGTTACCCTTGCCTTGCCTTGCTTTGCCTTGCTTTGCCTTGCCTTGGCTTGCTTTGCCTTGCCTTGCCTTACCTTGCCTTGACTTGCATTCTGTTACCCTTCCCTTGCCTTGCCGTGCATTGACTAGCCTTGCGTTGTCGTGCCTTAGCTTTGTCTCCCCTTGCCTTAACCTTGTGTGTCTTGCCTTCCCTTAACCTGGCCTTGATTGGCATTGCCTTGACTTAGCCTTGCCTTCCTTGCCGTGCCTTGCCTTGTCCTTCCCTTGCCTTGCCGTGCCTTCCGTTACACTTCCCGTGCCTTGCTTTGCCTTGGCTTGCCTTGCCTTCCATTACCCTTTCCTTGCTTACTGTGCATTGCCTAGCCTTGCGTTTTCGTGGCTTAGCCTTGCCTCCCCTTAGCTTAGCCTTGCTTGGCTTGCCTGGCTTTCAACATGCCTTGCCTTCCGTTGCCTTGCCTTAGCCTTGGCTTGCCTTCCCATGCCTTGCCTTCCTTACCCTTTCCTTGCCTTGCCGTGCATTGCCTAGACTAGCGTTGTCGTGCCTTGCGTTCCGTTACCCTTGTCTTGCCTTGCCGTGCCTTCCGTTTACCTTGCCTTGCCGTACCTTGCCTTGTCCTTCCCTATCCTTGGCGTGCTTTACCTCACCATTACCTTGCGTTGCCATGCATTGCCTGGCCTTGCTTTGCCTTGCATTAGCCTTGCCTTGCCTTGCCGTGCCTTGCCTTGTCCTTCCCTTCCCTTGCCGTGCCTTCCGTTAACATTTTCTTGCCTTGCCGTGCCTTCCATTACCCTTGACTTGCCTTGCTTTGCCTTGCCTCCCGTTACCTTTTCCTTTCCTTGCCGTGCATTGCCTAGCCTTGCGTTGCCGTGCCCTAGCCTTGGTTGCCTTTCCTTCCGTTACCCTTTCCTTGCCTTCCCGTCCATTGCCTGGCCTTGCGTTGCCTTGCCCTAGCCTTTCCTTGCCTTGCCGTGCCTTCCGTTACCCTTGCCTTGCCTTGCCTTGCCTTTCTTTGCCTTGCCTTTCCTTGCTTTGCCTTGCCTTGCCTTGCCTTCCATTACCCTTTCCTTGCCTTGCTTTGCCGTGCATTGCCTTGCCTTCTGTTACCCTTCCCTTTCATTGCCTTAACTTCGCATTGCCTTGCGTTGCGTTGTTGTGCATTAGCTTTGTCTCTCCTTCCCTTAACCTTGCTTTTCTTGCCTTCCCTTAACCTGGTCTTGCATGGCATTGCCTTGCCTTAGCCTTACATTACCTTCTCTTGCCTTTCCGAGCCTTCAGTTACCCTTGCCTTGCTTTGCTTTGCCTTGCATTGCCTTGCCTTCTGTTACCCTTTCCTTGCCTTGCCGTGCATTGCCAAGCCTTGTGTTGTCTTGCCTTAGCCTTGCCTTGCCTTGCCGTGCCTTGCCTTCCGTTATCCTTTCCTTGCCTTGCCGTCTATTGCTTAGCCTTGCGTTGGCGTGCCTTAGCCTTGTGTACCCTTCCTAGCCTTGCATTGTCGTGCCTTAGCCTTTCCTTGCCTTGCCGTGCCTTGCTTTGTCCTTCCCTTGACTTGCCGTGCCTTCTGTTACCCTTGCCTTCCCATGCCGTGCCTTCCGTTATCATTGCCTTGCCTTGCTTGGCCTTGCATTGCCTTGGATTACGTTACCCTTTCCTGGCCTTGCCGTGCATTGCCTAGCCTTGCGCTGTCGTAGCTTAGCCTTTCCTCCCCTTGCCTTAGTCTTACTTGGCTTGCCTTGCCTTGCCGTGTCTTCCGTTAACCTTGCCTTGCCTTGCTTTGCCTTGCCTTGCCTTGCCGTCCGTTACCCTTCCCTTGCCTTGCGGTAAATTTCCTAGCCTTGCATTGCCTTGCCTTAGCCTTGCCTGGCCTTGCGTTCTGTTACTGTTTCCTTGCCTTGCCGTCTATTGCTTAGCCTTGCGTTGGCATGCCTAAGCCTTGCCTCCCCTTAACATAGCTTTGCTTGGCTTGCCTGGCTTTAACCTTGGCTTGCCTTGCGTTGCCTTTCTTTAGCCCTACCTTGCCCTGCCTTCCGTTACCCTTTAGTTTCCTTGCGGTGCATTGCCTAGCCTTGCGTTTTCGTGCCATAGCCTTTCCTTGCCTTGCCTTAGGCTTACTTGGCTTGCCTTGCCTTGTCCTTCCCTTGCCTTGCCGTCCCTTCCGTTACCCTTGCCTTTCCTTGCTTTGACGTGCCTTGCCTTGCTTTGCCTTGCCTTCTGTTACCCTTTACTTGCCTTTCTTTGCCCTGCATTGCCTTGCTTTCTGTTACCCTTCCCTTGCCTTGCCGTGCATTGCCAAGCCTTGCGTTGCCTTACCTTAGCCTTTCCTGGCCTTGCCGTGCCTTGCCTTCCGTTACCCTTTCCTTGCCTTTCCGTGCCTTGCCTTTCGTTACCCGTTCCTTGCCTTGCCTTAACTTCGCGTTGCCTCGCGTTGCGTTGCATTGCCTTAGCCTTGCCTTGCCTTGCATTGCCTTGCCTATTCCTTCCCTTGCCTTGCCATGCCTTCAGTTACTCTTGCCTTGCCTTGACTTGCCTTGCCTTCCGTTACCTTTCCTTGCCTTGCTGTGCGTTCCATTGCCCTTGCCTTGCCTTCCTTTGCCTTGCCTTGCCTTGCTTTCTGTTACCCTTTCCTTGTCTTGCCTTAAATTTGCGTTGCCTTGCGTTGCCTTGCCTTATCCTTCCCTTGCCTTGCCGTGCCTTCCCTTACAGTTACATTGCTTTGGCGTGCATTGCCCAGCCTTGTGTTGCCTTGGCCTTACCTTGACTTGCCCTGCCGTGATTTCAGTTACCCTTGCCTTGTCTTGCTTTGCCTTCCCTTCCGTTACCCTTTCCTTGCCTTGCCATGCATTGCCTAGTCTTGCGTTGTCGTTCCTTAGCCTTGACTCCCCTTGCCTTAGCCTTGCTTGTCTTGCCTTCCCTTAACCTGGCCTTGCATGGCTTTGCCTTGCCTTAGCCTTGCCTTACCTTGCTTTTCGTTGCTTTGCCTTCCCTTCCGTTACCATTTCCTTGTCTTCCTGTGCATTGCCTAGCCTTGCTTTGTCGTGTCTTAGCCTTGTCTCCCCTTGGCTTAGCCTTGCTTGTCTTGCCTTGCCTTAACCTTGGCTTGCCTTGCGTTGCCTTACCTTAGACTTGCCTTGCCTTGCCGTGCCGTGCCTTGTCCTTCCCTTGCCTTGCCGTGCATTCCGTTAACATTTTCTTGTCTTGCCGTGCCTTCCGTTACCATTGACTTCCTTTGCTTTGCCTTGCCTTCCGTTACCCTTTCCTTTCCTTGCCGTGCATTGCCTAGCCTTGCGTTGCCGTGCCCTAGCCTGCCTTGCCTTGCCTTGCGTTCCATTACCCTTTCCTTGCCTTTCCGTTCATTGCGTAGCCTTGCGTTGCCATGCCTTAGCCATGCCTTGACTTGCCGTGCCGTGCCTTCCGTTACCCTTCCCTTGCCTTTCCGTGCCTTGCCTTCCGTTACCCGTTCCTTGCCTTTCCGTGCCTTGCCTTCCGTTACCCGTTCCTTGCCTTGCCTTAACTTCACGTTGCCTTGCCTTGCCTTGCAGTGCCTTGCCTTTTCCTTCCCTTGCCTTGCCATCCCTTCAGTTACCCTTGCCGTGCCTTGCCTTGCCTTGCCTTCCGTTAACCGTTCCTTGTCATGCTGTGCCTTCCGTTACCCTTTCCTAGCCTTGCCGTGCATTGCCTAGCCTTGCGTTGTCGTGCCTTAACCTTGTCTCCCCTTGCCTAGCCTTGCATTGTCGTGCCTTAGCCATTCCTTGCCTTGCCGTGCCTTGCGTTGTCCTTCCCTTGCCTTGCCGTGCCTTCCGTTACCCTTGCCTTGCCATGCCGTGCCTTCCGATATCATTGCCTTGCCTTGCTTGGCCTTGCATTGCCTTGCCTTACGTTACCCTTTCCTGGCCTTGCCATGCATTGCCTAGCGTTGCGTTGTCGTAGCTCAGCCTTTCCTCCCATTGCCTTAGCTTTGCTTGGCTTGCCTGGCCTAATCCTTGCCATCCCTTTGCGGTGCCTAGCCTTGCTTTGCCGTGCCGTGCCTTGCCTTGCCGTGCCTTGCCTTCCGTTACCCTTTCCTTGCCTTGCCGTCTATTACCTAGCCTTGCGTTGTCGTGCCTTAGCCTTGTGTACCCTTCCTAGCCTTGCATTGTCGTGCCTTAGCCTTTCCTTGCCTTGCCGTGCCTTGCTTTGTCCTTCCCTTGACTTGCCGTGCCTTCTGTTACCCTTGCCTTCCCATGCCGTGCCTTCCGATATCATTGCCTTGCCTTGCTTGGCCTTGCATTGCCTTGGATTACGTTACCCTTTCCTGGCCTTGCCGTGCATTGCCTAGCCTTGCGCTGTCGTAGCTTAGCCTTTCCTCCCCTTGCCTTAGTCTTACTTGGCTTGCCTTGCCTTGCCGTGTCTTCCGTTAACCTTGCCTTGCCTTGCGTTGCCTTGCCTTGCCTTGCCGTCCGTTACCCATCCCTTGCCTTGCGGTAAATTTCCTAGCCTTGCATTGCCTTGCCTTAGCCTTGCCTGGCCTTGCGTTCTGTTACTGTTTCCTTGCCTTGCCGTCTATTGCTTAGCCTTGCGTTGGCATGCCTAAGCCTTGCCTCCCATTAACATAGCTTTGCTTGGCTTGCCTGGCTTTAACCTTGGCTTGCCTTGCGTTGCCTTGCTTTAGCCCTACCTTGCCCTGCCTTCCGTTACCCTTTCCTTTCCTTGCGGTGCATTGCCTAGCCTTGCGTTGTCGTGCCATAGCCTTTCCTTGCCTTGCCTTAGGCTTACTTGGCTTGCCTTGCCTTGTCCTTCCCTTGCCTTGCCGTCCCTTCCGTTACCCTTGCCTTTCCTTGCTTTGACGTGCCTTGCCTTGCTTTGCCTTGCCTTCTGTTACCCTTTCCTTGCCTTTCTTTGCCTTGCATTGCCTTGCTTTCTGTTACCCTTCCCTTGCCTTGCCGTGCATTGCCAAACCTTGCGTTGCCTTACCTTAGCCTTTCCTGGCCTTGCCGTGCCTTGCCTTCCGTTACCCTTTCCTTGCCTTTCCGTGCCTTGCCTTTCGTTACCCGTTCCTTGCCTTGCCTTAACTTCGCGTTGCCTCGCGTTGCGTTGCGTTGCCTTAGACTTGCCTTGCCTTGCAGTGCCTTGCCTATTCCTTCCCTTGCCTTGCCATGCCTTCAGTTACTCTTGCCTTGCCTTGACTTGCCTTGCCTTCCGTTACCTTTCCTTGCCTTGCTGTGCGTTCCATTGCCCTTGCCTTGCCTTCCTTTGCCTTGTCTTGCCTTGCTTTCTGTTACCCTTTCCTTGTCTTGCCTTAAATTTGCGTTGCCTTGCGTTGCCTTGCCTTATCCTTCCCTTGCCTTGCCGTGCCTTCCCTTACAGTTACATTGCTTTGGCGTGCATTGCCCAGCCTTGTGTTGCCTTGGCCTTACCTTGACTTGCCCTGCCGTGATTTCAGTTTCCCTTGCCTTGTCTTGCTTTGCCTTCCCTTCCGTTACCCTTTCCTTGCCTTGCCATGCATTGCCTAGTCTTGCGTTGTCGTTCCTTAGCCTTGACTCCCCTTGCCTTAGCCTTGCTTGTCTTGCCTTCCCTTAACCTGGCCTTGCATGGCTTTGCCTTGCCTTAGCCTTGCCTTAGCTTGCTTTTCGTTGCCTTGCCTTCCCTGTTACCATTTCCTTGTCTTGCTGTGCATTGCCTAGCCTTGCTTTGTCGTGTCTTAGCCTTGTCTCCCCTTGCCTTAGCCTTGCTTGTCTTGCCTTGCCTTAACCTTGGCTTGCCTTGCGTTGCCTTACCTTAGACTTGCCTTGCCTTGCCGTGCCGTGCCTTGTCCTTCCCTTGCCTTGCCGTGCCTTCCGTTAACATTTTCTTGTCTTGCCGTGCCTTCCGTTACCATTGACTTCCCTTGCTTTGCCTTGCCTTCCGTTACCCTTTCCTTTCCTTGCCGTGCATTGCCTAGCCTTGCGTTGCCGTGCCCTAGCCTTGCCTTGCCTTGCCTTGCGTTCCATTACCCTTTCCTTGCCTTTCCGTTCATTGCGTAGCCTTGCGTTGCCATGCCTTAGCCATGCCTTGACTTGCCGTGCCGTGCCTTCCGTTACCCTTCCCTTGCCTTTCCGTGCCTTGCCTTCCGTTACCCGTTCCTTGCCTTTCCGTGCCTTGCCTTCCGTTACCCGTTCCTTGCCTTGCCTTAACTTCACGTTGCCTTGCCTTGCCTTGCAGTGCTTTGCCTTTTCCTTCCCTTGCCTTGCCATCCCTTCAGTTACCCTTGCCGTGCCTTGCCTTGCCTTGCCTTCCGTTACCCGTTCCTTGTCATGCTGTGCCTTCCGTTACCCTTTCCTTGCCTTGCCGTGCATTGCCTAGCCTTGCGTTGTCGTGCCTTAACCTTGTCTCCCCTTGCCTAGCCTTGCATTGTCGTGCCTTAGCCATTCCTTGCCTTGCCGTGCCTTGCGTTGTCCTTCCCTTGCCTTGCCGTGCCTTCCGTTACCCTTGCCTTGCCATGCCGTGCCTTCCGATATCATTGCCTTGCCTTGCTTGGCCTTGCATTGCCTTGCCTTACGTTACCCTTTCCTGGCCTTGCCATGCATTGCCTAGCGTTGCGTTGTCGTAGCTCAGCCTTTCCTCCCATTGCCTTAGCTTTGCTTGGCTTGCCTGGCCTAATCCTTGCCATCCCTTTGCGGTGCCTAGCCTTGCTTTGCCGTGCCGTGCCTTGCCTTGCCGTGCCTTGCCTTCCGTTACCCTTTCCTTGCCTTTCCGTGCCTTGCCTTCCGTTACCCGTTCCCTGCCTTGCCTTAACTTCACGTTGCCTTGCGTTGCGTTGCGTTGCGTTGCGTTGCCTTAGCCTTGCCTTGCCTTGCCGTGCCTTGCCTTGTCCTGCCCTTTCCTTGCCTTCCCTTCCGTTACCCTTTCCTTACCTTGCCATGCATTGCCTAGTCTTGCGTTGTCGTTCCTTAGCCTTGACTCCCCTTGCCTTAGCCTTGCTTGTCTTGCCATCCCTTAACCTGGCCTTGCATGGCTTTGCCTTGCCTTAGCCTTGCGTTACCTTGCTTTTCGTTGCCTTGCCTTCCCTTCCGTTACCATTTCCTTGTCTTCCTGTGCATTGCCTAGCCTTGCTTTGTCGTGTCTTAGCCTTGTCTCCCCTTGGCTTAGCCTTGCTTGTCTTGCCTTGCCTTAACCTTGGCTTGCCTTGCGTTGCCTTACCTTAGACGTGCCTTGCCTTGCCGTGCCGTGCCTTGTCCTTCCCTTGCCTTGCCGTGCCTTCCGTTAACATTTTCTTGTCTTGCCGTGCCTTCCGTTACCATTGACTTCCCTTGCTTTGCCTTGCCTTCCGTTACCCTTTCCTTTCCTTGCCGTGTATTGCCTAGCCTTGCGTTGCCGTGCCCTAGCCTGCCTTGCCTTTCGTTCCATTACCCTTTCCTTGCCTTTCCGTTCATTGCGTAGCCTTGCGTTGCCATGCCTTAGCCATGCCTTGACTTGCCGTGCCGTGCCTTCCGTTACCCTTTCCTTGCCTTTCCGTGCCTTGCCTTCCGTTACCCGTTCCTTGCCTTTCCGTGCCTTGCCTTCCGTTACCCGTTCCTTGCCTTGCCTTAACTTCACGTTGCCTTGCGTTGCGTTGCCTTAGCCTTGCCTTGCCTTGCAGTGCCTTGCCTTTTCCTTCCCTTGCCTTGGATCCCTTCAGTTACCTTTGACTTGCCTTGCCTTGCCTTGCCTTCCGTTACCCTTTCCTTGTCATGCTGTGCCTTCCGTTACCCTTTCCTTGCCTTGCCGTGCATTGCCTAGCCTTGCGTTGTCGTGCCTTAGCCTTGTCTCCCCTTGCCTAGCCTTGCATTGTCGTGCCTTAGCCATTCCTTGCCTTGCCGTGCCTTGCCTTGTCCTTCCCTTGCCTTGCCGTGCCTTCAGTTAACCTTGCCTTGCCATGCCGGGCCTTCCGATATCATTGCCTTGCCTTGCTTGGCCTTGCATTGCCTTGCCTTACGTTACCCTTTCCTGGCCTTGCCGTGCATTGCCTAGCGTTGCGTTGTCGTAGCTTAGCCTTTCCTCCCCTTGCCTTAGCTTTGCTTGGCTTGCCTGGCCTTAACCTTGCCTTCCCTTTGCGGTGCCTAGCCTTGCATTGCCGTGCCGTGCCTTGCCTTGCCGTGCATTGCCTTCCGTTACCCTTTCCTTGCCTTTCCGTGCCTTGCCTTCCGTTACCCGTTCCCTGCCTTGCCTTAACTTCACGTTGCCTTGCGTTGCGTTGCGTTGCGTTGCCTTAGACTTGCCTTGCCTTGCAGTGCCTTGCCTTTTCCTTCCCTTGCCTTGCCATGCCTTCAGTTACCTTTGCCTTACCTTGCCTTGCCTTCCGTTACCCTTTCCTTGCCATGCTGTGCCTTCCGTTACCCTTTCCTTGTCTTGCCGTGCATTGCCTAGCCTTTCATTGTGTCTTAGCATTTTCTCCCCTGCCTTAGCCTTGCTTTGCTTGCCTTGCCTTAAACTTGCCCTGCTTTGCGTTGCCTTGCCTTATCCTTGCCTTGCCTTGCCTTGCATTGCCTTGTCTTTCCCTTGCCTTGCCGTGACTTCCGTTACCCTTGCCTTGCCTTGCCTTCCGTTGCCCTTTCCTTGCATTGCTTTGCCTTGCTTTACCTTGCATTGCCTTGCTTTCTGTTACCCTTTCCTTGACTTGCCTTAACTTTGCGTTGCCTTGCCTTATCCTTCCCTTGACTTGCCGTGCCTTCCCTTACAGTTACCTTGCCTTGGCGTGCATTGCCCAGCCTTGTGTTGCCTTGGCCTTACCTTGACTTGCCCTGCCATGACTTCAGTTACCCTTGACTTTTCTTGCTTTGCCTTCCCTTCCGTTACCCTTTCCTTGATTTGCCGTGCATTGCCTAGTATTTCGTTGTCGTGCCTTAGCATTGACTCCCCTTGCCTTAGCCTTGCTTTTCTTGCCTTCCCTTAACCTGGCCTTGCATGGCTTTGCCTTGCCTTAGCCTTGCCTTACCTTGCCTTGACTTGCCTTCTGTTACGCTTTCCTTGCCTTGCCGTGCATTGCCTAGCCTTGCGTTGTCGTGCATTAGCTTTGTCTCCCCGTGCCTTCCCTTGCTTGTCTTGCCGTCCCTTAACCTGGCCTTGCATGGGATTGCCTTGCCTTAGCCTTGCCTTACCTTGCCTTGACTTGCATTCTGTTACCCTTTCCTTGCCTTGCCGTTCATTGACTAGCCTTGCGTTGTCGTGCATTAGCTTTGTCTCCCCTTGAATTAACCTTGCTTGTCTTGCCTTCCCTTAACCTCGCCTTGATTGGCATTGCCTTGCCTTAGCCTTGCCTTACCTTGCCTTGCCTAGCCAAGTCCTTCCCTTGCCTTGCCGTGCCTTCCTATACCCTTGCCTTGCCTTGCTTTGCCTTGCCTTGCCTTGCCTTCTGTTACCCTTTCCTTGCCTTGAAGTGCATTGCCTAGCCTTGCGTTGTCGTACCTTAGCCTTGCCTTACCTTGCGGTGTCTTGCCTTCTGTTACCCTTGTCTTGCCTTGCCGTGCCTTCCGTTACACTTGCCTTGCCGTGCCTTGCCTTGTCCTTCCCTTGCCTTGCCTTGCTTTCCCTTAACATTACCTTGCCTTGCCATGCATTGCCTGGCCTTCCCTTACCTTGCCTTGTCTTCCATTACCCTTGTCATGCCTTGCCGTGCCTTCCGTTACCCTTGCCTTGCCGTGCCTTGCCTTGTCCTTCTCTTGCCTTGCCGTACTTTCCCTTACCCTTACCTTGCCTTGCCATGCAATGCCTGGCCTTGCCTTCATTTGCATTAGCCTTGCCTTGCCTTGCCGTGCCTTGCCTTGTCCTTCTCTTACCTTGCCGGGCCTTCTGTTAACATTTTCTTGCCCTTCCCGTGCCTTCCGTTACCCTTGACATCCCTTGCTTGGCCTTGCCTCCCGTTACCCTTTCCTTGCCTTGCCGTGCATTGCCTAGCCTTGCGTTGTCTTGCTTTATCCTTGACTCCCTTTGCCTTAGGCTTGCTTGTTTTGCCTTCCCTTAACCAGGGCTTGCATGGCATTGCCTTGCCTTAGCCTTGCCTTACCTTGCCTTGCCTTTCCATGTCCTTCCCATGCCTTGCCGTGCCTTCTGTTACCCTCGTCTTGCCTTGCCGTGCCTTCCTTTGCCCTTGCCTTGCCTTGCTTTGCCTTGCCTTGCTTGCCTTCCGTTACCCTTTCCTTGCCTTGAAGTGCATTGCCTAACCTTGCGTTTTCATGCCTTAGACTTGCCTTGCCTTGCCGTGCCTGGCCTTGTCTTTCCCTTCCCTTGCCGTGCCTTCCGTTAACATTCTTTTGCCTTGCCTTGCCTTCCGTTACCCTTTCCTTTCCTTGCGGTGCATTGCCTAGCCTTGCTTTGTCGTGCCATAGCCTTTCCTTGACTTGCCTTAGCCTTACTTGGCTTGCCTTGCCTTGCCGTGCCATCTGTTACCCTTCCCTTTTGTTGCTTTGCCTTTTCATGCCTTCCGTTACCTTTCCCTTGCCTTGCCGTGCATTGCCTAGCCTTGCGTTTCCTTGCCTTAGCCTTTCCTTGCCTTGCCTTGCCTTGTCCTTCCCTTGCCTTGGCGTCCCTTCCGTGACCCTTGCCTTGCCTTGCTTTGCCTTGCCTTGCCTTGCCTTCCATTACCCTTTCCTTGCCTTGCTTTGCTTTGCATTGCCTTGCATTCTGTTACCCTGTCCTTTCCTTGCCTTAACTTCGCATTGCCTTGCGTTGCGTTGCGTTGCATTAGCTTTGCCTTGCCTTGCCGTAACTTGCCTTGTCCTTCCCTTGCCTTGCCATGCCTTCCATTACCCTTTCCTTGTCTTGCTTTGCCTTCCCTTCCGTTACCCTTTCCTTGCCTTGCCGTGCATTGCCTAGCCTTGCGTTGTCGTGCCTTAGCCTTGACTCCCCTTCCTTAGCCTTGCTTGTCTTACCTTCCCTTAACCTGGCCTTGCATGGCATTGCCTTGCCTTAGCCTTGCCGTACCTTGCCTTGCCTTGCCATGTCCTTCCCTTGCCTTGCCGTGCCTTCCGTTACCCTCGTCTTGCCTTGCCGTGCCTTCCTTTACCATTGCCTTGCCTTGCTTTGCCTTGCCTCGCCTTGCCTTCCGTTACCCTTTCCTTGCCTTGCCGTGCATTGCCTAGCCTTGAATTTTCATGCTTTAGACTTGCCTTGCCTTGCCGTGCCTTTCCTTGTCCTTCGCTTGCCTTGCCGACCCTTCCGTCACCCTTGTCTTGCCTTGCCGTGCCTTCCGTTACCCTTGCCTTGCTTTGCTTTGCCTTGCATTGCCTTGCCTTCCGTTACCCTTTCCTTGCCTTGCCGGGTATTGCCTAGCCTTGCGTTGTTGTGCATTAGCTTTGTCTCTCCTTCCCTTAACCTGGCTTGTCTTGCCTTCCCTTAACCTGGCCTTGCATGGCATTGCCTTGCCTTAGCCTTACATTACCTTGTCTTGCCTTGCCGTGCCTTCCTTTACCCTTGACTTGCCTTCCTTTGCCTTGCCTGGCCTTCCGTTACCCTTTCCTTGCCTTACCGGTGCGTTGCCTAGCCTTGCATTGTAGTGCTTTAGCCTTGCCTTGCCTTGCCTTTCCTTGCCTTGCCTTCCGTTACCCTTTCCTGGCCTTGCCGTGCCTTGCCTTCCGTTACCCTTTCCTGGCCTTGCCGTGCCTTGCCTTCCGTTACCCTTTCCTTGCCTTGCCGTGTATTGCCTAGCCTTGTGTTGCCTTGCCTTAGCCTTGCCTTGCCTTGCCGTGCCTTGCCTTCCGTTACCCTTTCCTTGCCTTAGCCTTCTATTGCCTAGCCTTGCGTTGTCATGCCGTAGACTTGCCTCGCCTTGCAGTGCCTTGCCTTGTCCTTCCCTTGGTTTGCCGAGCCTTCCGTTACCCTTGTCTTACCTTGCCGAGCCTTCCGTTACCCTTGCCTTGCCTTGCCTACGCTTGCCTTAGACTTGCTTGGGTTGTCTTGCCTTCACTTTGCATTGCCTTACGTTGACTTTCCTTAGCTTTGCATTGCCTGGCCGTGCCTTACCTTTCTTTACCCTTGCCTTGCCTTGCCGTGCCTTGCGTTCCGTTACCCTTGTCTTGCCTTGCCGTGCCTTCCGTTACCCTTGCCTTGCCGTGCCTTGCCTTGTCCTTCCCTTCCCTTGCCGTGCCTTCGGTAAACATTTTCTTGCCTTTCCGTGCCTTCCGTTACCCTTGACTTGCCTTGCTTTGCCTTGCCTCCCGTTACCTTTTCCTTTCCTTGCCGTGCATTGCCTAGCCTTGGGTTGCCATGCCCTAGCCTTGTCTTGCCTTGCCATCCGTTACCCATTCCTTGCCTTCGCGTGCATTGGCTAGCCTTGCGTTGCCTTGCCCTAACCTTTCCTTTCCTTGCCGTGACTTGCCTTGTCCTGCCCTTCCCTTGCCGTGCCTTCCGTTAACATTTTCTTGCCTTGCCGTGCCTTCCGTTACCCTTGACTTGCCTTGCTTTGCCTTGCCTTCGGTTACCCTTTCCTTTCCTTGCGGTGCATTGCCTAGGCTTGCGTTGTCGTGCCATAGCCTTTCCTTGCCTTGCCTTAGCTTATTTGGCTTGCCTTGCCTTGCCGTGCCCTCTGTTACCCTTCCCTTTCCTTACCGTGCATTGCCTAGCCTTGCGTTGCCTTGCCTTAGCCTTTCCTTGCCTTGCCTTGCCTTGTCCTTCCCTTGCCTTGCCGAGCCTTCCGTTACCCTTGTCTTGCCTTGCCGTGCCTTCCGTTACCCTTGCCTTGCTTTGCTTTGCCTTGCATTGCCTTGCCTTCTGTTACCCTTTCCTAGCCTTGTCGTGCATTTTCGAGCCTTGCGTTGTTGTGCATTAGCTTTGTCTCTCCTTCCCTTAACCTTGCTTTTCTTGCCTTCGCTTAACCTGGTCTTGCATGGCATTGCCTTGCCTTAGCCTTACATGACCTTGTCTTGCCTTTCCGTGCATTCTGTTACCCTTGCCTTGCTTTGCTTTGCCTTGCATTGCCTTGCCTTCTGTTACCCTTTCCTTGCCTTGCCGTGCATTGCCTAGCCTTGTGTTGCCTTGCCTTAGCCTTGCCTTGCCTTGCCGTGCCTTGCCTTCCATTACCCTTTCCTTGCCTTGCCGTCTATTACCTAGCCTTGCATTGTCGTGCCTTAGCCATGTGTCCCCTTGCCTAGCCTTGCATTGTCGTGCCTTAGACTTTCCTTGCCTTGCCGTGCCTTGCTTTGTCCTTCCCTTGCCTTGCCGTGCCTTCCGTTATCATTGCCTTGCCTTGCTTGGCCTTGCATTGCCTTGGATTACGTTACCGTTTCCTGGCCTTGCATTGAATTGACTAGCCTTGCGTTGTCGTAGCTTAGACTTTCCTCCCCTTGCTTTAGCATTGCTTGGCTTGCCTGGCCTTAACCGTGCCTTCCCTATGCGGTGCTTAGCCTTGCATTGCCTTGCCGTGCCTTGCCGTGCCTTGCCTTGCCTTCTCCTTCCCTTTTCTTGCCGTGCCTTCCGTTACCCTTGCCTTGCCTTGCTTTGTCTTGCCTTGCCTTGCCTTCCGTTACCCTTTCCTTTCTTTGCGATGCATTGCCTAGCCATGCGTGGTCGTGCCTTAGCCTTGCCTTTCCTTGCCTTAGCCTTACTTGGCTTGCCTTGCCTTGCCGTGTCTTCCGTTAACCTTGCCTTGCATTGCTTTCCCTTGCCTTGCCTTGCCGTCCGTTACCCTTCCCTTGCCTTCAGGTAAATTTCCTAGCCTTGCATTTCCTTGCCTTAGCCTTGCCTTGCCTTGCCTTCTGTTACACTTTCCTTGCCTTGCCGTCTATTGCCTAGCCATGCGTTGGCATGCCTTAGCCTTGCCTCCCCATAACATAGCTTGGCTTGGCTTGCCTGGCTTTAACCTTCGCTTGCCTTTCGTTGCCTTGCCTTAGCCCTGCCTTGCACTGCCTTCCGTTACCCTTTCCTTTCCTTGCCTTGCCGTGCCTTCCCTTACCCTTACCTTGCCTTGCCGTGCATTGCCCAGCCTTGTGTTGCCTTGGCCTTACCTTGAATTGCCGTGCCGTGCCTTCAGTTACCCTTGCATTGTCTTGCTTTGCCTTCGCTTCCGTTACCCTTTCCTTGCCTTGCCGTGCATTGCCTAGTCTTGCGTTGTCGTGCCTTAGCCTTGACTCCCCTTGCCTTAGCCTTGCTTGTCTTGCCTTCCCTTAACCTGGCCTTGCATGGCTTTTCCTTGCCTTAGCCTTGCCTTACCTTGCCTTCACTTGCCTTCTGTTACGCTTTCCTTGCCTTGCAGTGCATTGCCTAGCCTTGCGTTGTCGTGCATTAGCTTTGTCTCCCTCTGCCTAACCCTTGCTTGTCTTGAATTCCCTTAACCTGGCCTTGCATGGGATTGCTTTGCCTTAGCCTTGCCTTACCTTGCCTTGACTTGCATTCTGTTACCCTTCCCTTGCCTTGCCGTGCATTGACTAGCCTTGCGTTGTCGTGCATTAGCTTTGTCTTCCCTTGCCTTAACCTTGTTTGTCTTGCCTTCCCTTAAACTGGCCTTGATTGGCATTGCCTTGCCTTAGCCTTGTCTTACCTTGCCGTGCCTGGGCAAGGCCTTCCCTTGCCTTGCCATGCCTTCCCTTACCCTTGTTGCCTTGCCGTGCCTTCCCTTACCCTTACGTTGCCTTGCCGTGCCTTCCATTACAGTTCCCTTGCCTTGCTTTGCCTTGCCTTGCCTTGCCTTCCGTTCCCCTTCCCTTTCCTTGCCGTGAATTGCCTAGCCTTGCGTTGCCTTGCCTTAGCCTTTCCTTTCCTTGCCCTGCCTTACTTTGTCCTTCCCATGCCTTGCCGTTCCTTCCGTTACCCTTGCCTTGCCTTGCTTTTCCTTGCTTTGCCTTGCCTTGCCTTTCCTTCCGTTACACTTTCCTTGCGTTGCTTTGCCTTGCATTGCCTTGCTTTCTGTTACCCTTTCCTTGCCTTGCCTTAACTTTGCTTTGCCTTGCGTTGCATTGCCATAGCCTTTCCTTGCCTTGCCGTGCCTTGCCTTCCGTTACCCTTTCCTTGCCTTTCCGTGCCTTGCCTTCCGTTACCGTTCCTTGCCTTGCCTTAACTTCGCGTTGCCTTTCGTTGCATTGCGTTGCCTTAGCCTTGCCTTGCCTTGCAGTGCCTTGCCTATTCCTTCCCTTGCCTTGCCATGCCTTCAGTTACCCTTGCCTTGCCTTGCCTTTCCTTCCGTTAAACGTTCCTTGCCTTGCTGTGCCTTCCGTTACCCTTGCCTTGCCTTCCTTTGCCTTGCCTTTACTTCCTTTGTTACCCTTTCCTTGCCTTGACTTAACTTTGCGTTGCCTTGCCTTATCCTTCCCTTGCCTTGCCGTTCCATCCCTTACAGTTACCTTGCCTTGGCGTGCATTGCCCAGCATTGTGTTGCCTTGGCCTTACCTTGACTTGCCCTGCCTTGCCTTCCGTTACCACTGTCTTGCCATACCGTCCCTTGCCTTGTCCTTACCTTGCCTTGACGAGCCTTCTGTTACCCTTGCCTTGCCTTGCCGTGCTGGCCTTCCCTTACCCTTGTCTTGCATTGCCATGCTTTCTGTTACCCTTCCCTTGCCTTGCCTTAACTTTGCTTTGCCTTGCGTTACCCTGCCTTATCCTTGCCTTGCCTTGCCATGCCTTGCCTTCCGTTACCCTTTCCTTGCCTTGCCTTGAGTTGCCTTGCCTTATCCTTGCCTTGCCTTGCCGTGCCTTCCCTTGTCTTTCCTTTGCCTTGCTGTGCCTTCCGTTACACTTCCCTTTCCTTGCTTTGCCTTGCCTAGCCTTCCCTTCCGTTACCCTTTCCTTGCCTTGCCGTGCATGGCCTAGCCTTTCGTTTTCGTGGCTTAGGCTTGCCTCCACTTAACATAGCCTTGCTTGGCTTGCCTGGCCTTAACCTTGCCTTGCCTTGCGTTGCCTTGCCTTAGCCTTGCCTTGCCTTGCCGTGCCTTGCCTTGCCTTGTCCTTCCCTTGACTTGCCGTGCCTTCCATTACCCTTGCCTTGCCTTGATTTGTCTTGCCTTGCCCTGCCTTCCGTTGCCCTTTCCTTTTCTTCCTTTGCCTTGCTTTCTGTTACCCTTACCTTGCCTTGCCTTAACTTTGCTTTGCCTTGCGTTACCTTGCCTTGGCCTTGCCTTGCCTTGCCGTGCCTTGCCTTCCGTTACCCTTTCCGTGCCTTTCCTTTCCTTGCCTTCCTTTACCCGTTCAATGCTTTGCCTTAACTTCGCGTTGCCTTGCGTTGCGTTGCGTTGCCTTAGCCTTTCCTTCCCTTGTCGTGCCTTGCCTTCCGTTACCATTGTCTTGCCTTGCCGTGCCTTGCCTTGTCCTTACCTTGCCTTGCCGAGCCTTCCGTTACCCTTGTCTTGCCTTGCCGTGCCGTCCGTTAACCTTGCCTTGCTGCCTCCCCTTGCCTTAGCTTTTATTGTGTACTCTTGCCTTCACTTTATATTGCCTTGCGTTGCCTTTCCTCATCTTTGCATTGCCTTGCCGTGCCTTACCTTCCTTTACCCTTTTCTTGCCTTGCCGTGCATTGCCTAGCCTTGCGTTGCCTTGTTTTTGCCTTGACTTCCTTACCGTGCCTTGCCTTGTCCTTCCCTTGCCTTGCCGTGCCTGCCGTTACACTTCCCGTGCCTTGCTTTGCCTTGCCTTTCCTTGCCTTCCATTACACTTTCCTTGCTTGCCGTGCGTTGCTAAGCCTTGCGTTTTCGTGGCTTAGCCTTGCCTCCTCTTACCTTGGCCTTGCTTGGCTTGTCTGTCCTTCAACTTGCCTTGCCTTGCGTTGCCTTGCCTTGCCTTGCCTTGCCTTGCCTTGTCCTTCCCTTTTCATGCCGTGCCTTCCATTACCCTTACCTTGCCTTCCTTTGCCTTTCTTTGAATTGCCTTGCCTTGCCTTGCCTACCGTTACCCTTCCCTTGCCTTGCCGTGCATTGCCTAGCATTGCGTTGCTTTCCCTTATCCTTTCCTTGCCTTGCCGTGCCTTGCCTTGTCCTTCCCTTGCATTGCCGTACCTTCTGTTACACTTGCCTTTTCTTCCTTTGCCTTTCTTTCCCTTGCCTTTCCTTGCCTTGCCTGGCCTTGCCTTGATTTCCGTTACACTTTCCTTGCCTTGCATTGCCTTGCCTTATGTTTCCCTTTCCTTGCCTTGCCTTAACGTTGCGTTGCCTTGCGTTATCGTGCCTTAGCCTTGCCTTGCCTTGCCGTACCTTTCCTTCCATTACCCTTGTCTTGCCTTGCCGTGCCTTCCGTTATTCTTGCCTTGCCTTATCCGTGCATTGCCTAGCCTTGCATTGTAGTGATTTAGCCTTGCCTTGCCTTGCCTTGCCGTGCCTTGCCTTCCGTTACCCTTTCCTTGCCTTGCCGTCTATTGCCTAGCCTTGCGTTGTCATGCCTTAGACTTGCCTTGCCTTGCAGTTCCTTGCCTTGTCTTCCCTTGGTTTGCCGAGCCTTTCGTTACCCTTCTCTTGCCTTGCCGTGCCGTCCGTTACCCTTGCCTTGCTGCCTCCCGTTGCCTTAGCCTTGCTTGTGTGGGCTTGCCTTCACTTTGTATTGCCTTGCGTTGCCTTTCCTCATCTTTGCATTGCCTTGCCGTGCCTTACCTTCCTTTACCCTTTCCTTGCCTTGCCGTGCATTGCCTAGCCTTGCGTTGCCTTGTCTTTGCCTTGACTTCCTTGCCGTGCCTTGCCTTGTCCTTCCCTTGCCTTGCCGTACCTGCCTTTACACTTCCCGTGCCTTGCTTTGCCTTGCCTTCCCTTGCCTTCCATTACACTTTCCTTGCTTGCCGTGCGTTGCCTAGCCTTGCGTTTTCGTGGCTTAGCCTTGCCTCCCCTTAACTTGGCCTTGCTTGGCTTGCCTCTCCGTCAACTTGCCTTGCCTTGCGTTGCCTTGCCTTAGCCTTGCCTTGCCTTCCCGTGCCTTGCCTTGCCTTGTCCTTCCCTTGTCATGCCGTGCCTTCCATTACCCTTACCTTGCCTTGCTTTACCCTTGCATTGCCTTGCTTTGCCTTGCCTTGTCTTGCCTTCCGTTATCCTTTCCTTGCCTTGCCGTGCATTGGCTAGCCTTGCTTTGTCGTGCCTTAGCCTTATCTTGCCTTGCCGTGCCTTGCCTTCCGTTACCCTTGTCTTGCCTTGCCGTGACTTCCGTTACCCTTGCCTCGCTGTGCCTTGCCTTGTCCTTCCCTTGCCTTGCCGTGCTTTCCCTTACCCTTAACTTGCCTTGCCTTGCTTTGCCTTGCTTTGCCTTGCCTTGCCTTGCTTTGCCTTGCCTTGCCTTGCCTTCCATTACCCATTCCTTGCCTTGCTTTGCTTTGCATTGCCTTGCCTACCGTTACCCTTCCCTTGACTTGCCGTGCATTGCCTAGCATTGCGTTGCCCTCCCTTAGCCTTTCCTTGCCTTGCCGTGCCTTGCCTTGTCCTTCCCTTGCCTTGCCGTGCTTTCCCTTACACTTACCTTGCTTTGCTATGGATTGCCTGGCCTTGCCTTGCCATGCATTAGCCTTGCCTTGCCTGGCCGTGCCGTGCCTTGTCCTTCCCTTCCCTTGCCGTGCCTTCCGTTAACATTTTCTTCCTTTGCCGTGCCTTCCGTTACCCTTGACTTGCCTTGCTTTGCCTTGCCCTCCGGTTCCCTTTCCTTTCCTTGCCATGCATTGCCTAGCCTTGCGTTGCCGTGCCCTAGCTTTGCCTTGCCTTGCCTTCCGTTACCCATTCCTTGCCTTCCCGTGCATTGCCTAGCCTTGCGTTGCCTAACCTTAGCGTTTCCTTGCCTTGCCGTACCTTGCCTTGTCCTTCCCTCCCCTTGCCGTGCCTTCGTTAACATTTTCTTGCCTTGCCGTGCATTCCGTTACCCTTGACTTGCCTTGATTTGCCTTGCCTCCCGTTACCCTTTCCTTTCCTTGCCGTGCATTGCCTAGCCTTGTGTTGCCGTGCCCTAGCCTTTCCGCGCCTTGCCTTCCGTTACCCATTCCTTGCCTTCCCGTGCATTGGCTAGCCTTGCGTTGCCTTGCCCTAGCCTTTCCTTGCCTTGCCGTGCCTTGCGTTGTCCTTCCCTTGCCTTGCCGTCCCTTCCGTTACCCTTGCCTTGCCTTGCTTTGCCTTTCCTTGCCTTTCTTTGCCTTGCCTTGCCTTCCCTTCCATTACCCTTTCCTTCCCTTGCTTTGCCTTGCATTGCCTTGCCTTCTGTTAGCCTTTCCTTTCATTGCCTTAACTTCGCATTGCCTTGCGTTGCGTTGCGTTGCCTTAGCCTTGCCTTGCCTTGCCGTGCCTTGCCTTGTCCTTCCCTTTCCTTGCCATGCCTTCCATTAGCCATTCCTTGTCTTGCGTTGCCTTCCCTTCCGTTACCCTTTCCTTGCCTTGCCGTGCTTTGCCTAGCCTTGCGTTGTCGTGTCTGAGCCTTGACTCCCCTTGCCTTAGCCTTGCTTGTGTTGCCTTCCCTTAACTTGGCCTTGCATGGCATTGCCTTGCCTTAGCCTTGCCTTACCTTACCTTGCCTTGCCATGTCCTTCCCTTGCCTTGCCGTGCCTTCCGTTACCCTCGTCATGCCTTGCCGTGCCTTCCTTTACCCTTGCCTTGCCTTGGTTTGCCTTTCCTTGCCTTCCGTTACCCTTTCCTTGCCTTGCCGTGCATTGCTAACCTTTCGTTTTCATGCCTTAGACTTGCCTTGCCTTGCCGTGCCTTGCCTTGTCCTTCCCTTGCCTTGCCGAGCCTTCTGTTACCCTAGTCTTAACTTGCCGTGCCTTCCGTTACCCTTCCCTTGCTTTGTTTTGCCTAGCATTGCCTTGCCTTCTGTTACCCTTTCCTTGCCTTGCCGTGCATTGCTTAGCCTTGCTTTGTTATGCATTAGCTTTGTCTCTCCTTCCCTTAACCTTGCTTGTCTTGCCTTCCCTTAACCTGGCCTTGCAAGGCAATGCCTTGCCTTAGCCTTACATTACCTTGTCTTGCCTTGCCGTGCCTTCCTTTACCCTTGACTTGTCTTGCTTTGCCTTGCCTTGCCTTCCGTAACCCTTTCCTTGCCTTATCCGTGCATTGACTAGCCTTGCATTGTAGTGCTTTAGCCTTGCCTTGCCTTGCCTTGCCTTTCCTTGCCTTGCCATCCGTTACCCTTTCCTGGCCTTGCCGTGCCTTGCATTCCGTTACCCTTTCCTTGACTTGGCGTGCATTGCCAAGCCTTGTGTTGCCTTGCTTTAACCTTGCCTTGCCTTGCCGTGCCTTTCCTTCCGTTACCCTTTACTTGCCTTGCCGTCTATTGCCTAGCCTTGCGTTGTCATGCTTTAGACTTGCCTTCCCTTGCAGTGCCTTGCCTTGTCCTTCCCTTGGTTTGCCGAGCCTTCCGTTACCCTTGTCTTGCCTTGCCGTGCCGTTCGTTACCCTTGCCTTGCTGCCTCCCGTTGCCTTAGACTTGCTTGTGTTGTCTTGCCTTCACTTTGTATTGCCTTGCGTTGCCTTTCCTCATCTTTGCATTGCCTTGCCGTGCCTTACCTTCCTTTACCCTTTCCTTGCCTTGCCGTGCATTGCCTAGCCTTGCGTTGCCTTGTCCTAGCCTTGCCTTCCTTGCCGTGCCTTACCTTGTCCTTCCCTTGCCTTGCCGTGCCTTCCGTTACACTTCCCGTGCCTTGCTTTGCATTGCGTTGCCTTGCCTTCCATTACCCTTTCCTTGGTTCCCGTGCATTGCCTAGCCTTGCGTTTTCGTGCCTTAGCCATGCCTCCCCTTACCTTGGCATTGGTTGGCTTGCCTGTCCTTCAACTTGCCTTGCCTTGCGTTGCCTTGCCTTAGCCTTGCCTTGCCTTCCCGTGCCTTGCCTTTCCTTCTCCTTCCCTTGTCATGCCGTGCCTTCCATTACCCTTAGCTTGCCTTCCTTTGCCTTTCTTTGCCTTGCCTTGCCTTGCCTTGCTTTGCCTTGCCTACCGTTACCCTTCCCTTGCCTTGCCGTGCATTGCCTAGCATTGCGTTGCCTTCCCTTAGCCTTTCCTTGCCTTGCCGTGCCTTACCTTGACCTTCCCTTGCCTTGCCGTCCCTTCCTTTACCCTTGCCTTCCCTTCCTTTGTCTTTCTTTGCCTTGCCTTGCCTTGCCTGGCCTTGCCTTGACTTCCGTTACCCTTTCCTTGCCTTGCTTTGCCTTGCATTGCCTTGCCCACTGTTTCCCTTTCCTTGCCTTGTCTTAACGTTGCGTTGCCTTGCGTTGCCTTGCCTTCGCCTTGCCTTGCATTGCTGTGCGTTCCCTTCCGTTACCCTTGCCTTGTCTTAACTTTGCGTTGCCTTGCGTTGCGTTGAGTTGCCTTAGACTTGCCTTGCCTTGCCGTGCCTTGCCTTCCGTTACCCTTTCCTTGCCTTGCCGTGCACTGCCTAGCCATGCGTTGTCGTGCCTTAGCCTTGCCTTGCCTTGCCTTCCGTTACCCTTTCCTTGCCTTGCCGTGCATTGCCTAGCCTTGCCTTGTCGTGCCTTAGCCTTGCCTTGCTTTGCCGTGCCTTCCCTTCCGTTACCCTTGTCTTGCCTTGCCGTGCCTTCCGTTACCCTTGCCTTGCCGTGCCTTGCCTTGTCCTTCCCTTGCCTTGCCCTGCTTTCCCTTACCCTTACCTTGCCTTGCCATGCATTGCCTGGCCTTGCCTTGCCTTGCATTAGCCTTGCCTTGCCTGACCGTGCCTTGCCTTGTCCTTCCCTTCCCTTGCCGTGCCTTCCGTTAACATTTTTTGCTTTGCCGTGCCTTCCGTTACCCTTGACTTTCCTTGCTTTGCCTTGCCTCCCGATTCCCTTTCCTTTCCTTGCCGAGCATTGCCTAGCCTTGCGTTGCCGTGCCCTAGCCTTTCCTTGCCTTGCCGTGCCTTGCCTTGTCCTTCCCTTCCCTTGCCGTGCCTTCTATTAACATTTTCTTGCCTTGCTGTGCCTTCCGTTACCCTTGACTTGCCTTGCTTTGCCTTGCCTTCGGTTACCCTTTCCTTTCCTTGCTGTGCATTGCCTAGCCTTGCGTTCTCGTGCCATAGCTTTTCCTTGCCTTGCCTTAGCCTTAGTTGGCTTGCCTTGCCTTGCCGTGCCGTCTGTTACCCTTGCCTTTTCTTGCTTTGCCTTGCCTTGCCTTCCGTTACCCTTCCCTTGCCTTGCCTTGCATTACCTAGCCTTGCGTTGCCTTACATTAGACTTTCCTTGCCTTGCCGTGCCTTGCTTTGTCCTTCCCTTGCCTTGCCGTCGCTTCCGTTACCCTTGACTTGCCGTGCCTTGCCTTGTCCTTCCCTTGCCTTGCCCTACTTTCCCTTACCCTTACCTTGCCTTGCCATGGATTGCCTGGCCTTGCCTTGCCTTGCATTAGCCTTGCCTTGCCTGGCCGTGCCTTGCCTTGTGCTTCCCTTGCCTTGGCGTCCCTTCCGTTACCCTTGCCTTGCCTTGCTTTGCCTTACTTTGCCTTGCCTTGCCTTGCTTTGCCTTGCCTTGCCTTGCCTTCCATTACCCTTTCCTTTCCTTGCTTTGCTTTGCATTGCCTTGCCTACCGTTACCCTTCCCTTGACTTGCCGTGCATTGTCTAGCATTGCGTTGCCTTCCCTTAGCCTTGCCTTGCTTGGCCGTGCCTTAGCCTTGACTCCCCTTGCCTTAGCCTTGCTTGTCTTGCCTTCCCTTAACCTGGCCTTGCATGGCATTGCCTTGCCTTAGCCTTGCCTTACCTTGCCTTGCCTTGCCATGTCCTTACCTTGCCTTGCCGTGCCTTCCGTTACCCTCGTCATGCCTTGCCGTGCCTTCCTTTACCCTTGCCTTGCCTTGCTTTGCCTTGCCTTGCCTTCCGTTACCCTTACCTTGCCTTGCCGTGCATTGCCTAACGTTGCGTTTTCATGCCTTAAACTTGCCTTGCCTTGCCGTGCCTTGCCTTGTCCTTCCCTTGCCTTGCCGAGCATTCTGTTACCCTTGTATTCCCTTGCTGTGCCGTCCGTTACAGTTGCCTTGCTTTGCTTTGCCTAGCATTGCCTTGCCTTCTGTTACCGTTTCCTTGCCTTGCCGTGCATTGCCTAGCCTTGCTTTGTTGTGCATTAGCTTTGTCTCTCCTTCCCTTAACCTTGCTTATCTTGCCTTCCCTTAACCTGGCCTTGCAAGGCAATGCCTTGCCTTAGCCTTACATGACCTTTTCTTGCCTTGCCTTGCCTTCCTTTACCCTTTCCTTGCCTTATCCGTGCATTTCCTAGCCTTGCATTGTAGTGCATTAGCCTTGCTTTGCCTTGCCTTGCCTTTCCTTGCCTTGCCATCCGTTACCCTTTCCTGGCCTTGCCGTTCCTTGCATTCCGTTACGCTTTCCTTGACTTGGCGTGCATTGTCAACCCTTGTCTTGCATTGCTTTAACCTTGGCTTGCCTTGCCGTGCCTTTCCTTCCGTTACCCTTTCCTTGCCTTGCCGTCTATTGCCTAGCCTTGCGTTGTCATGCCTTAGACTTGCCTTGCCTTGCAGTGCCTTGCCTTGTCCTTCCCTTGCCTTGCCGTGCCTTCCGTTACCCTCGTCTTGCCTTGCCGTGCCTTCCTTTACCCTTGCCTTGCCTTGCTTTGCCTTGCCTTGCCTTCCCTTCAGTTACCATTTCCTTCCCTTGCCGTGCATTGCCTAACCTTGCGTTTTCATGCCTTAGACTTGCCTTGCCTTGCCGTGCCTTGCCTTGTCCTTCCCTTGCCTTGCCGAGCCTTCTGTTACCCTTGCTTTGCCTTGCCGTGCCTTCCTTTACCCTTGCCTTGCCTTTCCTTGCCTTGCCTTGCCTTGTCCTTCCCTTGCCTTGCCGTCCCTTCCGTTACCCTTGCCTTGCCTTGCTTTGCCTTTCCTTGCCTTTCCTTGCCTTGCCTTGCCTTCCCTTCCATTACCCTTTCCTTCCCTTGCTTTGCCTTGCATTGCCTTGCCTTCTGTTAGCCTTTCCTTTCATTGACTTAACTTCGCATTGCCTTGCGTTGCGTTGCGTTGCCTTAGCCTTGCCTTGCCTTGCCGTGCCTTGCCTTGTCCTTCCCTTTCCTTGCCATGCCTTCCGTTACCCATTCCTTGTCTTGCGTTGCCTTCCCTTCCGTTACCCTTTCCTTGCGTTGCCGTGCATTGCCTAGCCTTGCGTTGTCGTGTCTGAGCCTTGACTCCCCTTGCCTTAGCCTTGTTTGTATTTCCTTCCCTTAAGCTTGCCTTGCATGGCATTGCGTTGCCTTAGACTTGCCTTGCCTTGCAGTGCCTTGCCTTGTCCTTTCCTTGGTTTGCCGAGCCTTCCGTTACCCTTGTCTTGCCTTGCCGTGCCGTCCGTTACACTTACCTTGCTGCCTCCCCTTGCCTTAGCTTTGCTTGTGTTGTCTTGCCTTCACTTTGTATTGCCTTGCGTTGCCTTTCCTCATCTTTTCATTGCCTTGCCGTGCCTTACCTTCCTTTACCCTTTCCTTGCCTTGCCGTGCATTGCCTAGGTTGCGTTGTCGCGCCTTAGCCTTGCCTTGCCTTGCCGTGCCTTGCCTTCCGTTACCCTTGTCTTGCCTTGCCGTGCCTTCCGTTACCCTTGCCTTGCCGTGCCTTGCCTTGTCCTTCCCTTGCATTGCCCTGCTTTCCCTTACCCTTACCGTGCCTTGCCATGCATTGCCTGGCCTTGCCTTGCCTTGCATTAACCTTGCCTTGCCTGACCGTGCCTTGCCTTGTCCTTCCCTTCCCTTGCCGTGCCTTCCATTAACATTTTCTTGCTTTGCCGTGCCTTCCGTTACCCTTGACTTGCCTTGCTTTGCCTTGCCTCCCGATTCCCTTTCCTTTCCTTGCCGTGCATTGCCTAGCCTTGCGTTGCCGTGCCCTAGCCTTTCCTTGCCTTGCCGTGCCTTGCCTTGTCCTTCCCTTCCCTTGCCGTGCCTTCCGTTAACATTTTCTTGCCTTACCGTGCCTTCCGTTATGCTTGACTTGCCTTGCTTTGCCTTGCCTTCGGTTACCCTTTCCTTTCCTTGCGGTGCATTTCCTAGCCTTGCGTTGTCGTGCCATAGCCTTTCCTTGCCTTGCCTTAGCCTTACTTGGCTTGCCTTGCCTTGCCGTACCCTCTGTTACCCTTGCCTTTTCTTGCTTTGCCTTGCCTTGCCTTCCGTTACCCTTCCCTTGCCTTGCCGTGCATTGCCTAGCCTTGCGTTTCCTTACATTAGCCTTTCCTTGCCTTGCCGTGCCCTGCCTTGTCCTTCCCTTGCTTGCCCTCCCTTCCATTACCCTTTCCTTCCCTTGCTTTGCCTTGCATTGCCTTGCCTTCTGTTAGCCTTTCCTTTTATTGCCTTAACTTCTCATTGGCTTGCGTTTCATTGCGTTGCCTTAGCCTTGCCTTCCTTGCCGTGCCTTGCCTTTTCCTTCCCTTGCCTTGCCGTGCCTTCCGTTACACTTCCCGTGCCTTGCTTTGCCTTGCCTTGCCTTGCCTTCCATTACCCTTTCCTTGCTTGCCGTGCGTTGTCTAGCCTTGCGTTTTCGTTGCTTAGCCTTGACTCTCCTTACCTTGCCCTTGCTTGGCTTGCCTGTCCTTCAACTTGCCTTGCCTTGCGTTGCCTTGCCTTAGCCTTGCCTTGCCTTGTCCTTCCCTTGTCATGCCGTGCCTTCCATTAACCTTACCTTGCCTTCCTTTGCCTTTCTTTGCCTTGCCTTGCGTTGCCTTGCTTGCCTACCGTTACCCTTCCCTTGCCTTGCCGTGCATTGCCTAGCATTGCGTTGCCGTCCCTTAGCCTTTCCTTGCCTTGCCGTGCCTTGCCTTGTCCTTCCCTTGCCTTGCCGTCCCTTCCGTTACCCTTGACTTCCCTTCCTTTGCCTTTCTGCCTTTCTTTGCCTTGCCTTGCCTTGCCTTGACTTCCGTTACCCTTTCCTTGCCTTGCTTTGCCTTTCATTGCCTTGCATTCTGTTTCCCTTTCGTTGCCTTGTCTTGACTTTGCGCTGCCTTGCGTTGCCTTGCCTTAGCCTTGCCTTGCATTGCCGTGCTTTCCCTTCCGTTACCCTTGCCTTGGCTTCCCTTAACTTTGCCTTGCCTTGCGTTGCGTTGCGTTGCCTTAGCCTTGCCTTGACTTGCCGTGCCTTGCCTTCCGTTACCATTGTCTGGCCTTGCTGTGCTTTCCTTTACCCTTGCCTTGCCTTGCCTTCCGTTACCCTTTCCTTGCCTTGCCGTGCATTGCCTAGCCTTGCGTTGTCGTGCCTTAGCCTTGGCTGGCCTTGCCGTGCCTTGCCTTCCATTACCCTTGTCTTGCCTTGCCGTGACTTCCGTTACCCTTGCTTGCCGTGCCTTGCCTTGTCCTTCCCTTGCCTTGCCGTGCTTTCCCTTACCCTTACCTTGCCTTGCCATGGATTGCCTGGCCTTGCGTTGCCTTGCAGTAGCCTTGCCTTGCCTGGCCGTGCCTTGCCTTGTCCTTCCCTTGCCTTGGCGTCCCTTCCGTTACGCTTGCCTTGCATTGCTTTGCCTTGCTTTGCCTTGCCTTGCCTTGCTTTGCCTTGCCTTGCCTTGCTTGCTTTGCATTGCCTTGCCTACCGTTACCCTTCCCTTGACTTGCCGTGCATTGCCTATCATTGCGTTGCCTTCCCTTAGCCTTTCCTTGCCTTGCCGTGCCTTGCCTTGTCCTTCCCTTGCCTTGCCGTCCCTTCCGTTACCTTTTCCTTCCCTTCTTTTTCCTTTCTTTGCCTTGCCTTGCCTTGCCTGGCCTTGCCTTGACTTCTGTTACCCTTTCCTTGCCTTGCTTTGCCTTTCATTGCCTTGCCTTGTGTTTCCCTTTCCTTGCCTTGTCTTAACTTTGCGTTGCCTTGCGTTGCCTTGCCTTAGCCTTGCCTTGCATTGCCGTGCGTTCCCTTCCGTCACCATTGCCTTTCCTTGCCTTAACTTTGCGTTGCCTTGTGTTGCGTTGCGTTGCCTTAGCCTTGCCTTGCCTTGCCGTGCCTTGCCTTCCGTTACCATTGTCTGGCCTTGCTTTGCCTTCCTTTACCCTTGCCTTGCCTTGCTTTGCCTTGCCTTGCCTTGCCTTCCGTTACCCTTCCCTTGCCTTGCCGTGCATTGCCTAGCATTGCGTTGCCTTCCCTTAACCTTTCCTTGCCTTGCCGTGCCTTGCGTTGTCCTTCCCTTGCCTTGCCGTCCCTTCCGTTACACTTGCCTTTTCTTCCTTTGCCTTTCTTTCCCTTGCCTTTCCTTGCCTTGCATTGCCTTGCCTTATGTTTCCCTTTCCTTGCCTTGTCTTAACGTTGCGTTGCCTTGCGTTGTCGTGCCTTAGCCTTGCCTTGCCTTGCCGTACCTTTCCTTCCGTTACCCTTGTCTTGCCTTGCCGTGCCTTCCGTTATCCTTGCCTTGCCTTATCCGTGCATTGCCTAGCCTTGCATTGTAGTGCTTTAGCCTTGCCTTGCCTTGCCTTTCCTTGCCTTGCCTTCCGTTACCCTTTCCTGGCCTTGCCGTGCATTGCCTAGACTTGTGTTGCCTTGCCTTAGCCTTGCCTTGCCTTGCCGTGCCTTGCCTTCCGTTACCCTTTCCTTGCCTTGCCGTCTATTGCCTAGCCTTGCGTTGTCCTGCCTTAGACTTGCCTTGCCTTGCAGTGCCTTGCCTTCTCCTTCCCTTGGTTTGCCGAGCCTTCCGTTACCCTTGTCTTGCCTTGCCGTGCCGTCCGTTACCCTTGCCTTGCTGCCTCCCGTTGCCTTACCCTTGCTTGTGTTGTCTTGCCTTCACTTTTTATTTCCTTGCGTTGCCTTTCCTCATCTTTGCATTGCCTTGCCGTGCCTTACCTTCCTTTACCCTTTCCTTGCCTTGCCGTGCATTGAGTAGCCTTGCGTAGCCTTGTCTTTGCCTTGACTTCCTTGCCGTGCCTTGACTTGTCCTTCCCTTGCCTTGCCGTGCCTGCCGTTACACTTCCCGTGCCTTGCTTTGCCTTGCCTTCCCTTGCCTTCCATTACACTTTCCTTGCTTGCCGGGCGTTGCCTAGCCTTGCGTTTTCGTGGCTTAGCCTTGCCTCCCCTTACCTTGGCCTTGCTTGGCTTGCCTGTCCTTCAACTTGCCTTGCCTTACGTTGCCTTGCCTTAGCCTTGCCTTGCCTTCCCGTGCCTTGCCTTGCCTTGTCCTTCCCTTGTCATGCCGTGCCTTCCATTAACCTTACCTTGCCTTCCTTTGCCTTTCTTTGAATTGCCTTGCCTTGCCTTACCTTCCGTTACCCATTCCTTGCCTTCCCGTGCATTGCCTAGCCTTGCGTTGCCTAACCTTAGCGTTTCCTTGCCGTGCCGTACCTTGCCTTGTCCTTCCCTTCCCTTGCCGTACCTTCGTTAACATTTTCTTGCCTTGTCGTGCCTTCCGTTACCCTTGACTTGCCTTGATTTGCCTTGCCTCCCGTTACCCTTTCCTTTGCTTGCCGTGCATTGCCTAAGCTTGCGTTGCCGTGCCCTAGCCTTGCCTCGCCTTGCCTTCCGTTGCCCATTCCTTGCCTTCCCGTGCATTGGCTAGCCTTGCGTTGCCTTGCCCTAGCCTTTCCTTCCCTTGCCTTTCCGTCCCTTCCGTTACACTTGCCTTGCCTTGCTTTGCCTTTCCTTGCCTTTTTTGCCTTGCCTTGCCTGCCCTTCCATTACCCTTTCCTTTCCTTGCGGTGCATTGCCTAGCCTTGGGTTGTCGTGCCATAGACTTTCCTAGGCTTGCCTTAGCTTTACTTGGCTTGCCTTGCCTTGCCGTGCCGTCTGTTAACCTTCCCTTGCCTTGCCGTGCCTTGCTTTCCGTTACCCTTTCCGTGCCTCTCCGTGCCTTGCCTTCCGTTACCCGTTCCTTGCCTTGCCTTAATTTCGCGTTGCCTTGCGCTACGTTGCGTTGCCTTAGCCTTTCCTTGCCTTGCCGTGCCTTGCCTTCCGTTACCATTGTCTTGCCTTGCCGTGCCTTGCCTTGTCCTTACCTTGCCTTGCCGAGCCTTCTGTTACCCTTGCCTTGCCTTGCCGAGCCTTGCCTTCCGTTACCCTTGTCTTGCCTTGCCATGCCTTCCGTTACCCTTGCCTTGCCGTGCCTTGCCTTGTCCTTCCCTTGCCTTGCCGTGCTTTCCCTTACCCTTACCTTGCCTTGCCATGCATTGCCTGGCCTTGCCATGCCTTGCATTAGCATTACCTTGCCTTGCCGTGCGTTGCATTGTCCTGCCCTTCCCTTGCCGTGCCTTCCATTACCTTTGATCTGCCGTGCTTTGCCTTGCCTCCCGTTACCCTTTCCTTTCCTTGCCGTGCATTGCCTAGCCTTGCGTTGCCTTACCTTAGCCTTTCCTTGCCTTGCCGTGCCTTGCCTTGTCCTTACCTTGCCTTGCCGAGCATTCTGTTACCCTTGCCTTCCCTTGCCGTGCCTTACCTTCCATTACCCTTGTCTTGCATTGCCATGCCTTCCGTTACCCTTGCCTTGCCGTGCCTTGCCTTGTCCTTCCCTTGCCTTGCCGTGTTTACCTTACCCTTACCTTGCCTGGCCATGCATTGCCTGGCCTTGCCTTGCCTTGCATTAGCCTTGCCTTGCTTTGCCGTGCCTTGCATTGTCCTTCCCTCCCCTTGCCGTGCCTTCCGTTAACATTTTCTTGCTTTGCCGTGCCTTCCGTTACCCTTGATTTGCCTTGCTTTGCCTTGCCTTCGGTTACCCTTTCCTTTCCTTGCGGTGCATTGCCTAGCCTTGCGTTGTTGTGCCATAGCCTTTCCTTGCCTTGCCTAATCCTTACTTGGCTTGCCTTGCCTTGCCGTGCCCTCTGTTACCCTTGCGTTTCTTGCTTTTCCTTGCCTTGCCTTCCGTTACCCTTCCCTTGCCTTACCCTGCACTGCCTAGCCTTGCGTTGCCTTACCTTAGCCTTTCCTTGCCTTGCCTTGCCTTGCGTTTTCCTTCCCTTACCTTGCTGTCGCTTCCGTTACCCTTGCCTTGCCTTGCTTTGCCTTGCGTTGCCTTGCCTTAGCCTTGCCTTGCCTTGCCGTGCCATGCCTTCCGTTACCCTTTCCGTGCCTTTCGCCTTCCCTTCCGTTACCCGTTCCTTGCCTTGCTTTAACTTCGCGTTGCCTTGCGTTGCGTTGCGTTGCCTTAGCCTTTCCTTGCCTTGCCGTTCCTTGCCTTCCGTTACCACTGTCTTGCCTTGCCGTGCATTGCCTTGTCCTTACCTTGTCTTGCTGAGCCTTCTTTTACCCTTGTCTTACCTTGCCGTGCCTTCCGTTACCCTTGCCTTCCCTTGCTTCCCCTTTCCTTAGCCTTGCTTGTGTTGTGTTGCCTTCACTTTGCATTGCCTTTCTTTGCCTTTCCTCATCATTGCAATGCCTTGCCGTGCTTTGCCTTCCGTTACCCTTGATTTGCCTTGCCGTGCATTGCCTAGCCTTGCGTTGCCTTGCCTTAGCCATGCATTGACTTGCCGTGCCTTTCCTTCCGTTACCCTTTCCTTGCCTTGCTTTGAGTTGCCTTGCCTTATCCTTGCCTTGCCTTGCCGTGCCTTCCCTTGTCTTTCCTTTGCCTTGCCGTGCATTCCGTTACACGTCCCTTGCCTTGCTTTACCTTGCCTTGCCTTCCCTTACGTTACCCTTTCCTTGCCTTGCCGTGCATGGCCTAGCCTCGCGTTTTCGTGGCTTAGCCTTGCCTCCACTTAACATAGCCTTGCTTGGCTTGCCTGGCCTTAACCTTGCCTTGCCTTGCGTTGCCTTGCCTTAGCCTTGCCTTGCCTTTCCGTGCCTGGCCTTCCGTTACCCTTACCGTGCCTTTCCGTTCCTTGCCTTCCGTTACCCGTTCCTTGCCTTGCCTTAACTTCGCGTTGCCTTGAATTGAGTTGCGTTGCCTTAGCCTTTCCTTGCTTTGCCGTTCCTTCCCTTCCGTTACCATTGTCTTGCCTTGCCGTGCCTTGCCTTTTCCTTCCCTTACCTTGCCGTCCCTTCCGTTACCCTTGCCTTGCCTTGCTTTGCCTTGCCTTGCCTTGCTTTGCCTTGCATTGCCTTGCTTTCTGTTACCTTTTCCTTGCCTTGCCTTAACTTTGCTTTGCCTTGCGTTGCCTTGCCTTAGCCTTGCCTTTCCTTGCCGTGCCTTGCCTTCCGTTACCCTTTCCGTGCCTTTCCGTGCCTTCCCTTCCGTTACCCGTTCCTTGGCTTTCCTTAACTCCGCGTTGCCTTGCGTTTCGTTGCGTTGCCTTAGCCTTTCCTTGCCTTGCCGTTCCTTGCCTTCCGTTAGCATTGTCTTGCCTTGCCGTCCCTTGCCTTGTCCTTACCTTGCGTTGCCGAGCCTTCTGTTACCGTTGTCTTGCCTTGCCGTGCCTTCCGTTACCCTTGCCTTCCCTTGCCTCCCCTTTCCTTAGCCTTGCCTGTGTTGTGTTGCCTTCACTTTGCATTGCCTTGCTTTGCCTTTCCTCAGTATTGCATTGCCTTGCCGTGCTTTGCCTTCCGTTACCCTTTCCTTGCCTTGCCGTGCATTGCCTAGCCTTGCGTTGCCTTGCCTTA
This sequence comes from Macrotis lagotis, assembly GCF_037893015.1. Classification (NCBI taxonomy): domain Eukaryota; kingdom Metazoa; phylum Chordata; class Mammalia; order Peramelemorphia; family Peramelidae; genus Macrotis; species Macrotis lagotis. The sequence goes on along the minus strand of NW_027421941.1, from coordinate 132,308 downwards.
GCCTTTCTTTGACTTGCCGTGCCTTTCCTTCCGTTACCCTTTCCTTGCCTTGCCTTGAGTTGCCTTGCCTTATCCTTGCCTTGCCTTGCCATGCCTTCCCTTGTCTTTCCTTTGCCTTGCCGTGCCTTGCCTTCCGTTACCATTGTCTTGCCTTGCTGTATCTTCCTTTACCCTTGACTTGCCTTGCTTTGCCTTGCCTTGCATTGCCTTCCGTTACCCTTTCTTTCCGTTGCCGTGCATTGCCTAGCCTTGCGTTGTCGTGCCTTAGCCTTGCCTTGCCTTGCCTTCCGTTACCCTTTCCTTGCCTTGTCGTGCATTGCCTAGCCTTGCGTTGTCGTGCCTTAGCCTTGACTCGCCTTGCCGTGCCTTGCCTTCCGTTACCTTTGTCTTGCTTTGCCGTGCCTTCCATTACCCTTGACTTGCCGTTCCTTGCCTTGTCCTTCCCTTGCCTTGCCGTGCATTCCCTTACCCTTACCTTGCCTTGCCATGCATGGCCTGGCCTTGCCTTGCCTTGCATTAGCCTTGCCTTGCCGGGCCGTGACTTGCCCTGTCCTTCCCTTCCCTTGCCGTGCCTTCCGTTAACATTTTCTTGCTTTGCCGTGCCTTCCGTTACCCTTGACTTGCCTTGCTTTGCCTTGCCTCCCGGTTCGCTTTCCTTTCCTTGCCGTGCATTGCCTAGCCTTGCTTTGCCGTGCCCTAGCCTTGCCTTGCCTTGCCTTCGGTTAACCTTTACTTGCCTTGCCGTGCATTGCCTAGCCTTGCGTTTTCATGCCTTAGACTTGCCTTGCCTTGTCTTGCCTTCCCTACCGTTACCCTTGCTTTGCCTTGCATTAACTTTGTGTTGCCTTGCGTTGCGTTGCGTTGCTTTAGCCTTGCCTTGCCTTGCCTTGCCTTGCCTTCCATTACCCTTTCCTTGCCTTGCTTTGCTTTGCATTGCCTTGCCTTCTGTTACCCTTTCCTTTCCTGGCCTTAAGTTCACATTGCCTTGCGTTGCGTTGCGTTGCCTTAGCCTTGCCTTGCCTTGCCGTGCCTTGCCTTGTCCTTGCCTTGCCTTGCCATACCTGCCGTTACCCTTTCCTTGTCTTGCATTGCCTTCCCTTCCGTTACCCTTTCCTTGCCTTGCCGTGCATTGCCTAGCCTTGCGTTGCCTTGCCTTAGCCTTGCTTTGACTTGCCGTGCCTTGCCTTCCATTACCGTTTCCTTGCATTGCCTTGAGTTGCCTTGCCTTATCCTTGCCTTGTCTTGCCGTACCTTCCCTTGGCTTTCCTTTGCATTGCCGTGCCTTCCGTTACACTTCCCTTGCCTTGCTTTGCCTTGCCTTGCCTTCCCTTCTGTTACCCTTTCCTTGCCTTGCCGTGCATGGCCTAGCCTTGCTTTTTCGTGGCTCAGCATTGCCTCCACTTAACATAGCCTTGCTTGGCTTGCCTGGCCTTCACCTTGCCTTGCCTTAGCCTTGCCTTGCCTTCCCGTGCCTTGCCTTGCCTTGTCCTTCCCTTGTCATGCCGTGCCTTCCATTAACCTTACCTTGCCTTCCTTTGCCTTTCTTTGAATTGCCTTGCCTTGCCTTGCCTTCCGTTACCCATTCCTTGCATTCCGGTGCATTGCCTAGCCTTGCGTTGCCTAACCTTAGCGTTTCCTTGCCTTGCCGTACCTTGCCTTGTCCTTCCCTTCCCTTGCCGTACCTTCGTTAACATTTTCTTGACTTGCCGTGCCTTCCGGTACCCTTCACTTGCCTTGATTGGCCTTGCCTCCCGTTACCCTTTCCTTTCCTTGCCGTGCATTGAATAGCCTTGCATTGCCGTGCCCTAGCCTTGCCTCGCCTTGCCTTCCGTTGCCCATTCCTAGCCTTCCCGTGCATTGGCTAGCCTTGCGTTGCCTTGCACTAGCCTTTCCTTGCCTTGCCTTGCCTTGTCCTTCCCTTGCCTTTCCGTCCCTTCCGTTACCCTTGCCTTGCCTTGCTTTGCCTTTCCTTGCCTTTCTTTGCCTTGCCTTCCCTGCCCTTCCATTACCCTTTCCTTCCCTTGCTTTGCCTTGCATTGCCTTGCCTTCTGTTAGCCTTTCCTTTCATTGCCTTAACTTCGCATTGCCTTGCGTTGCGTTGCGTTGCCTTAGCCTTGCCTTGCCTTGCCGTGCCTTGCCTTGTCCTTCCCTTTCCTTGCCATGCCTTCCGTTACCCATTCCTTGTCTTGCGTTGCCTTCCCTTCCGTTACCCTCTCCTTGCCTTGCCGTGCATTGCCTAGCCTTGCTTTGTTGTCCATTAGCTTTGTCTCTCCTTCCCTTAACCTTGATTGTCTTGCCTTCCCTTAACCTGGCCTTGCAAGGCAATGCCTTGCCTTAGCCTTACATTACCTTGTCTTGCCTTGCCGCGCCTTCCTTTACCCTTGACTTGCCTTGCTTTGCCTTGCCTTGCTTTCCGTTACCCTTTCCTTGCCTTATCCGTGCATTGCCTAGCCTTGCATTGTAGTGCTTCAGCCTTGCCTTGCCTTGCCCTTCCTTGCCTTGCCATCCGTTACACTTTCCTGGCCTTGCCGTGCCTTGCATTCCGTTACCCTTTCCTTGACTTGGCGTGCATTGCCAAGCCTTGTGTTGCCTTGCCTTAACCTTGCCTTGCCTTGCCGTGCCTTTCCTTCCGTTACCATTTCCTTGCCTTGCAGTCTATTGCCTAGCCTTGCGTTGTCATGCCTTAGACGTCCCTTGCCTTGCAGTGCCTTGCCTTGTCCTTCCCTTGGTTTGCCGAACCTTCCGTTACCCTTGTCTTGCCTTGCCGTGCCGTCCGTTACCCTTGCCTTGCTGCCTCCCGTTGCCTTAGCCTTGCTTGTGTTGTCTTGCCTTCACTTTGTATTGCCTTGCGTTGCCTTTCCTCATCTTTGCATTGCCTTGCCGTGCCTTACCTTCCTTTAGCATTTCCTTGCCTTGCCGTGCATTGCCTAGCCTTGCGTTGCCTTGTCTTAGCCTTGCCTTCCTTGCCGTGCCTTACCTTGTCATTCCCTTACCTTGCCGTGCCTTCCGTTACACTTCCCGTGCCTTGCTTTGCATTGCGTTGCCTTGCCTTCCATTACCCTTTCCTTGGTTGCCGTGCATTGCCTAGCCTTGCGTTTTCGTGCCTTAGCCTTGCCTCCCCTTACCTTGGCATTGGATGGCTTCCCTGTCCTTCAACTTGCCTTGCCTTGCGTTGCCTTGCCTTCCCGTGCCTTGCCTTGTCTTGTCCTTCCCTTGTCATGCCGTGCCTTCCATTACCCTTAGCTTGCCTTCCTTTGCCTTTCTTTGCCTTGCCTTGCCTTGCCTTGCTTTGCCTTGCCTACCGTTACCCTTCCCTTGCCTTGCCGTGCATTGCCTAGCATTGCGTTGCCTTTCCTTAGCCTTTCCTTGCCTTGGCGTGCCTTGCCTTGACCTTCCCTTGCCTTGCCGTCCCTTCCGTTACCCTTGCCTTCCCTACCTTTGTCTTTCTTTGCCTTGCCTTGCCTTGCCTGGCCTTGCCTTGACTTCCGTTACCCTTTCCTTGCCTTGCTTTGCCTTGCATTGCCTTGCCCACTGTTTCCCTTTCCTTGCCTTGTCTTAACTTTGCGTTGCCTTGCGTTGCCTTGCCTTCGCCTTGCCTTGCATTGCTGTGCGTCCCCTTCCGTTACCCTTGCCTTGCCTTGCCTTAACTTTGCGTTGCCTTGCGTTGCGTTGAGTTGCCTTAGCCTTGCCTTGCCTTGCCGTGCCATGCTTTCCGTTACCCTTTCCTTGCCTTGCCGTGCACTGCCTAGCCATGTGTTGTCGTGCCTTAGCCTTGCCTTGCCTTGCCTTCCGTTACCCTTTCCTTGCCTTGCCGTGCATTGCCTAGCCTTGCGTTGTCGTGCCTTAGCCTTGCCTTGCCTTGCCGTGCCTTCCCTTCCGTTACCCTTGTCTTGCCTTGCCGTGCCTTCCGTTACCCTTGCCTTGCCGTGCCTTGCCTTGTCCTTCCCTTGCCTTGCCCTGCTTTCCCTTACCCTTACCTTGCTTTGCCATGCATTGAGTGGCCTTGCCTTGCCTTGCATTAGCCTTGACTTGCCTGGCCGTGCCTTGCCTTGTCCTTCCCTTCCCTTGCCGTGCCTTCCGTTAACATTTTCTTGCTTTGCCGTGCCTTCCGTTACCCTTGACTTGCCTTGCTTTGCCTTGCCTCCCGATTCCCTTTCCTTTCCTTGCCGTGCATTGCCTCGCATTGCGTTGCCGAGCCCTAGCCTTTCCTTGCCTTGCCTTGCCTTGCCTTTTCCTTCCCTTCCTTTGCCGTGCCTTCTGTTAACATTTTCTTGCCTTGCCGTGCCTTCCGTTACCCTTGACTTGCCTTGCTTTGCCTTGCCTTCGGTTACCCTTTCCTTTCCTTGGGGTGCATTGCCTAGCCTTGCGTTGTCGTGCCATAGCCTTTCCTTGCCTTGCCTTAGCCTTACTTGGCTTGCCTTGCCTTGCCGTGCCGTCTGTTACCCTTGCCTTTTCTTGCTTTGCCTTGCCTTGCCTTCCGTTACCCTTCCCTTCCCTTGCCGTGCATTGCCTAGCCTTGCGTTGCCTTACATTAGACTTTCCTTGCCTTGCCGTGCCTTGCCTTGTCCTTCCCTTGCCTTGCCGTCCCTTCCGTTACCCTTGCCTTGCCTTGCCTTCCTTTGCCTTGCCTTGCCTTGCTTTGCCTTGCCTTGCCTTGCCTTCCATTACCCTTTCCTTGCCTTGCTTTGCTTTGCATTTCCTTGCCTTCTGTTACCCTTTCCTTTCCTGGCCTTAACTTCACATTGCCTTGCGTTGCGTTGCGTTGCCTTAGCCTTGCCTTGCCTTGCCGTGCCTTGCCTTGTCCTTGCCTTGCCTTGCCATACCTGCCGTTACCCTTTCCTTGCCTTGCCGTGCATTGCCTAGCCTTGCGTTGCCTTGCCTTAGCCTTGCTTTGACTTGCCGTGCCTTGCCTTCCGTTACCGTTTCCTTGCCTTGCCTTGAGTTGCCTTGCCTTATCCTTGCCTTGTCTTGCCGTACCTTCCCTTGGCTTTCCTTTGCATTGCCGTGCCTTCCGTTACACTTCACTTGCCTTGCATTGCCTTGCCTTCCCTTCTGTTACCCTTTCCTTGCCTTGCCGTGCATGGCCTAGCCTTGCGTTTTCGTGGCTCAGCATTGCCTCCACTTAACATAGCCTTGCTTGGCTTGCCTGGCCTTCACCTTGCCTTGCCTTGCCGTGCCTTGCGTTAGCCTTGCCTTGCCTGGCCGTGCCTTGCCTTGTCCTTCGCTTCCCTTGCCGTGCCTTCCGTTAACATTTTCTTGCTTTGCTGTGCCTTCCGTTACCCTTGACTTGCCTTGCTTTGCCTTGCCTCCCGGTTCCCTTTCCTTTCCTTGAAGTGCACTGCCTAGGCTTACGTTGCCGTGCCCTAGCCTTGCCTTGCCTTGCCTTCCGTTACCCATTCCTTGCCTTCCCGTGCATTGGCTAGCCTTGAGTTCCCTTGCCCTAGCCTTTCCTTGCCTTGCCGAGCCTTGCCTTGTCCTTCCCGTCCCTTGCCGTGCCTTCCGTTAACATTTTCTTGCCTTGCCGTGCCTTCCGTTATGCTTGACTTGCCTTGCTTTGCCTTGCCTTCCGTTACCCTTCCCTTGCCTTGCCGTGCATTGCCTAGCCTTGCGTTGCCTTACATTAGCCTTTCCTTGCCTTGCCGTGCCCTGCCTTGTCCTTCCCTTGCTTGCCCTCCCTTCCATTTCCTTGCCTTGCCTTGCTTTGCCTTGCTTTGCCTTGCCTTGCCTTGGTTTGCCTTGCCTTGCCTTCCCTTCCGTTACCATTTCCTTCCCTTGCCGTGCATTGCCTAACCTTGCGTTTTCATGCCTTAGACTTGCCTTGCCTTGCCGTGCCTTGCCTTGTCCTTCCCTTCCATTGCCGAGCCTTCTGTTACCCTTGTTTTGCCTTGCCGTGCCTTCCTTTACCCTTGCCTTGCCTTTCCTTGCCTTGTCCTTCCCTTGCCTTGCCGTCACTTCCGCTACCCTTGCCTTGCATTGCTTTGCCTTTCCTTGCATTTCTTTGCCTTGCCTTGCCTTCCCTTCCATTACCCTATCCTTCCCTTGCTTTGCCTTGCATTGCCTTGCCTTCTGTTAGCCTTTCCTTTCATTGCCTTAACTTCGCATTGCCTTGCGTTGCATTGCGTTGCCTTAGCCTTGCCTTGCCTTGCCGTGCCTTGCCTTGTCCTTCCCTTTCCTTGCCATGCCTTCCGTTACCCATTCCTTGTCTTGCGTTGCCTTCCCTTCCGTTACCCTTTCCTTGCCTTGCCGTGCATTGCCTAGCCTTGCGTTGTCGTGCCTTAGCCTTGACTCCCCTTGCCTTAGCCTTGTTTGTCTTGCCTTCCCTTAAGCTGGCCTTTCATGGCATTGCCTTGCCTTAGACTTGCCTTGCCTTGCAGTGCCTTGCCTTGTCCTTCCCTTGGTTTGCCGAGCCTTCCTTTACCGTTGTCTTGCCTTGCCGTGCCGTCCTTTACACTTGCCTTGCTGCCTCCCCTTGCCTTATCTTTGCTTGTGTTGTCTTGCCTTCACTTTCTATTGCCTTGCGTTGCCTTTGCTCATCTTTTCATAGCCTTGCCGTGCCTTACCTACCTTTACACTTTCCTTGCCTTGCCGTGGATTGCCTAGCCTTGCGTTGCCTTTTCTTAGCCTTGCCTTACTTGCCGTGCCTAGCCTTGTCCTTCCCTTGCCTTGCCGTCCCTTCTGTTACCCTTGCCTTGCCTTGCTTTGCCTTGCCTTGCCTTGCCTTGATTTGCCTTGCCTTGCCTTGCCTTCCATTAACCTTTCCTTGCCTTGCTTTGCCTTGCATTGCCTTGCGACCTGTTTCCCTTTACTTGCCTTGCCTTAAATTTGCATTGCCTTGCGTTGCCTTGCCTTAGCCTTCCCTTGCCTTGCCGTTCCTTGCCTTCCGTTATCCTTTCCTTGCATTGCCGTGCCTTGCCTTCCGTTACCCTTTCCTTGCCTTGCCTTAACTTCGCGTTGCTTTGGGTTGCGTTGCGTTGCCTTAGCCTGGCCTTGCCTTTCCGTGGCTTGCCTTGTCCTTCCCTTGCCTTGCCAAGACTTCAGTTGCCCTTGCCTTGCCTTGCTTTGCCCTGCCTTGCCATGCCTTCCGTTACCCTTTCCTTGCCTTGCCGTGCATTGCCTAGCCTTGCGTTGTCGTGCCTTAGCCTTGCCTTGCCTTGCCTTCCGTTACCCTTTCCTTGCCTTCCCGTGCATTGCCTAGCCTTGCCTTGTCGTGCCTTAGCCTTGCCTCGCCTTGCCGTGCCTTGACTTCCGTTACCTTTGTCTTGCCTTGCCGTGCCTTCCGTTACCCTTGCCTTGCCGTGCCTTGCCTTGTCCTTCCCTTGCCTTGCCGTGCTTTCCCTTACCCTTACCTTGCCTTGACATGCATTGCCTAGCCTTGACTTGCCTTGCATTAGCCTTGCCTTGCCGGGCCGTGCCTTGCCTTGTCCTTCCCTTCCCTTGCCGTGCCTTCTGTTAACATTTTCTTGCTTTGCCGTGCCTTCCGTTACCCTTGACTTGCCTTGCTTTGCCTTGCCTCCAGGTTACCTTTCCTTTCCTTGCCGTGCATTGCCTAGCCTTGCTTTGCCGTGCCCTAGCCTTGCCTTGCCTTGCCTTCCGTTAACCTTTACTTGCCTAGCCGTGCATTGCTTAGCCTTGCGTTTTCATGCCTTAGACTTGCCTTGCCTTGCCTTGCCTTCCCTACCGTTACCCTTGCTTTGCCTTGCATTAACTTTGTGTTGCCTTGCGTTGCGTTGCGTTGCCTTAGCCTTGCCTTGCCTTGCCGTACCTTGCCTTGTCCTTCCCTTCCCTTGCCGTGCCTTCGTTAACATTTTCTTGCCTTGCTGCGCCTTCCGTTATCCTTGACTTGCCTTGCTTTGCCTTGCATCCCGGTTCCCTTTCCTTTCCTTGCCGTGCATTGCCTAGCCTTGCTTTGCCGTGCCCTAGCCTTGCCTTGCCTTGCCTTCCGTTACCCTTTACTTGCCTTGCAGTGCATTGCCTAGCCTTGCGTTTTCATGCCTTAGACTTGCCTTGCCTTGCCTTGCCTTGCCTTGCCTTCCCTACCTTTACCCTTGCTTTGCCTTGCATTAACTTTGTGATGCCTTGCATTGCGTTGCGTTGCATTATCCTTCCCTTGCCTTGCCGTCCCTTGCCTTCCGTTACCCTTTCCTTGCATTGCCGTGCCTTGCCTTCCGTTACCCTTTCCTTGCCTTGCCATAACTTCGCGTTGCTTTGCTTTGCGTTGCCTTAGCCTTGCCTTGCCTTGCCGTGGCTTGCCTTGTCCTTCCCTTTCCTTGCCAAGACTTCAGTTACCCTTGCCTTGCCTTGCTTTGCCCTGCCTTGCCATGCCTTCCGTTACCCTTTCCATGCCTTGCTGTGATTTCCGTTACCCTCTGCTTGCCTTGCTTTGCCTTGCATTGCCTTGCCTTCTGTTACCCTTTCCTTGCCTTGCCGTGCATTACGTAGTCTTGCGTTGTAGTGCCTGCGCCTTGTCTCCACTTGCCTTAAGCTTGCTTGGCTTGCCTTCCCTTAATCTTGCCTTGCTTTGCGTTGCCTTGCCTTATCCTTGCCTTGCCTTGCCGTGCCTTGTCTTTCCCTTCCCTTGCTGTGCCTTTCGTTACCCTTGCCTTGCCTTGTTTTCCTTGCCTTGCCTTCCCTACCCTTACCCTTGCCTTGCCTTGCCTGAACTTTGCGTTGCCTTGCGTTGCGTTGCGTTGCCTTTGCCTTGCCTTGCCTTGCCGTGCCTTGCCTTCCGTTACCATTGTCTTGCCTTGCCGTGCTTTGCCTTCCGTTACGCTTTCCTTGCCTTCCCGTCTATTGCCTAGCCTTCCGTTGTCATGCCTTAGCTTTGCCTTGCCTTGGCGTGCCTTGCCTTGTCCTTCCCTTGTCTTGCCGAGCCTTCCGTTACCCTTGTCTTGCCTTGCCGTGCCTTCCGTTACCCTTGCCTTGCCTTACCTCCCCTTGATTTAGCCTTGCTTGGGATGTCTTGCCTTCACTTTGCATTGCCTTGCGTTGCCTTTCCTCAGCTTTGCATTGCCTTGACGTGCCTTGACTTCCTTTACCCTTTCCTTGCCTTGCCGTACATTGCCTAGCCTTTCGTTTCCTTGCCTTAGCCTTGAATTTCGTTGCCGTGCCTTGCCTTGTCCTTCCCTTGCCTTGCCGTCCCTTCCGTTACCCTTGCTTTCCCTTCCTTTGCCTTTCTTTGCCTTGCCTTGCCTTGCCTGGCCTTGCCTTGATTTCCGTTACCCTTTCCTTGCATGGCTTTGCCTTGCATTGCCTTGCCTTCTGTTTCCCTTTCCTTGCCGTGTCTTAACTTTGTGTTGCCTTGCGTTGCCTTGCCTTATCCTTGCCTTGCCTTGCCTTGCCTTGTCTTTCCCTTCCCTTGATGTGCCTTTCGTTACCCTTGCCTTGCCTTGCCTCCCCTTGATTTAGCTTTGCTTGGGATGTCTTGCCTTCACTTTGCATTGCCTTGCGTTGCCTTTCCTCAGCTTTGCATTGCCTTGAGGTGCCTTGACTTCCTTTACCCTTTCCTTGCCTTGCCGTACATTGCCTAGCCTTTCGTTTCCTTGCCTTAGCCTTGACTTTCGTTGCCGTGCCTTGCTTTGTCCTTCCCTTGCCTTGCCGTCCATTCCATTACCCTTTCTTCACCTTCCTTTGCCTTTCTTTGCCTTGCCTTGCCTTGCCTAGCCTTGCCTTGACTTTCGTTACCATTTCCTTGCCTTGCTTTGCCTTGCATTGCCTTGCGTTCTGATTCCCTTTCCTTGCCTTCTCTTAACCTTGCGTTGCCTTGCGTTGCCTTGCCTTAGCCTTGCCTTGCATTGCGGTGCGTTCCCTTCAGTTACCCTTGCCTTGCCTTGCCCTAACGTTGCGTTGCCATGCGTTGCGTTGCGTTGCCTTACCCTTGCCTTGCCGTGCCTTGCCTTCCGTTACCATTGTCTTGCCTAGCTGTGCCTTCCTTTACCCTTGCCTTGCCTTGCTTTGCCTTGCCTTCCGTTACCCTTTCCTTGCCTTGCCGTGCATTGCCTAACCTTGAGTTTTCATGACTTAGACATGCCTTGCCTTGCCGTGCCTTGCCTTGTCCTTCCCTTGCCTTGCCGACCCTTCTGTTACCCTGGTCCTCCCTTGCCGTGCCTTCCGTTACCCTTGCTTTGCTTTGCTTTGCCTTGCATTGCGTTGCCTTCTGTTACCCTTTCCTTGCCTTGCCGTGCATTGCCTAGCCTTGCTTTGTTGTGCAATAGCTTTGTCTCTCCTTCCCTTAACCTTGCTTGTCTTGCCTTCCCTTAACCTGGCCTTGCAAGGCAATGCCCTGCCTTAGCTTTACATTACCTTGTCTTGCCTTGCCGTGCCTTCCTTTACCCTTGACTTGCCTTGCTTTGCCTTGCCTTGCCTTCCGTTACACTTTCCTTGCGTTATCCGTGCATTGCCTAGCCTTGAATTGTAGTGCTTTAGCCTTGCCTTGCCTTGCCTTTCCTTGCCTTGCCTTCCGTTACCCTTTCCTGGCCTTGCCGTGCCTTGCATTCCGTTACCATTTCCTTGCCTTGCCGTGCATTGCCTAGCCTTGTGTTGCCTTGCCTTAACCTTGCCTTGCCTTTCCCTGCCTTGCCTTCCGTTACCCTTTCTTGCCTTGCCGTCTATTGCCTAGCCTTGCGTTGTCATGGCTTAGACTTGCCTTGCCTTTCAGTGCCTGGCCTTGTCCTTCCCTTGGTTTGCCGAGCGTTCCGTTACCCTTGTCTTGCCTTGCCGTGCCGTCCGTTACCCTTGCCTTGCTGCCTCCCGTTGCCTTAGCCTTGCTTGTGTTGTCTTGCCTTCACTTTGTATTGCCTTGCGTTGCCTTTCCTCATCTTTGCATTGCCTTGCCGTGCCTTACATTCCTTTACCCTTTCCTTGCCTTGCCGTGCCTTGCCTTGTCCTTCCCTTGCCTTGCCGTGCCTTCCGTTAACATTTTCTTGCCTTGCCGTGCCTTCCGTTACCCTTGACTTGCTTTGCTTTGCCTTGCCTTCGGTTACCCTTTCCTTTCCTTGCGGTGCATTGCCTAGCCTTGGGTTGTCGTGCCATAGACTTTCCTAGGCTTGCCTTAGCTTTACTTGGCTTGCCTTGCCTTGCCGTGCCGTTTGTTACCCTTGCCTTGCCTTGCCGTGCCTTGTCTTGTCCTTCCCTTGCCTTGCCGTGCCTTGCTTTCCGTTACCCTTTCCGTGCCTCTCCGTGCCTTGCCTTCCGTTACCCGTTCCTTGCCTTGCCTTAACTTCGCGTTGCCTTGCGCTGCGTTGCGTTGCCTTAGCCTTTCCTTGCCTTGCCGTGCCTTGCCTTCCGTTACCATTGTCTTGCCTTGCCGTGCCTTGCCTTGTCCTTCCCTTGCCTTGCCTTGCCTTAGCCTTGCCTTGCCGTGCCTTGCCTTCCGTTACCCTTGTCTTGCCTTGCCATGCCTTCCGTTACCCTTGCCTTGCCGTGCCTTGCCTTGTCCTTCCCTTTCCTTGCCGTGCTTTCCCTTACCCTTACCTGGCCTTGCCATGCATTGCCTGGCCTTGCCTTGCCTTGCATTAGCATTACCTTGCCTTGCCGTGCCTTGCATTGTCCTGCCCTTCCCTTGCCGTGCCTTGCGTTAACATTTTCTTGCTTTGCCGTGCCTTCCGTTACCTTTGATTTGCCGTGCTTTGCCTTGCCTCCCGTTACCCTTTCCTTTCCTTGCCGTGCATTGCCTAGCCTTGCGTTGCCTTACCTTAGCCTTTCCTTGCCTTGCCGTGCCTTGCCTTGTCCTTACCTTGCCTTGCCGAGCATTCTGTTACCCTTGCCTTCCCTTGCCGTGCCTTACCTTCCGTTACCCTTGTCTTGCCTTGCCATGCCTTCCGTTACCCTTGCCTTGCCGTGCCTTGCCTTGTCCTTCCCTTGCCTTGCCGTGCTTTCCCTTACCCTTACCTTGCCTGGCCATGCATTGCCTGGCCTTGCCTTGCCTTGCATTAGCCTTGCCTTGCCTTGCCGTGCCTTGCATTGTCCTTCCCTCCCCTTGCCGTGCCTTCCGTTAACATTTTCTTGCTTTGCCGTGCCTTCCGTTACCCTTGATTTGCCTTGCTTTGCCTTGCCTTCGGTTACCCTTTCCTTTCCTTGCGGTGCATTGCCTAGCCTTGCGTTGTTGTGCCATAGCCTTTCCTTGCCTTGCCTTAGCCTTACTTGGCTTGCCTTGCCTTGCCGTGCCCTCTGTTACCCTTGCGTTTCTTGCTTTTCCTTGCCTTGCCTTCCGTTACCCTTCCCTTGCCTTACCCTGCACTGCCTAAGCCTTGCGTTGCCTTACATTAGCCTTTCCTTGCCTTGCCGTGCCTTGCGTTTTCTTTCCCTTACCTTGCTGTCGCTTCCGTTACCCTTGCTTTGCCTTGTTTTGCCTTGCGTTGCCTTTCCTTAGCCTTGCCTTGCCTTGCCGTGCCATGCCTTCCGTTACCATTTCCGTGCCTTTCGCCTTCCCTTCCGTTACCCGTTCCTTGCCTTGCTTTAACTTCGCGTTGCCTTGCGTTGCGTTGCGTTGCCTTAGCCTTTCCTTGCCTTGCCGTTCCTTGCCTTCCCTTACCACTGTCTTACCTTGCCATGCCTTCCGTTACCCTTGCCTTCCCTTGCCTCCAATTGCCTTAGCCTTGCTTGTGTTGTGTTGCCTTCACTTTGCATTGCCTTTCTTTGCCTTTCCTCAGCATTGCAATGCCTTGCCGTGCTTTGCCTTCCGTTACCCTTGCCTTGCCTTGCCGTGCATTGCCTAGCCTTGCGTTGCCTTGCCTTAGCCTTGCATTGACTTGCCGTGCCTTCCCTTGTCTTTCCTTTGCCTTGCCGTGCATTCCGTTACACTTCCCTTGCCTTGCTTTGCCTTGCCTTGCCTTCCCTTACGTTACCCTTTCCTTGCCTTGCCGTGCATGGCCTAGCCTCGCGTTTTCGTGGCTTAGACTTGCCTCCAATTAACATAGACTTGCTTGGCTTGCCTGGCCTTGACCTTGCCTTGCCTTGCGTTGCCTTGCCTTAGCCTTGCCTTGCCTTTCCGTGCCTTGCCTTCCGTTACCCTTACCGTGCCTTTCCGTTCCTTGCCTTCCGTTACCCGTTCCTTGCCTTGCCTTAACTTCGCGTTGCCTTGCATTGCGTTGCGTTGCCTTAGCCTTTCCTTGCTTTGCCGTGCCTTCCCTTCCGTTACCATTGTCTTGCCTTGCCGTGCCTTGCCTTTTCCTTCCCTTACCTTGCCGTCCCTTCCGTTACCCTTGCCTTGCCTTGCTTTGCCTTGCCTTGCCTTGCTTTGCCTTGCATTGCCTTGCTTTCTGTTACCTTTTCCTTGCCTTGCCTTAACTTTGCTTTGCCTTGCGTTGCCTTGCCTTAGCCTTGCCTTTACTTGCCGTGCCTTGCCTTCCGTTACCCTTTCCGTGCCTTTCCGTAACTTTCCTTCCGTTACCCGTTCCTTGGCGTTCCTTAACTTCGCGTTGCCTTGCGTTGCGTTGCGTTGCCTTAGCCTTTCCTTGCCTTGCCGTTCCTTGCCTTCCGTTAGCATTGTCTTGCTTTGCCGTCCCTTGCCTTGTCCTTACCTTGCGTTGCCGAGCCTTCTGTTACCGTTGTCTTGCCTTGCCGTGCCTTCCGTTACCCTTGCCTTCCCTTGCCTCCCCTTGCCTTAGCCTTGCCTGTGTTGTGTTGCCTTCACTTTGCATTGCCTTGCTTTGCCTTTCCTCAGTATTGCATTGCCTTGCCGTGCTGTGCCTTCCGTTACCCTTTCCTTGCCTTGCCGTGCATTGCCTAGCCTTGCGTTGCCTTGCCTTAGCCCTTCTTTGACTTGCCGTGCCTTTCCTTCCGTTACCCTTTCCTTGACTTGCCTTGAGTTGCCTTGCCTTATCCTTGCCTTGCCTTGCCATGCCTTCCCTTGTCTTTCCTTTGCCTTGCCGTGCCTTGCCTTCCGTTACCATTGTCTTGCCTTGCTGTGCCTTCCTTTATCCTTGCCTTGCCTTGCTTTGCCTTGCCTTGCATTGCCTTCCGTTACCCTTTCCTTGCCTTGTCGTGCATTGCCTAGCCTTGCGTTGTCGTGCCTTAGCCTTGACTCGCCTTGCCGTGCCTTGCCTTCCGTTACCTTTGTCTTGCCTTGCCGTGCCTTCCGTTACCCTTGACTTGCCGTGCCTTGCCTTGTCCTTCCCTTGCCTTGCCGTGCTTTCCCTTACCCTTACCTTGCCTTGCCATGCATTGCCTGGCCTTGCCTTGCCTTGCATTAGCCTTGACTTGCCTGGCCGTGCCTTGCCTTGTCCTTCGCTTCCCTTGCCGTGCCTTCCGTTAACATTTTCTTGCTTTGCCGTGCCTTCCGTTACCCTTGACTTGCCTTGCTTTGCCTTGCCTCCCGATTCCCTTTCCTTTCCTTGCCGTGCATTGCCTCGCATTGCGTTGCCGTGCCCTAGCCTTTCCTTGCCTTGCCTTGCCTTGCCTTGCCTTGCCTGTTCCTTCCCTTCCCTTGCCGTGCCTTCTGTTAACATTTTCTTTCCTTGCCGTACCCTCTGTTACCCTTGCCTTTTCTTGCTTTGCCTTGCCTTGCCTTCCGTTACCCTTTCCTTTCCTTGCCGTGCATTGCCTAGCCTTGCGTTGTCGTGCCATAGCTTTTCCTTCCCTTGCCTTAGCCTTACTTGGCTTGCCTTGCCTTGCCGTGCTGTCTGTTACCCTTGCCTTTTCTTGCTTTGCCTTGCCTTGCCTTCCGTTACCCTTCCCTTCCCTTGCCGTGCATTGCCTAGCCTTGCGTTGCGTTACATTAGACTTTCCTTGCCTTGCCGTGCCTTGCCTTGTCCTTCCCTTGCCTTGCCGTCCCTTCCGTTACCCTTGCCTTGCCTTGCCTTGCCTTGCCTTGCCTTGCCTTGCCTTGCTTTGCTTTGCCTTGCCTTGCCTTCCATTACCCTTTCCTTGCCTTGCCTTGCTTTGCATTTCCTTGCCTTCTGTTACCCTTTCCTTTCCTGGCGTTAACTTCACATTGCCTTGCGTTGCGTTGCGTTGCCTTAGCCTTGCCTTGCCTTGCCGTGCCTTGCCTTGTCCTTGCCTTGCCTTGCCATACCTGCCCTTACCCTTTCCTTGTCTTGCATTGCCTTCCCTTCCGTTACCCTTTCCTTGCCTTGCCGTGCATTGCCTAGCCTTTCGTTGCCTTCCCTTAGCCTTGCTTTGACTTGCCGTGCCTTGCCTTCCGTTACCGTTTCCTTGCCTTGCCTTGAGTTGCCTTGCCTTATCCTTGCCTTGTCTTGCCGTACCTTCCCTTGGCTTTCCTTTGCATTGCCGTGCCTTCCGTTACACTTCCCTTGCCTTGCTTTGCCTTGCCTTGCCTTCCCTTCTGTTACCCTTTCCTTGCCTTGCCGTGCATGGCCTAGCCTTGCGTTTTCGTGGCTCAGCATTGCCTCCACTTAACATAGCCTTGCTTGGCTTGCCTGGCCTTCACCTTGCCTTGCCTTGCCTTGCCTTGCCTTAGCCTTGCCTTGCCTGGCCGTGCCTTGCCTTGTCCTTCGCTTCCCTTGCCGTGCCTTCCGTTAACATTTTCTTTCTTTGCCGTGCCTTCCGTTACCCTTGACTTGCCTTGCTCTGCCTTGCCTCCCGGTTCCCTTTCCTTTCCTTGAAGTGCACTGCCTAGGCTTACGTTGCCGTGCCCTAGCCTTGCCTTGCCTTGCCTTCCGTTACCCATTCCTTGCCTTCCCGTGCATTGGCTAGCCTTGAGTTCCCTTGCCCTAGCCTTTCCTTGCCTTGCCGTGCCTTGCCTTGTCCTTCCCTTCCCTTGCCGTGCCTTCCGTTAACATTTTCTTGCCTTGCCGTGCCTTCCGTTATGCTTGACTTGCCTTGCTTTGCCTTGCCTTCGGTTACCCTTTCCTTTCCTTGCGGTGCATTGCCTAGCCTTGCGTTGTCGTGCCATAGCCTTTCCTTGCCTTGACTTAGCCTTACGTGGCTTTCCTTGCCTTGCCGTACCCTCTGTTACCCTTGCCTTTTCTTCCTTTGCCTTGCCTTGCCTTCCGTTACCCTTCCCTTGCCTTGCCGTGCATTGCCTAGCCTTGCGTTGCCTTACATTAGCCTTTCCTTGCCTTGGCGTGCCCTGCCTTGCCCTTCCCTTGCTTGCCCTCCCTTCCGTTTCCCTTGCCTTGCCTTGCTTTGCCTTGCCTTGCCTTTCCTTCCGTTACCCTTTCCTTGCCTTGCTTTGCCTTGCATTGCCTCGCTTTCTGTTACCCTATCCTTTCCTTGCCTTAACTTTGCTTTGCTTTGCGTTGCATTGCCTTAGCCTTTCCTTGCCTTGCCTTGCCTTGTCCTTCCCTTGACTTGGCCTCCCTTCCGTTAACCTTGCCTTGCCTTGCTTTACCTTGCTTTGCCTTGCCTTGCCTTGCTTTGCCTTGCCTTGCCTTCCCTTCCATTACCCTTTCCTTGCCTTGCTTTGCTTTGCATTGCCTTGCCTTCTGTTACCCTTTCCTTTCCTTACCTTAACATCGCATTGCCTTGCATTGCGTTGCGTTGCGTTGCGTTGCCTTCGCCTTGCCTTGCCTTGCCGTGCCTTGCCTTGTCTTTCCCTTGCCTTGCCATGCCTTCCTTACTTTTCCTTGTCTTGCTTTGCCTTCCCTTCCGTTACCCTTTCCTTGCCTTGCCGTGCATTGCCTAGCCTTGCGTTGTCGTGCCTTAGCCTTGATTCCCTTGCCTTAGCCTTGCTTGTCTTGCCTTCCCTTAACCTGGCCTTGCATGGCACTGCCTTGTCTTAGCCTTGCCTTACCTTGTCTTGCCTTGTCATGTCCTTCCCTTGCCTTGCCGTGCCTTCCGTTACCCTCGTCTTGCCTTGCCGTGCCTTCCTTTACCCTTGCCTTGCCTTGCTTTGCCTTGCCTTGCCTTGCCTTCCATTACCCTTTCCTTGCTTGCCGTGCATTGCCTAGCCTTGCGTTTTCGTGGCTTAGCCTTGACTCCCCTTACCTTAGCCTTGCTTGGCTTGCCTGTCCTTCAACTTGCCTTGCCTTGCGTTGCCTTGCCTTAGCCTTGCCTTGCCTTGTCCTTCCCTTGTCATGCCGTGCCTTCCATTACCCTTAGCTTGCCTTCCTTTGCCTTTCTTTGCCTTGCCTTGCCTTGCCTTGCTTGCGTACCGTTACCCTTCCCTTGCCTTGCCGTTCATTGCCTAGCATTGCGTTGCCTTCCCTTAGCCTTTCCTTGCCTTGCCGTGCCTTGCCTTGTCCTTCCCTTGCCTTGACGTCCCTTCCGTTACCCTTGCCTTCCCTTCCTTTGCCTTTCTTTGCCTTGCCTTGTCTTGCCTTGCATTGCCTTGACTTCCATTGCCCTTTCCTTGCCTTGCTTTGCCTTGCATTGCCTTGCCTTCTGTTTCCCTTTCCTAGCCTTGTCTTAACTTTGCGTTGCCTTGCCTTAGCCTTGCCTCGCATTGCCGTGCGTTCCCTTCCGTTACGCTTGCCTTGCCTTGCCTTAACTTTGCGATGCCTTGCGATGCGTTGCGTTGCCTTAGCCTTGCCTTGCCTTGCCGTGCCTTGCCTTCCGTTACAATTGTCTGGCCTTGCTGTGCCTTCCTTTACCCTTGCCTTGCCTTGCTTTGCCTTGCCTTCGGTTACCCTTTCGTTTCCTTGCGGTGCATTTCCTAGCCTTGCGTTGTCGTGCCATAGCCTTTCCTTGCCTTGCCTTAGCCTTACTTGGCTTGCCTTGCCTTGCCGTGCCGTCTGTTACCCTTGCCTTTTCTTGCTTTGCTTTGCCTTGCCTTCCGTTACCCTTCCCTTGCCTTGCTGTGCATTGCATAGCCTTGCGTTGCCTTACCTTAGCCTTTCCTTGCCTTGCCGTGCCTTGTCTTCCGTTACCATTTTCTTGCCTTGCCGTGCCTTGCCTTGTCCTTACCTTGCTTGCCGAGCCTTCTGTTACCCTTGCCTTGCCTTGCCGTGCCTTGCATTCCGTTACCCTTGTCTTGCCTTGCCATGCCTTCCGTTACCCTTGCCTTGCCGTGCCTTGCCTTGTCCTTCCCTTGCCTTGCCGTGCTTTCCCTTACCCTTACCTTGCCTGGCCATGCATTGCCTGGCCTTGCCTTGCCTTGCATTAGCATTACCTTGCCTTGCCGTGCCTTGGATTGTCCTTCACTTCCCTTGCCGTGCCTTCCGTTAACATTTCTTGCTTTGCCGTGCCTTCCGTTACCCTTGATTTGCCTTGCATTGCCTTGCCTCCCTTTACCCTTTCCTTTCCTTGCCGTGCATTGCCTAGCCTTGCGTTGCCTTACCTTAGCCTTTCCTTGCCTTGCCGTGCCTTGCCTGGTCCTTACCTTGCCTTGCCGAGCATTCTGTTACCCTTGCCTTGCCTTGCCTTGCCGTGCCTTTCCTTCCGTTACCCTTGTCTTGCCTTGCCATGCCTTCCGTTACCCTTGCCTTGCCGTGCCTTGCCTTGTCCTTCCCTTGCCTTGCCGTGCTTTCCCTTACCCTTACCTTGTCTGACCATGCATTGCCTGGCCTTGCCTTGCCTTGCATTAGCCTTGCCTTGCCTTGTCGTTCCTTGCATTGTCCTTCCGTCCCCTTGCCCTGGTTTCCGTTAACATTTTCTTGCTTTGCCGTGCCTTCCTTTACCCTTGATTTGCCTTGCTTTGCCTTGCCTTCGGTTACCCTTTCATTTCCTTGCAGTGCTTTGCCTAGCCTTGCGTTGTTGTGCCATAGCCTTTCCTTTCCTTGCCTTAGCCTTACTTGGCTTCCTTTGCCTTGCCGTGCCCTCTGTTACCCTTGCGTTTTCTTGCTTTGCCTTGCCTTGCCTTCCGTTACCCTTCCCTTGCCTTGCCCTGCATTGCCTAGCCTTGCGTTGCCTTACCTTAGCCTTTCCTTGCCTTGCCGTGCCTTGCGTTTTCCTTCCCTTACCTTGCCGTCCCTTCCGTTACCCTTGCCTTGCCTTGCTTTGCCTTTCATTGCCTTGCTTTCTGTTACCTTTTCCTTGCCTTGTCTTAACTTTGCTTTGCCTTGCGTTGCCTTGCCTAAGCCTTGCCTTGCCTTGCCTTGCCTTGCCTTCCCTTACCATTCCCTTGCCTTGCCATGCAACGCCCAGCCTTGCGTTGCCTTACCTTAGCCTTTCCTTGCCTTGCCTTGTCCTTCCCTTGCCTTGCCGTCCCTTCCGTTACCCATGCCTTGCCTTCCTTTGCCTTGCCTTGCCTTGCTTTGCCTTGCCTTGCCTTTCATTCCGTTACACTTTACTTGCCTTGCTTTCCCTTTCTTTGCCTTCCTTTCTGTTACCCTTCCCTTACCTTGCCGTTCATTGCTTAGCCTTGCGTTGCCTTGCCTTAGCCTTGCCTTGCCTTGCCTTGCCTTGCCCTCCCTTCGGTTACCCTTGCCTTGCCTTGCTTTGCCTTGCCTTGCCTTGCTTTGCCTTGCCTTTCCTTGCCTTCCATTACCCTTTCCTTGCCTTGCTTTGCCTTCCATTGCCATGCCTTTTGTTTCCCTTTCCTTGCCTTGCCTTAAATTTGCATTGCCTTGCCTTATCCTTCCCTTGCCTTGCCGTCCCTTGCCTTCCGTTACCCTTTCCTTGCATTGCCGTGCCTTGCCTTCCGTTACCTTTTCCTTGCCTTCCCTTAACTTCGCGTTGCTTTGCGTTGCGTTGCCTTAGCCTTGCCTTTCCTTGCCGTGGCTTGCCTTGTCCTTCCCTTTCCTTGCCAAGACTTCAGTTACCCTTGCCTTGCCTTGCTTTGCCCTGCCTTGTCATGGCTTCCGTTACCGTTTCCATGCCTTGCTGTGATTTCCGTTACCCTTTGCTTGCCTTGCTTTGCCTTGCATTGCCTTGCCTTCTGTTACCCTTTCCTTGCCTTGCCGTGCATTACGTAGTCTTGCGTTGTCGTGCCTGCGCCTTGTCTCCCCTTGCCTTAAGCTTGCTTGGCTTGCCTTCCCTTAATCTTGCCTTGCTTTGCCTTGCCTTGCCTTATCCTTCCCTTGCCTTGCCTTGTCTTTCCCTTCCCTTGCTGTGCCTTTCGTTACCCTTGCCTTGCCTTGTTTTCCTTGCCTTGCCTTCCCTACCGTTACCCTTGCCTTGCCTTGCCTTAACTTTGCGTTGCCTTGCGTTGCGTTGCATTGCCTTTGCCTTGCCTTGCCTTGCCGTGCCTTGCCTTCCGTTAATATTGTCTTGCTTTGCCGTGCTTTGCCTTCCATTACTCTTTCCTTGCCTTCCCGTTTATTTCCTAGCCTTCCGTTGTCATGCCTTAGCCTTGCCTTGCCTTGGCGTGCCTTGCCTTTTCCTTCGCTTGTCTTGCCGAGCCTTCCGTTACCCTAGTCTTGCCTTGCCGTGCCTTCCGTTACCCTTGCCTTGCCTTGCCTCCCCTTGATTTAGGCTTGCTTAGGATGTCTTGCCTTCATTTTGCATTGCCTTGCGTTGCCTTTCCTCAGCTTTGCATTGCCTTGACGTGCCTTGACTTCCTTTTCCCTTTCCTTGGCTTGCCGTACATTGCCTAGCCTTTCGTTTCCTTGCCTTAGCCTTGACTGTCGTTGCCGTGCCTTGCCTTGTCCTTCCCTTGCCTTGCCGTCCCTTCCGTTACCCTTGCTTTCCCTTCCTTTGCCTTTCTTTGCCTTGCCTTGCCTTGCCTGGCCTTGCTTTGATTTCCGTTACCCTTTCCTTGCCTTGCTTTGCCTTGCATTGCCTTGCCTTCTGTTTCCCTTTCCTTGCCTTATCCGTGCATTGCCTAGCCTTGAATTGTAGTGCTTTAGCCTTGCCTTGCCTTGCCTTTCCTTGCCTTGCCTTCCATTACCCTTTCCTGGCCTTGCCGTGCCTTGCATTCCGTTACCCTTTCCTTGCCTTGCCGTGCATTGCCTATCCTTGTGTTGCCTTGCCTTAACCTTGCCTTGCCTTGCCCTGCCTTGCCTTCCGTTACCCTTTCTTGCCTTGCCGTCTATTGCCTAGCCTTGCGTTGTCATGGCTTAGACTTGCCTTGCCTTCCTTTACCCTTTACTTGCCTTGCGTTGCCTTGCCTTGCCTTCCGTTACCCTTTCCTTGCCTTATCCGTGCATTGCCTAGCCTTGAATTGTAGTGCTTTAGCCTTGCCTTGCCTTGCCTTTCCTTGCCTTGCCTTCCGTTACCCTTTCCTGGCCTTGCCGTGCCTTGCATTCCGTTACCCTTTCCTTGCCTTGCCGTGCATTGCCTATCCTTGTGTTGCCTTGCCTTAACCTTGCCTTGCCTTGCCCTGCCTTGCCTTCCTTTACCCTTTCTTGCCTTGCCGTCTATTGCTTAGCCTTGCGTTGTCATGGCTTAGACTTGCCTTGCCTTTCAGTGCCTGGCCTTGTCCTTCCCTTGGTTTGCCGAGCGTTCCGTTACCCTTGTCTTGCCTTGCCGTGCCGTCCGTTACCCTTGCCTTGCTGCCTCCCGTTGCCTTAGCCTTGCTTGTGTTGTCTTGCCTTCACTTTGTATTGCCTTGCGTTGCCATTCCTCATCTTTGCATTGCCTTTGCGTGCCTTACATTCCTTTACCCTTTCCTTGCCTTGCCGTGCCTTGCCTTGTCCTTCCCTTGCCTTGCCGTGCCTTCCGTTAACATTTTCTTGCCTTGCCGAGCCTTCCGTTACCCTTGTCTTGCCTTGCCGTGCATTGCGTAGCATTGCGTTGCCTTACCTTAGCATTTCCTTGCCTTGGCGTGCGTTGCCTTGTCCTTCCCTTGACTTGCCGTCCATTCCGTTACCCTTGCCTTGCCTTGCTTTGCCTTGCCTTGCCTTGATTTGCCTTGCCTTGCCTTTCCTTCCGTTACACGTTACTTGCCTTGCTTTGCCTTGCCTTGCCTTCCGTTCCGTTACCCTTCCATTGCCTTGCCGTTCATTGCTTAGCCTTGCGTTGCCTTGCCTTAACCTTTCCTTCCCTTGCCTTGCCTTGTCCTTCCCTTGCCTTGCCGTCCCTTCTGTTACCCTTGCCTTGCCTTGCTTTGCCTTGCCTTGCCTTGCCTTCCATTAACCTTTCCTTGACTTGCTTTGCCTTGCATTGCCTTGCCTTCTGTTTCCCTTTCCTTGCCTTGTCTTAACTTTGCGTTGCCTTGCGTTGCCTTGCCTTAGCCTTGCATTGCATTGCCGTGCGTTCCCTTCGGTTACCCTTGCCTTGCATTGCCGTGCGTTCCTTCGGTTACCCTTGCCTTGCCTTGCCTTAACTTTGCGTTGCCTTGCATTGCGTTGCGTTGCCTTAGCCTTGCCTTGCCTTGCCTTTCCTTCCGTTACACGTTACTTGCCTTGCTTTGCCTTGCCTTGCCTTCCGTTCCGTTACCCTTCCATTGCCTTGCCGTTCATTGCTTAGCCTTGCGTTGCCTTGCCTTAACCTTTCCTTGCCTTGCCTTGCCATGTCCTTCCCTTGCCTTGCCGTCCCTTCTGTTACCCTTGCCTTGCCTTGCTTTGCCTTGCCTTGCCTTGACTTGCTTTGCCTTGCCTTGCCTTGCCTTGCCTTCCATTAACCTTTCCTTGCCTTGCTTTGCCTTGCATTGCCTTGCCTTCTGTTTCCCTTTCCTTGCCTTGCCTTAAATTTGCATTGCCTTGCGTTGCCTTGCCTTAGCCTTCCCTTGCCTTGCCGACCCATGCCTTCCGTTATCCTTTCCTTGCATTGCCGTGCCTTGCCTTCCGTTACCCTTATCTTGACTTGCCTAAACTTCGCGATGCTTTCGGTTGCGTTGCGTTGCCTTAGCCTTGCCTTGCCTTGCCGTGGCTTGCCTTGTCCTTCCCTTGCCTTGCCAAAACTTCAGTTGCCCTTGCCTTGCCTTGCTTTGCCCTGCCTTGCCATGCCTTCCGTTACACTTTCCATGCCTTGCTGTGATTTCCGTTACCCTTTGCTTGCTTTGATTTGCCTTGCATTGCCTTGCCTTCTGTTACCCTTTCCTTGCCTTGCCGTGCATTACGTAGTATTGCGTTGTCGTGCCTGCGCCTTGTCTCCCCTTGCCTTAAGCTTGCTTGGCTTGCCTTCCCTTAAACTTGCCTTGCTTTGCGTTACCTTGCCTTATCCTTGCCTTGTCTTGCCTTGCCTTGTCTTTCCCTTCCCTTACTGTGCCTTTCGTTAACCTTGCCTTGCCTTGTTTTCCTTGCCTTTCCTTCGCTACTGTTACCCTTGCCTTGCCTTGCCTTAAATTTGCGTTGCCTTGTGTTGCGTTGCGTTGCGTTGCCTTTGCCGTGCCTTGCCTTGCCGTGCCTTGCTTTCCGTTACCATTGTCTTGCCTAGCCGTGCTTTGCCTTCCGTTACCCTTTCCTTGCCTTCACGTCTATTTCCTAGCCTTGCGTTGTCATGCCTTAGCCTTGCCTTGCCTTGGCGTGCCTTGCCTTGTCCTTCCCGTGCCTTGCCGAGCCTTCCATTACCCTTGCATTGCCTTGCCTCCCCTTGATTTAGCCTTGCTTAGGATGTCTTGCCTTCACTTTGCATTGCCTTGCGTTGCCTTTCCTCAGCTTTGCATTGCCTTTACGTTCCTTGACTTCCTTTACCCATTCCTTGCCTTGCAGTACATTGCCTAGCCTTTCGTTTCCTTGCCTTAGCCTTGCCTTTCGTTGCCGTGCCTTACCTTGTCGTTCCCTTGCCTTAACGTCCCTTCCGTTACCCTTGCCTTCCCTTCCTTTGCCTTTCTTCCTCTTGCCTTGCCTTGTCTGGCCTTGCCTTGATTTCCGTTACCCTTTCCTTCACTTGCTTTGCCTTGCATTGACTTGCCTTCTATTTCCCTTTCCTTGCCTTGTCTTAACTTTGCGTTGCCTTGCCTTAGCCTTGCCTTGCATTGCCGTGCGTTCCCTTCGGTTACCCTTGCCTTGCATTGCCGTGCGTTCCTTCGGTTACCCTTGCCTTGCCTTGCCTTAACTTTGCGTTGCCTCGGGTTGCGTTGCGTTGCCTTAGCCTTGCCTTGCCTTGCCTTTCCTTCCGTTACACGTTACTTGCCTTGCTTTGCCTTGCCTTGCCTTCCGTTCCGTTACCCTTCCATTGCCTTGCCGTTCATTGCTTAGCCTTGCGTTGCCTTGCCTTAACCTTTCCTTGCCTTGCCTTGCCTTGTCCTTCCCTTGCCTTGCCGTCCCTTCTGTTACCCTTGCCTTGCCTTGCTTTGCCTTGCCTTGCCTTGACTTGCTTTGCCTTGCCTTGCCTTGCCTTCCATTAACCTTTCCTTGCCTTGCTTTGCCTTGCATTGCCTTGCCTTCTGTTTCCCTTTCCTTGCCTTGCCTTAAATTTGCATTGCCTTGCCTTATCCTTCCCTTTCCTTGCCGTCCCTTGCCTTCCGTTACCCTTTCCTTGCATTGCCGTGCCTTGCCTTCCGTTAACCTTTCCTTGCCTTGCCTTAACTTCGCGTTGCTTTGCGTTGCGTTGCCTTAGCCTTGCCTTGCCTTGCCGTGGCTTGCTTTGTCCTTCCCTTTCCTTGCCAAGACTTCATTTGCCCTTGCCTTGCCTTGCTTTGCCCTGCCTTGCCATGCCTTCCGTTACCCTTTCCATGCCTTGCTGTGATTTCCGTTACCCTTTACTTGCCTTGCTTTGCCTTGCATTGCCTTGCCTTCTGTAACCCTTTCCTTGCCTTGCCTTGCTTTGTTGTGCATTAGCTTTGTCTCTCCTTCCCTTAACCTTGCTTGTCTTGCCTTCCCTTAACCTGGCCTTGCAAGGCAATGCCCTGCCTTAGCTTTACATTACCTTGTCTTGCCTTGCCGTGCCTTCCTTTACCCTTTACTTGCCTTGCTTTGCCTTGCCTTGCCTTCCGTTACCCTTTCCTTGCCTTATCCGTGCATTGCCTAGCCTTGAATTGTAGTGCTTTAGCCTTGCCTTGCCTTGCCTTTCCTTGCCTTGCCTTCCGTTACCCTTTCCTGGCCTTGCCGTGCCTTGCATTCCGTTACCCTTTCCTTGCCTTGCCGTGCATTGCCTATCCTTGTGTTGCCTTGCCTTAACCTTGCCTTGCCTTGCCCTGCCTTGCCTTCCGTTACCCTTTCTTGCCTTGCCGTCTATTGCCTAGCCTTGCGTTGTCATGGCTTAGACTTGCCTTGCCTTTCAGTGCCTGGCCTTCTCCTTCCCTTGGTTTGCCGAGCGTTCCGTTACCCTTGTCTTGACTTGCCGTGCCGTCCGTCACCCTTGCCTTGCTGCCTCCCGTTGCCTTAGCCTTGCTTGTGTTGTCTTGCCTTCACTTTGTATTGCCTTGCGTTGCCTTTCCTCATCTTTGCATTGCCTTGCCGTGCCTTACATTCCTTTACCCTTTCCTTGCCTTGCCGTGCCTTGCCTTGGCCTTCCCTTGCCTTGCCGTGCCTTCCGTTAACATTTTCTTGCCTTGCCGTGCCTTCCGTTACCCTTGACTTGCTTTGCTTTGCCTTGCCTTCGGTTACCCTTTCCTTTCCTTGCGGTGCATTGCCTAGCCTAGGGTTGTCGTGCCATAGACTTCCTAGCCTTGCCTTAGTTTTACTTGGCTTGCCTTGCCTTGCCGTGCCGTCTGTTACCCTTGCCTTTTCTTGGTTTGCCTTGCCTTGCCTTCCGTTACCCTTCCCTTGCCTTGCCGTGCATTGCGTAGCATTGCGTTGCCTTACCTTAGCATTTCCTTGCCTTGGCGTGCGTTGCCTTGTCCTTCCCTTGACTTGCCGTCCATTCCGTTACCCTTGCCTTGCCTTGCTTTGCCTTGCCTTGCCTTGCTTTGCCTTGCCTTGTCTTTCCTTCCATTACACGTTACTGGCCTTGCTTTGCCTTGCCTTGCCTTCCGTTCCGTTACCCTTCCATTGCCTTGCCGTTCATTGCTTAGCCTTGCGTTGCCTTGCCTTAACCTTTCCTTGCCTTGCCTTGCCTTGTCCTTCCCTTGCCTTGCCGTCCCTTCTGTTACCCTTGCCTTGCCTTGCTTTGCCTTGCCTTGCCTTGACTTGCTTTGCCTTGCCTTGCCTTGCCTTCCATTAACCTTTCCTTGCCTTGCTTTGCCTTGCATTGCCTTGCCTTCTGTTTCCCTTTCCTTGCCTTGCCTTAAATTTGCATTGCCTTGCGTTGCCTTGCCTTAGCCTTCCCTTGCCTTGCCGTCCCTTGCCTTCCGTTATCCTTTCCTTGCATTGCCTTGCCTTGCCTTCCGTTATCCTTTCCTTGCCTTGCCTTAACTTCGCGTTGCTTTGGGTTGCGTTGCGTTGCCTTAGCCTTGCCTTGCCTTGCCGTGGCTTGCCTTGTCCTTCCCTTACCTTGCCAAGACTACAGTTGCCCTTGCCTTGCCTTGCTTTGCCCTGCCTTGCCATGCCTTCCGTTACCCTTTCCATGCCTTGCTGTGATTTCCGTTACCCTTTGCTTGCCTTGCTTTGCCTTGCATTGCCTTGCCTTCTGTTACCCTTTCCTTGCCTTGCTTTGCCTTCCATTGCCTTGCCTTTTGTTTCCCTTTCCTTAGCCTTTCCTTGCCTTGCCGTGCCTTGCCTTGTCCTTACCTTTCCTTGCCGAGCATTCTGTTACCCTTTCCTTGCCTTGCCGTGCCTTGCGTTTTCCTTCCCTTACCTTGCCGTCCCTTCCATTACCCTTGCCTTGCCTTGCTTTGCCTTGCTTTGCCTTGCCTTGCTTTGCCTTGCATTGCCTTGCTTTCTGTTACCTTTTCCTTGCCTTGCCTTAACTTTACTTTGCCTTGCGTTGCCTTGCCTAAGCCTTGCCTTGCCTTGCCTTGCCTTGCCTTCCGTTACCATTCCCTTGCCTTGCCGTGCATCGCTTAGCCTTGCGTTGCCTTACCTTAGCCTTTCCTTGCCTTGCCTTGCCTTGCCTTGTCCTTCCCTTGCCTTGCCGTCCCTTCCGTTACCCTTGCCTTGCCTTGCTTTGCCTTGCCTTGCCTTTCCTTCCGTTACACTTTCCTTCCCTTGCTTTGCCTTGCTTTGCCTTCCTTTCTGTTACCCTTCCCTTGCCTTGCCGTTCATTGCTTAGCCTTCCGTTGCCTTGCGTTAGCCTTGCCTTGCCTTGCCCTCCCTTCCGTTACCCTTGCCTTGCCTTGCTTTGCCTTGCCTTGCCTTGCTTTGCCTTGCCTTGCCTTGCCTTCCATTACCCTTTCCTTGCCTTGCTTTGCCTTCCATTGCCTTGCCTTTTGTTTCCCTTTCCTTGCCTTGCCTTAAATTTGCATTGCCTTGCCTTATCCTTCCCTTGCCTTGCCGTTCCTTGCCTTCCGTTACCCTTTCCTTGCATTGCCGTGCCTTGCCTTCCGTTACCCTTTCCTTGCCTTGCCTTAACTTCGCGTTGCTTTGCGTTGCGTTGCCTTAGCCTTGCTTTGCCGTGCCGTGGCTTACCTTGTCCTTCCCTTTCCTTGCCAAGACTTCATTTGCCCTTGCCTTGCCTTGCTTTGCCCTGCCTTGCCATGACTTCCGTTACCCTTTCCATGCCTTTCTGTGATTTCCGTTACCCCTTGCTTGCCTTGCTTTGCCTTGCATTGCCTTGCCTTCTGTTACCCTTTCCTTGCCTTGCCGTGCATTACGTAGTCTTGCGTTGTCGTGCCTGCGCCTTGTCTCCCCTTGCCTTAAGCTTGCTTGGCTTGCCTTCCCTTAACCTTGCCTTGCTTTGCGTTGCCTTGCCTTATCCTTGCCTTGCCTTGCCTTGCCTTGTCTTTCCCTTCCCTTGCTGTGCCTTTCGTTACCCTTGCCTTGCCTTGTTTTCCTTGCCTTGCCTTCCCTACCGTTACCCTTGCCTTGCCTTGCCTTAACTTTGCGTTGCCTTGCGCTGCCTTGAGTTGCCTTTGCCTTGCCTTGCCTTGCCGTGCCTTGCCTTCCGTTAACATTGTCTTTCCTTGCCGTGCTTTGCCTTCCGTTACTCTTTCCTTGCCTTCCCGTCTATTTCTTAGCCTTCCGTTGTCATGCCTTAGCCTTGCCTTGCCTTGGCGTGCCTTGCCTTGGCCTTCCCTTGCCTTGCCGTGCCTTCCGTTAACATTTTCTTGCCTTGCCGTGCCTTCCGTTACCCTTGACTTGCTTTGCTTTGCCTTGCCTTCGGTTACCCTTTCCTTTCCTTGCGGTGCATTGCCTAGCCTAGGGTTGTCGTGCCATAGACTTCCTAGCCTTGCCTTAGTTTTACTTGGCTTGCCTTGCCTTGCCGTGCCGTCTGTTACCCTTGCCTTTTCTTGGTTTGCCTTGCCTTGCCTTCCGTTACCCTTCCCTTGCCTTGCCGTGCATTGCGTAGCATTGCGTTGCCTTACCTTAGCCTTTCCTTGCCTTGGCGTGCGTTGCCTTGTCCTTCCCTTGACTTGCCGTCCATTCCGTTACCCTTGCCTTGCCTTGCTTTGCCTTGCCTTGCCTTGCTTTGCCTTGCCTTGTCTTTCCTTCCGTTACACGTTACTTGCCTTGCTTTGCCTTGCCTTGCCTTCCGTTCCGTTACCCTTCCATTGCCTTGCCGTTCATTGCTTAGCCTTGCGTTGCCTTGCCTTAACCTTTCCTTGCCTTGCCTTGCCTTGTCCTTCCCTTGCCTTGCCGTCCCTTCTGTTACCCTTGCCTTGCCTTGCTTTGCCTTGCCTTGCCTTGACTTGCTTTGCCTTGCCTTGCCTTGCCTTCCATTAACCTTTCCTTGCCTTGCTTTGCCTTGCATTGCCTTGCCTTCTGTTTCCCTTTCCTTGCCTTGCCTTAAATTTGCATTGCCTTGCGTTGCCTTGCCTTAGCCTTCCCTTGCCTTGCCGTCCCTTGCCTTCCGTTATCCTTTCCTTGCATTGCCTTGCCTTGCCTTCCGTTATCCTTTCCTTGCCTTGCCTTAACTTCGCGTTGCTTTGGGTTGCGTTGCGTTGCCTTAGCCTTGCCTTGCCTTGCCGTGGCTTGCCTTGTCCTTCCCTTACCTTGCCAAGACTACAGTTGCCCTTGCCTTGCCTTGCTTTGCCCTGCCTTGCCATGCCTTCCGTTACCCTTTCCATGCCTTGCTGTGATTTCCGTTACCCTTTGCTTGCCTTGCTTTGCCTTGCATTGCCTTGCCTTCTGTTACCCTTTCCTTGCCTTGCTTTGCCTTCCATTGCCTTGCCTTTTGTTTCCCTTTCCTTAGCCTTTCCTTGCCTTGCCGTGCCTTGCCTTGTCCTTACCTTTCCTTGCCGAGCATTCTGTTACCCTTTCCTTGCCTTGCCGTGCCTTGCGTTTTCCTTCCCTTACCTTGCCGTCCCTTCCATTACCCTTGCCTTGCCTTGCTTTGCCTTGCTTTGCCTTGCCTTGCTTTGCCTTGCATTGCCTTGCTTTCTGTTACCTTTTCCTTGCCTTGCCTTAACTTTACTTTGCCTTGCGTTGCCTTGCCTAAGCCTTGCCTTGCCTTGCCTTGCCTTGCCTTCCGTTACCATTCCCTTGCCTTGCCGTGCATCGCTTAGCCTTGCGTTGCCTTACCTTAGCCTTTCCTTGCCTTGCCTTGCCTTGCCTTGTCCTTCCCTTGCCTTGCCGTCCCTTCCGTTACCCTTGCCTTGCCTTGCTTTGCCTTGCCTTGCCTTTCCTTCCGTTACACTTTCCTTCCCTTGCTTTGCCTTGCTTTGCCTTCCTTTCTGTTACCCTTCCCTTGCCTTGCCGTTCATTGCTTAGCCTTCCGTTGCCTTGCGTTAGCCTTGCCTTGCCTTGCCCTCCCTTCCGTTACCCTTGCCTTGCCTTGCTTTGCCTTGCCTTGCCTTGCTTTGCCTTGCCTTGCCTTGCCTTCCATTACCCTTTCCTTGCCTTGCTTTGCCTTCCATTGCCTTGCCTTTTGTTTCCCTTTCCTTGCCTTGCCTTAAATTTGCATTGCCTTGCCTTATCCTTCCCTTGCCTTGCCGTTCCTTGCCTTCCGTTACCCTTTCCTTGCATTGCCGTGCCTTGCCTTCCGTTACCCTTTCCTTGCCTTGCCTTAACTTCGCGTTGCTTTGCGTTGCGTTGCCTTAGCCTTGCTTTGCCGTGCCGTGGCTTACCTTGTCCTTCCCTTTCCTTGCCAAGACTTCATTTGCCCTTGCCTTGCCTTGCTTTGCCCTGCCTTGCCATGACTTCCGTTACCCTTTCCATGCCTTCTGTGATTTCCGTTACCCCTTGCTTGCCTTGCTTTGCCTTGCATTGCCTTGCCTTCTGTTACCCTTTCCTTGCCTTGCCGTGCATTACGTAGTCTTGCGTTGTCGTGCCTGCGCCTTGTCTCCCCTTGCCTTAAGCTTGCTTGGCTTGCCTTCCCTTAACCTTGCCTTGCTTTGCGTTGCCTTGCCTTATCCTTGCCTTGCCTTGCCTTGCCTTGTCTTTCCCTTCCCTTGCTGTGCCTTTCGTTACCCTTGCCTTGCCTTGTTTTCCTTGCCTTGCCTTCCCTACCGTTACCCTTGCCTTGCCTTGCCTTAACTTTGCGTTGCCTTGCGCTGCCTTGCGTTGCCTTTGCCTTGCCTTGCCTTGCCGTGCCTTGCCTTCCGTTAACATTGTCTTTCCTTGCCGTGCTTTGCCTTCCGTTACTCTTTCCTTGCCTTCCCGTCTATTTCTTAGCCTTCCGTTGTCATGCCTTAGCCTTGCCTTGCCTTGGCGTGCCTTGCCTTGTCCTTCCCTTGTCTTGCCGAGCCTTCCGTTACCCTTGTCTTGCCTTGCCGTGCCTTCCGTTACCCTTGCCTTGCCTTGCCTCCCCTTGATTTAGCCTTGCTTAGGATGTCTTGCCTTCACTTTGCATTGCCTTGCGTTGGCTTTCCTCAGCTTTGCATTGCCTTGACGTGCCTTGACTTCCTTTACCCTTTCCTTGCCTTGCCGTACATTGCCTAGCCTTTCGTTTCCTTGCCTTAGCCTTGACTTTCGTTGCCGTGCCTTGCCTTGTCCTTCCCTTGCCTTGCCGTCCCTTCCGTTACCCTTGCTTTCCCTTCCTTTGCCTTTCTTTGCCTTGCCTTGCCTTGCCTGGCCTTGCCTTGATTTCCGTTACCCTTTCCTTGCCATGCTTTGCCTTGCATTGCCTTGCCTTCTGTTTCCCTTTCCTTGCCTTGTCTTAACTTTGCGTTGCCTTGCGTTGCCTTGCCTTAGCCTTGCCTTGCATTGCCGTGCGTTCCCTTCAGTTACCCTTGCCTTGCCTTGCCCTAACTTTGAGTTGCCTTGCGTTGCGTTGCCTTAGCCTTGCCTTGCCGTGCCTTGCCTTCCGTTACCATTGTCTTGCCTTGCTGTGCCTTCCTTTACCCTTGCCTTGCCTTGCTTTGCCTTGCCTTGCCTTGCCTTCCGTTACCCTTTCCTGGCCTTGCCGTGCCTTGCATTCCGTTACCCTTTCCTTGCCTTGCTGTGCATTGCCTAGCCTTGCGCTTTCATGCCTTAGACATGCCTTGCCTTGCCGTGCCTTGCCTTGTCCTTCCCTTGCCTTGCCGACCCTTCTGTTACCCTTGTCCTCCCTTGCCGTGCCTTCCGTTACCCTTGATTTGCTTTGCTTTGCCTTGCATTGCGTTGCCTTCTGTTACCCTTTCCTTGCCTTACCGTGCATTGCCTAGCCTTGCTTTGTTGTGCATTAGCTTTGTCTCTCCTTCCCTTAACCTTGCTTGTCTTGCCTCCCCTTAACCTGGCCTTGCAAGGCAATGCCCTGCCTTAGCTTTACATTACCTTGTCTTGCCTTGCCGTGCCTTCCTTTACCCTTTACTTGCCTTGCTTTGCCTTGCCTTGCCTTCCGTTACCCTTTCCTTGCCTTATCCGTGCATTGCCTAGCCTTGAATTGTAGTGCTTTAGCCTTGCCTTGCCTTGCCTTTCCTTGCCTTGCCTTCCGTTACCCTTTCCTGGCCTTGCCGTGCCTTGCATTCCGTTACCCTTTCCTTGCCTTGCCGTGCATTGCCTATCCTTGTGTTGCCTTGCCTTAACCTTGCCTTGCCTTGCCTTAGTTTTACTTGGCTTGCCTTGCCTTGCCTTGCCGTGCCGTCTGTTACCCTTGCCTTTTCTTGGTTTGCCTTGCCTTGCCTTCCGTTACCCTTCCCTTGCCTTGCCGTGCATTGCGTAGCATTGCGTTGCCTTACCTTAGCATTTCCTTGCCTTGGCGTGCGTTGCCTTGTCCTTCCCTTGACTTGCCGTCCATTCCGTTACCCTTGCCTTGCCTTGCTTTGCCTTGCCTTGCCTTGCTTTGCCTTGCCTTGTCTTTCCTTCCGTTACACGTTACTTGCCTTGCTTTGCCTTGCCTTGCCTTCCGTTCCGTTACCCTTCCATTGCCTTGCCGTTCATTGCTTAGCCTTGCGTTGCCTTGCCTTAACCTTTCCTTGCCTTGCCTTGCCTTGTCCTTCCCTTGCCTTGCCGTCCCTTCTGTTACCCTTGCCTTGCCTTGCTTTTCCTTGCCTTGCCTTGACTTCCTTTGCCTTGC
This sequence comes from Macrotis lagotis, assembly GCF_037893015.1. Taxonomy (NCBI): domain Eukaryota; kingdom Metazoa; phylum Chordata; class Mammalia; order Peramelemorphia; family Peramelidae; genus Macrotis; species Macrotis lagotis. The sequence continues at coordinate 100,235 of NW_027421941.1, read as the reverse complement.
CTTGCCTTCCCTTCCATTAACCTTTCCTTGCCTTGCTTTGTCTTGCATTGCCTTGCTTTCTGTTTCCCTTTCCTTGCCTTGCCTTAAATTTGCATTGCCTTGCGTTGCCTTGCCATAGCCTTCACTTGCCTTGCCGTCCCTTGCCTTCCGTTATCCTTTCCTTGCATTGCCTTGCCTTGCCTTCCGTTACCCTTTCCTTGCCTTGCCTTAACTTCGCGTTGCTTTGGGTTGCGTTGCGTTGCCATAGCCTTGCCTTGCCTTGCCGTGGCTTGCCTTGTCCTTCCCTTGCCTTGCCAAGACTTCAGTTGCCCTTGCCTTGCCTTGCTTTGCCCTGCCTTGCCATGCCTTCCGTTACACTTTCCTTCCTTGCTGCGATTTCCGTTACCCTTTGCTTACTTTGATTTGCCTTGCATTGCCTTGCCTTCTGTTACCCTTTCCTTGCCTTGCCGTGCATTACGTAGTATTGCGTTGTCGTGCCTGCGCCTTGTCTCCCCTTGCCTTAAGCTTGCTTGGTTGCCTTCCCTTAACCTTGCCTTGCTTTGCGTTGCCTTGCCTTATCCTTGCCTTGCCTTGCCTTGCCTTGTCTTTCCCTTCCCTTACTGTGCCTTTCGTTAACCTTGCCTTGCCTTGTTTTCCTTGCCTTTCCTTCGCTACTGTTACCCTTGCCTTGCCTTGCCTTAACTTTGCGTTGCCTTGTGTTGCGTTGCGTTGCGTTGCCTTTGCCGTGCCTTGCCTTGCCGTGCCTTGCCTTCCGTTACCATTGTCTTGCGTAGCCGTGCTTTGCCTTCCGTTACCCTTTCCTTGCCTTCCCGTCTATTACCTAGCCTTGCGTTGTCATGCCTTAGCCTTGCCTTGCCTTGGCGTGCCTTGCCTTGTCCTTCCCTTGCCTTGCCGAGCCTTCCGTTACCCTTGCATTGCCTTGCCTCCCCTTGATTTATCCTTGTTTAGGATGTCTTGCCTTCACTTTGCATTGCCTTGCGTTGCCTTTCCTCAGCTTTGCATTGCCTTGACGTTCCTTGACTTCCTTTACCCTTTCCTTGCCTTGCAGTACATTGCCTAGCCTTTCGTTTCCTTGCCTTAGCCTTGCCTTTCGATGCCGTGCCTGACCTTTTCGTTCCCTTGCCATGACGTCCCTTCCGTTACCCTTGCCTTCCCTTCCTTTGCCTTTCTTTCCCTTGCCTTGCCTTGCCTGGCCTTGCCTTGATTTCTGTTACCCTTTCCTTGCCTTGCTTTGCCTTGCATTGCCTTGCTTTCTGTTTCCCTTTCCTTGCCTTGTCTTAACTTTGCGTTGCCTTGCGTTGCCTTGCCTTAGCCTTGCCTTGCATTGCCGTGCGTTCCCTTCGGTTACCCTTGCCTTGCATTGCCGTGCGTTCCTTCGGTTACCCTTGCCTTGCCTTGCCTCAACTTTGCGTTGCATTGCGTTACGTTGCGTTGCCTTAGCCTTGCCTTGCCGTGCCTTGCCTTCCGTTACCATTGTCTTTCCTTGCTGTGCCTTCCTATACCCATGCCTTGCCTTGCTTTGCCTTGCCTTGCATTGCCTAGCCTTGCGTTGTCGTGCCTTAGCCTTGCCTTGCCTTGCCTTCCGTTACCCTTTCCTTGCCTTGCCGTGCATTGCCTAGCCTTCCGTTGTCGTGCCTTAGCCTTGCCTCGCCTTGCCGTGCCTTGCCTTCCGTTACCTTTGTCTTGCCTTGCCGTGCCTTCCGTTACCCTTGCCTTGCCGTGCCTTGCCTTGTCCTTCCCTTGCCTTGCCGTGCTTTCCCTTACCCTTACGTTGCCTTTCCATGCATTGCCTTGCCTTGCCTTGCCTTGCCTTGCATTAGCCTTGCCTTGCCGGGCCGTGCCTTGCCTTGTCCTTCCCTTCCCTTGCCGTGCCTTCCGTTAACATTTTCGTGCTTTGCCGTGTCTTCCGTTACCCTTGACTTGCCTTGCTTTGCCTTGCCTCCCGTTTCCCTTTCCTTTCCTTGCTGTGCATTGCCTAGCCTTGCTTTGCCGTGCCCTAGCCTTGCCTTGCCTTGCCTTCCGTTAACCTTTATTTGCCTGGCCGTGCATTGCCTAGCCTTGCGTTTTCATGCCTTAGACTTGCCTTGCCTTGCCTTGCCTTCCCTACCGTTACCCTTGCTTTGCCTTGCATTAACTTTGTGTTGCCTTGCGTTGCGTTGCGTTGCCTTAGCCTTGCCTTGCCTTGCCGTGCCTCGCCTTCCGTTATCATTGTCTTTCCTTGCCGTGCCTTGCCTTCCATTACCCTTTCATTGCCTTCCCGTCTATTTCCTAGACTTGCGTTGTCATGCCTTAGACTTGCCTTGCCTTGCCGTGCCTTGCCTTGTCCTTCCCTTGCCTTGCCGAGCCTTCCATTACACTTGTCTTGCCTTGGCGTGCCTTCCGTTATCCTTGCCTTGCCTTGCCTCCCCTTGCTTTAACTTTGCTTGGGATGTCTTGCCTTCACTTTGCATTGCCTTGCGTTGCCTTTCCTCAGCTTTGCATTGCCTTGACGTGCCTTGCCTTCCTTTACCTTTTCCTTGCCTTGCCGTACATTGCCTAACCTTTCGTTTCCTTGCCTTAGCCTTGCCTTCCCTTGCCGTGCCTTGCCTTGTCCTTCCCGTGCCTTGCCGTCTCTTCCGGTACCCTTGCCTTGATTTCCTTTGCCTTTCTTTGCCTTGCCTTGCTTGCTTTGACTTGCCTTGCCTTTCCTTCCGTTACCCTTTCCTTGTCTTGCTTGGCCTTGCATTGCCTTGCTTTCTGTTACCCTTTCCTAGCCTTGCCTTAACATGGCTTTGACTTGCGTTGCCTTGCCTTAGCCTTGCCTTGCCTTGCCGTGCCTTGCCTTCCGTTACCGTTTCCGTGCCTCTCCGTGCCTTGCCTTCCGTTACCCGTTCCTTGCCTTGCCTTAACTTCGCGTTGACTTGCGCTGTGTTGACTTACGTTAGCCTTTCCTTGCCTTGCCGTGCGTTGCATTCCGTTACCCTTGTCTTGCCTTGCCATGCCTTCCGTTACCCTTGCCTTGCCGTGCCTTGCCTTGTCCTTCCCTTGCCTTGCCGTGCTTTCCCTTACCCTTACCTTGCCTTGCCATGCATTGCCTTGCCTTCCCTTGCCTCCCCTTGCCTTAGCCTTGCTTGTGTTGTGTTGCCTTCACTTTGCATTGCCTTGCTTTGCTTTTCCTCAGCATTGCAATGCCTTGCCGTGCCTTACATTCCTTTACCCTTTCCTTGCCTTGCCGTGCCTTGCCTTGTCCTGCCCTTCCCTTGCCGTGCCTTCCGTTAACTTTTTCCTGCCTTGCCGTGCCTTCCATTAACCTTGATTTGCTTTGCCTTGCCTTGCCTTCCGTTACCCTTCCCTTGCCTTGCCGTGCATTGCCTAGCCTTGCGTTGCCTTGCCTTAGTCTTGCATTGACATGCCGTGCCTTTCCTTCCGTTACACTTTCCTTGCCTTGCCTTGCCGTGCCTTCCCTTGTCTTTCCTTTGCATTGCCGTGCATTCCGTTACACTTCCCTTGCCTTGCTTTGCCTTGCCTTGCCTTTCCTTACGTTACCCTTTCCTTGCCTTGCCGTGCATGGCCTAGCCTCGCGTTTTCGTGGCTTAGCCTTGCCTCCACTTAACATAGCCTTGCTTGGCTTGCCTGGCCTTAACCTTGCCTTGCCTTGCGTTGCCTTGCCTTAGCCTTGCCTTGCCTTTCCGTGCCTGGCCTTCCGTTACCCTTACCGTGCCTTTCCGTTCCTTGCCTTCCGTTACCCGTTCCTTGCCTTGCCTTAACTTCGCGTTGCCTTACATTGCGTTGCGTTGCCTTAGCCTTTCCTTGCTTTGCCGTGCCTTCCCTTCCGTTACCATTGTCTTGCCTTGCCGTGCCTTGCCTTTTCCTTCCCTTACCTTGCCGTCCCTTCCGTAACCCTTGCCTTGCCTTGCTTTGCCTTGCCTTGCCTTGCTTTGCCTTGCATTGCCTTGCTTTCTGTTACCTTTTCCTTGCCTTGCCTTAACTTTGCTTTGCCTTGCGTTGCCTTGCCTCAGCCTTGCCTTTCATTGCCGTGCCTTGCCTTCCGTTACCCTTTCCGTGCCTTTCCGTGCCTTCCCTTCCGTTACCCGTTCCTTGGCTTTCCTTAACTTCGCGTTGCCTTGCGTTGCGTTGCGTTGCCTTAGCCTTTCCTTTCCTTGCCGTTCCTTGCCTTCCGTAAGCATTGTCTTGCCTTGCCGTCCCTTGCCTTGTCCTTACCTAGCGTTGCCGAGCCTTCTGTTACCGTTGTCTTGCCTTGCCGTGCCTTCCATTACCCTTGCCTTCCCTTGCCTCCCCTTGCCTGAGCCTTGCCTGTGTTGTGTTGCCTTCACTTTGCATTGCCTTGCTTTGCCTTTCCTCAGTATTGCATTGCCTTGCCGTGCTTTGCCTTCCGTTACCCTTTCCTTGCCTTGCCGTGCATTGCCTAGCCTTGCGTTGCCTTGCCTTAGCCTTTCTTTGACTTGCCGTGCCTTTCCTTCCGTTACCCTTTCCTTGCCTTGCCTTGAGTTGCCTTGCCTTATCCTTGCCTTGCCTTGCCATGCCTTCCCTTGTCTTTCCTTTGCTTTGCCGTGCCTTGCCTTCCGTTATCATTGTCTTGCCTTGCTGTGCCTTCCTTTACCCTTGCCTTGCCTTGCTTTGCCTTGCCTTGCATTGCCTTCCGTTACCCTTTCCTTCCCTTGCCGTGCATTGCCTAGCCTTGCGTTGTCGTGCCTTAGCCTTGCCTTGCCTTGCCTTCAGTTAACCTTTACTTGCCTTGCCGTGCATTGCCTAGCCTTGCGTTTTCATGCCTTAGACTTGCCTTGCCTTGCCTTGCCTTCCCCACCGTTACCCTTGCTTTGCCTTGCATTAACTTTGTGTTGCCTTGCGTTGCATTGCGTTGCCTTAGCCTTGCCTTGCCTTGCCGTGCCTTGCCTTCCGTTATCATTGTCTTTCCTTGCCGTGCCTTGCCTTCCGTTACCCTTTCATTGCCTTACCGTCTATTTCCTAGCCTTGCGTTGTCATGCCTTAGACTTGCCTTGCCTTGCCGTGCCTTGCCTTGTCCTTCCCTTGCCTTGCCGAGCCTTCCATTACACTTTTCTTGCCTTGGCGTGTCTTCCGTTACCCTTGCCTTGCCTTGCCTCCCCTTGCTTTAGCCTTGCTTGGGATGTCTTTCCTTCACTTTTCATTGCCTTGCGTTGCCTTTCCTCAGCTTTGCATTGCCTTGACGTGCATGGCCTTCCTTTACCCTTTCCTTGCCTTGCCGTACATTGCCTAGCCTTTCGTTTCCTTGCCTTAGCCTTGCCTTCCCTTGCCGTGCCTTGCCTTGTCCTTCCCGTGCCTTGCCGTCTCTTCCGGTACCCTTGCCTTGCCTTCCTTTGCCTTGCTTTGCCTTGCCTTGCCTTGCTTTGCCTTGCCTTGCCTTTCCTTCCGTTACCCTTTCCTTGTCTTGCTTGGCCTTGCATTGCCTTGCTTTCTGTTACCCTTTCCTTGCCTTGCCTTAACTTTGCTTTGACTTGCGTTGCCTTGCCTAAGCCTTTCCTTGCCTTGCCGTGCCTTGCCTTCTCTTACCGTTTCCGTGCCTCTCCGTGCCTTGCCTTCCGTTACCCGTTCCTTGCCTTGCCTTAACTTCGCGTTGCCTTGCGCTTTGTTGCGTTGCTTTAGCCTTTCCTTGCCTTGCCGTGCCTTGCCTTCCGTTACCATTGTCTTGCCTTGCCGTGACTTGCCTTGTCCTTACCTTGCCTTGCCAAGCCTTCTGTTACCCTTGCCTTGCCTTGCCTGGCCTTGCCTTGATTTCCGTTACCCTTTCCTTGCCTTGCTTTGCCTTGCATTGCCTTGCCTTCTGTTTCCCTTTCCTTGCCTTGTCTTAACTTTGCGTTGCCTTGCGTTGCCTTGCCTTAGCCTTGCCTTGCATTGCCGTGCGTTCCCTTCAGTTACCCTTGCCTTGCCTTGCCCTAACTTTGCGTTGCCTTGCGTTGCGTTGCCTTAGCCTTGCCTTGCCGTGCCTTGCCTTCCGTTACCATTGTCTTGCCTTGCCGTGACTTGCCTTGTCCTTACCTTGCCTTGCCGAGCCTTCTGTTACCCTTGCCTTGCCTTGCCGAGCCTTGCCTTCCGTTACCCTTGTCTTGCCTTGCCGTGCCTTCCGTTACCCTTGCCTTGCCGTGCCTTGCCTTGTCCTTCCCTTGCCTTGCCGTGCCTTCCGTTTCACTTCCCGTGCCTTGCTTTGCCTTGCCTTGCCTTGCCTTGCCTTGCCTTCCATTACCCTTTCCTTGCTTGCCGTGCGTTGCCTAGCCTTGCGTTTTCGTGGCTCAGCCTTGACTCCCCTTACCTTAGCCTTGCTTGGCTTGCCTGTCCTTCAACTTGCCTTGCCTTGCGTTGCCTTGCCTTAGCCTTGCCTTGCCTTGTCCTTCTCTTGTCATGCCGTGCCTTCCATTACCCTTACCTTGCCTTCCTTTGCCTTTCTTTGCTTTGCCTTGCCTTGCCTTGCTTGCGTACCGTTACCCTTCCCTTGCCTTGCCGTTCATTGCCTAGCATTGCGTTGCCTTACCTTAGCCTTTCCTTGCGTTGCCGTGCCTTGCTTGTCCTTCCCTTGCCTTGAGGTCCCTTCCGTTACCCTTGCCTTCCCTTCCTTTGCCTTTCTTTGCCTTGCCTTGTCTTGCCTGGCCTTGCCTTGACTTCCATTACCCTTTCCTTGCCTTGCTTTGCCTTGCATTGCCTTGCCTTCTGTTTCCCTTTCCTTGCGTTGTCTTAACTTTGCGTTGCCTTGCGTTGCCTTGCCTTAGCCTTGCCTCGCATTGCCGTGCGTTCCCTTCCGTTACGCTTGCCTTGCCTTGCCTTAACTTTGCGATGCCTTGCGATGCGTTGCGTTGCCTTAGCCTTGCCTTGCCTTGCCGTGCCTTGCCTTCCGTTACAATTGTCTGGCCTTGCTGTGCCTTCCTTTACCCTTGCCTTGCCTTGCTTTGCCTTGCCTTCGGTTACCCTTTCCTTTCCTTGCGGTGCATTGCCTAGCCTTGCGTTGTCGTGCCATAGCCTTTCCTTGCCTTGCCTTAGCCTTACTTGGCTTGCCTTGCCTTGCCGTGCCGTCTGTTACCCTTGCCTTTTCTTGCTTTGCCTTGCCTTCCATTACCCTTCCCTTGCCTTGCCGTGCATTGCATAGCCTAGCGTTGCCTTACCTTAGCCTTTCCTGGCCTTGCCGTGCCTTGCCTTGTCCTTCTCTGGCCTTGCCGTCCCTTCCGTTACCCTTGCCTTGCCTTGCTTTGCCTTCCCTTGCCTTTCCTTCCGTTACCCTTTCCTTGTCTTGCTTGGCCTTGCATTGCCTTGCTTTCTGTTACCCTTTCCTTGCCTTGCCTTAAATTTGCGTTGACTTGCATTGCCTTGCCTTAGCCTTGCCTTTCCTTGCCGTGCCTTGCCTTCCGTTACCCTTTCCGTGCCTCTCCGTGCCTTGCCTTCCGTTACCCGTTCCTTGCCTAGCCTTAACTTCGCGTTACCTTGCGCTGCGTATCGTTGCCTTAGCCTTTCCTTGCCTTGCCGTGCCTTGCATTCCGTTACCCTTGTCTTGCCTTGCCATGCCTTCCGTTACCGTTGCCTTGCCGTGCCTTGCCGTGTCCTTCCCTTGCCTTGCCGTGCTTTCCCTTACCCTTACCTTGCCTGGCCATGCATTGCCTGGCCTTGCCTTGCCTTGCATTAGCATTAACTTGCCTTGCCGTGCCTTGGATTGTCCTTCCCTTCCCTTGCCGTGCCTTCCGTTAACATTTTCTTGCTTTGCCGTGCCTTCCGTTACCCTTGATTTGCCTTGATTTGCCTTGCCTCCCGTTACCCTTTCCTTTCCTTGCCGTGCATTGCCTAGCCTTGCGTTGCCTTACCTTAGCCTTTCCTTGCCTTGCCGTGCCTTGCCTTGTCCTTACCTTTCCTTGCCGAGCATTCTGTTACCCTTTCCTTGCCTTGCCGTGCCTTGCGTTTTCCTTCCCTTACCTTGCCGTCCCTTCCGTTACCCTTGCCTTGCCTTGCTTTGCCTTGCCTTGCTTTGCCTTGCGTTGCCTTGCCTTGCTTTGCCTTGCATTGCCTTGCTTTCTGTTACCTTTTCCTTGCCTTGCCTTAACTTTGCTTTGCCTGCGTTGCCTTGCCTAAGCCTTGCCTTGCCTTGCCTTGCCTTGCCTTCCGTTACAATTCCCTTGCCTTGCCGTGCATCGCCTAGCCTTGCGTTGCCTTACCTTAGCCTTTGCTTGCTTTGCCTTGTCCTTCCCTTGCCTTGCCGTCCCTTCCCATACCCTTGCCTTGCCTTGCTTTGCCTTGCCTTGCCTTTCCTTCCGTTACACTTTCCTTCCCTTGCTTTGCCTTGCTTTGCCTTCCTTTCTGTTACCCTTCCCTTGCCTTGCCGTTCATTGCTTAGCCTTCCGTTGCCTTGCCTTAGCCTTGCCTTGCCTTGCCTTGCCTTGCCCTCCCTTCCGTTACCCTTGCCTTGCCTTGCTTTGCCTTGCCTTGCCTTGCTTTGCCTTGCCTTGCCTTGCCTTCCATTACCCTTTCCTTGCCTTGCTTTGCCTTCCATTGCCTTGCCTTTTGTTTCCCTTTCCTTGCCTTGCCTTAAATTTGCATTGCCTTGCCTTATCCTTCCCTTGCCTTGCCGTTCCTTGCCTTCCGTTACCCTTTCCTTGCATTGCCGTGCCTTGCCTTCCGTTACCCTTTCCTTGCCTTGCCTTAACTTCGCGTTGCTTTGTGTTGCGTTGCCTTAGCCTTGCCTTGCCGTGCCGTGGCTTGCCTTGTCCTTCCCTTTCCTTGCCAAGACTTCATTTGCCCTTGCCTTGCCTTGCTTTGCCCTGCCTTGCCATGCCTTCCGTTACCCTTTCCATGCCTTGCTGTGATTTCCGTTACCCTTTGCTTGCCTTGCTTTGCCTTGCATTGCCTTGCCTTCTGTTACCCTTTCCTTGCCTTGCCGTGCATTACGTAGTCTTGCGTTGTTGTGCCTGCGCCTTGTCTCCCCTTGCCTTAAGCTTGCTTGGCTTGCCTTCCCTTAACCTTGCCTTGCTTTGCGTTGCCTTGCCTTATCCTTGCCTTGCCTTGCCTTGCCTTGTCTTTCCCTTCCCTTGCTGTGCCTTTCGTTACCCTTGCCTTGCCTTGTTTTCCTTGCCTTGCCTTCCCTACCGTTACCCTTGCCTTGCCTTGCCTTAACTTTGCGTTGCCTTGCCTTGCCTTGCCGTGCCTTGCCTTCCGTTAAGCTTTCCTTGCCTTCCTGTCTATTGCCTAGCCTTCCGTTGTCATGCCTTAGCTTTGCCTTGCCTTGGCGTGCCTTGCCTTGTCCTTCCCTTGTCTTGCCGAACCTTCCGTTACCCTTGTCTTGCCTTGCCGTGCCTTCCGTTACCCTTGCCTTGCCTTGCCTCCCATTGATTTAGCCTTGCTTAGGATGTCTTGCCTTCACTTTGCATTGCCTTGCGTTGCCTTTCCTCAGCTTTGCATTGCCTTGACGTGCCTTGACTTCTTTACCCTTTCCTTGCCATGCCGTACATTGCCTAGCCTTTCGTTTCCTTGCCTTAGCCTTGACTTTCGTTGCCGTGCCTTGCCTTGTCCTTCCCTTGCCTTGCCGTCCCTTCCGTTACCCTTGCTTTCCCTTCCTTTGCCTTTCTTTGCCTTGCCTTGCCTTGCCTGGCCTTGCCTTGATTTCCGTTACCCTTTCCTTGCCTTGCTTTGCCTTGCATTGCCTTGCCTTCTGTTTCCCTTTCCTTGCCTTGTCTTAACTTTGCGTTGCCTTGCGTTGCCTTGCCTTAGCCTTGCCTTGCATTGCCGTGCGTTCCCTTCAGTTACCCTTGCCTTGCCTTGCCCTAACTTTGCGTTGCCTTGCGTTGCGTTGCCTTAGCCTTGCCTTGCCGTGCCTTGCCTTCCGTTACCATTGTCTTGCCTTGCCGTGACTTGCCTTGTCCTTACCTTGCCTTGCCGAGCCTTCTGTTACCCTTGCCTTGCCTTGCCGAGCCTTGCCTTCCGTTACCCCTGTCTTGCCTTGCCATGCCTTCCGTTACCCTTGCCTTGCCGTGCCTTGCCTTGTCCTTCCCTTGCCTTGCCGTGCCTTCCGTTACACTTCCCGTGCCTTGCTTTGCCTTGCCTTGCCTTCCATTACCCTTTCCTTGCTTGCCGTGCGTTGCCTAGCCTTGCGTTTTCGTGGCTCAGCCTTGACTCCCCTTACCTTAGCCTTGCTTGGCTTGCCTGTCCTTCAACTTGCCTTGCCTTGCGTTGCCTTGCCTTAGCCTTGCCTTGCCTTGTCCTTCTCTTGTCATGCCGTGCCTTCCATTACCCTTACCTTGCCTTCCTTTCCCTTTCTTTGCCTTGCCTTGCCTTGCCTTGCTTGCGTACCGTTACCCTTCCCTTGCCTTGCCGTTCATTGCCTAGCATTGCGTTGCCTTCCCTTAGCCTTTCCTTGCGTTGCCGTGCCTTGCTTGTCCTTCCCTTGCCTTGAGGTCCCTTCCGTTACCCTTGCCTTCCCTTCCTTTGCCTTTCTTTGCCTTGCCTTGTCTTGCCTGGCCTTGCCTTGACTTCCATTACCCTTTCCTTGCCTTGCTTTGCCTTGCATTGCCTTGCCTTCTGTTTCCCTTTCCTTGCCTTGTCTTAACTTTGCGTTGCCTTGCGTTGCCTTGCCTTAGCCTTGCCTCGCATTGCCGTGCGTTCCCTTCCGTTACGCTTGCCTTGCCTTGCCTTAACTTTGCGATGCCTTGCGATGCGTTGCGTTGCCTTAGCCTTGCCTTGCCTTGCCGTGCCTTGCCTTCCGTTACAATTGTCTGGCCTTGCTGTGCCTTCCTTTACCCTTGCCTTGCCTTGCTTTGCCTTGCCTTCGGTTACCCTTTCCTTTCCTTGCGGTGCATTGCCTAGCCTTGCGTTGTCGTGCCATAGCCTTTCCTTGCCTTGCCTTAGCCTTACTTGGCTTGCCTTGCCTTGCCGTGCCGTCTGTTACCCTTGCCTTTTCTTGCTTTGCCTTGCCTTGCCTTCCGTTACCCTTCCCTTGCCTTGCCGTGCATTGCATAGCTTTGCGTTGCCTTACCTTAGCCTTTCATGGCCTTGCCGTGCCTTGCCTTGTCCTTCTCTGGCCTTGCCGTCCCTTCAGTTACCCTTGCCTTGCCTTGCTTTGCCTTGCCTTGCCTTGCTTTGCCTTCCCTTGCCTTTCCTTCCGTTACCCTTTCCTTGTCTTGCTTGGCCTTGCATTGCCTTGCTTTCTGTAACCCTTTCCTTGCCTTGCCTTAACTTTGCGTTGACTTGCATTGCCTTGCCTTAGCCTTGCCTTTCCTTGCCGTGCCTTGCCTTCCGTTACCCTTTCCGTGCCTCTCCGTGCCTTGCCTTCCGTTACCCGTTCCTTGCCTAGCCTTAACTTCGCGTTACCTTGCGCTGCGTATCGTTGCCTTAGCCTTTCCTTTCCTTGCCGTGCCTTGCATTCCGTTACCCTTGTCTTGCCTTGCCATGCCTTCCGTTACCGTTGCCTTGCCGTGCCTTGCCTTGTCCTTCCCTTGCCTTGCCGTGCTTTCCCTTACCCTTACCTTGCCTGGCCATGCATTGCCTGGCCTTGCCTTGCCTTGCATTAGCATTACCTTGCCCTGCCGTGCCTTGGATTGTCCTTCCCTTCCCTTGCCGTGCCTTCCGTTAACATTTTCTTGCTTTGCCGTGCCTTCCGTTACCCTTGATTTGCCTTGATTTGCCTTGCCTCCCGTTAACCTTTCCTTTCCTTGCCGTGCATTGCCTAGCCTTGCGTTGCCTTACCTTAGCCTTTCCTTGCCTTGCCGTGCCTTGCCTTGTCCTTACCTTTCCTTGCCGAGCATTCTGTTACCCTTTCCTTGCCTTGCCGTGCCTTGCGTTTTCCTTCCCTTACCTTGCCGTCCCTTCCGTTACCCTTGCCTTGCCTTGCTTTGCCTTGCTTTGCCTTGCCTTGCTTTGCCTTGCATTGCCTTGCTTTCTGTTACCTTTTCCTTGCCTTGCCTTAACTTTGCTTTGCCTTGCTTTGCCTTGCCTAAACCTTGCCTTGCCTTGCCTTGCCTTGCCTTCCGTTACCATTCCCTTGCCTTGCCGTGCATCGCCTAGCCTTGCGTTGCCTTACCTTAGCCTTTCCTTGCCTTGCCTTGCCTTGCCTTGTCCTTCCCTTGCCTTGCCGTCCCTTCCGTTACCCTTGCCTTGCCTTGCTTTGCCTTGCCTTGCCTTGCTTTGCCTTGCCTTTCCTTTCCTTCCGTTACACTTTACTTGCCTTGCTTTGCCTTGCTTTGCCTTCCTTTCTGTTACCCTTCCCTTGCCTTGCCGTTCATTGCTTAGCCTTCCGTTGCCTTGCCTTAGCCTTGCCTTGCCTTGCCTTGCCTTGCCCTCCCTTCCGTTACCCTTGCCTTGCCTTGCTTTGCCTTGCCTTGCTTTGCCTTGCCTTGCCTTGCCTTCCATTACCCTTTCCTTGCCTTGCTTTGCCTTCCATTGCCTTGCCTTTTGTTTCCCTTTCCTTGCCTTGCCTTAAATTTGCATTGCCTTGCCTTATCCTTCCCTTGCCTTGCCGTTCCTTGCCTTCCGTTACCCTTTCCTTGCATTGCCGTGCCTTGCCTTCCGTTACCCTTTCCTTGCCTTGCCTTAACTTCGCGTTGCTTTGCGTTGCGTTGCCTTACCCTTGCCTTGCCTTGCCGTGGCTTGCCTTGTCCTTCCCTTTCCTTGCCAAAACTTCATTTGCCCTTGCCTTGCCTTGCTTTGCCCTGCCTTGCCATGCCTTCCGTTACCGTTTCCATGCCTTGCTGTGATTTCCGTTACCCTTTGCTTGCCTTGATTTGCCTTGCATTGCCTTGCCTTCTGTTACCCTTTCCTTGCCTTGCCGTGCATTACGTAGTCTTGCGTTGTCGTGCCTGCGCCTTGTCTCCCCTTGCCTTAAGCTAGCTTGGCTTGCCTTCCCTTAACCTTGCCTTGCTTTGCGTTGCCTTGCCTTATCCTTGCCTTGCCTTGCCTTGCCTTGTCTTTCCCTTCCCTTGCTGTGCCTTTCGTTACCCTTGCCTTGCCTTGTTTTCCTTGCCTTGCCTTCCCTACCGTTACCCTTGCCTTGCCTTGCCTTAACTTTGCAATGCCTTGCGTTGCCTTGCGTTGCCTTTGCCTTGCCGTGCCTTGCCTTCCTTTACCATTGTCTTTCCTTGCCGTGCTTTGCCTTCCTTTACTCTTTCCTTGCCTTCCCGTCTATTTCCTAGCCTTCCGTTGTCATGCCTTAGCCTTGCCTTGCCTTGGCGTGCCTTGCCTTGTCCTTCCCTTGTCTTGCCGAGCCTTCCGTTACCCTTGTCTTGTCTTGCCGAGCCTTCCGTTACCCTTGTCTTGCTTTGCCGTGCCTTCCGTTACCCTTGCCTTGCCTTGCCTCCCCTTGATTTAGCCTTGCTTAGGATGTCTTGCCTTCACTTTGCATTGCCTTGCGTTGCCTTTCCTCAGCTTTGCATTGCCTTGACGTGCCTTGACTTCCTTTACCCTTTCCTTGCCATGCCGTACATTGCCTAGCCTTTCGTTTCCTTGCCTTAGCCTTGACTTTCGTTGCCGTGCCTTGCCTTGTCCTTCCCTTGCCTTGCCGTCCCTTCCGTTACCCTTGCTTTCCCTTCCTTTGCCTTTCTTTGCCTTGCCTTGCCTTGCCTGGCCTTGCCTTGATTTCCGTTACCCTTTCCTTGCCTTGCTTTGCCTTGCATTGCCTTGCCTTCTGTTTCCCTTTCCTTGCCTTGTCTTAACTTTGCGTTGCCTTGCGTTGCCTTGCCTTAGCCTTGCCTTGCATTGCCGTGCGTTCCCTTCAGTTACCCTTGCCTTGACTTGCCCTAACTTTGCGTTGCCTTGCGTTGCGTTGCCTTAGCCTTGCCTTGCCGTGCCTTGCCTTCCGTTACCATTGTCTTGCCTTGCCGTGACTTGCCTTGTCCTTACCTTGCCTTGCCGAGCCTTCTGTTACCCTTGCCTTGCCTTGCCGAGCCTTGCCTTCCGTTACCCTTGTCTTGCCTTGCCATGCCTTCCGTTACCCTTGCCTTGCCGTGCCTTGCCTTGTCCTTCCCTTGCCTTGCCGTGCCTTCCGTTACACTTCCCGTGCCTTGCTTTGCCTTGCCTTGCCTTGCATTCCATTACCCTTTCCTTGCTTGCCGTGCGTTGCCTAGCCTTGCGTTTTCGTGGCTCAGCCTTGACTCCCCTTACCTTAGCCTTGCTTGGCTTGCCTGTCCTTCAACTTGCCTTGCCTTGCGTTGCCTTGCCTTAGCCTTGCCTTGCCTTGTCCTTCTCTTGTCATGCCGTGCCTTCCATTACCCTTACCTTGCCTTCCTTTGCCTTTCTTTGCCTTGCCTTGCCTTGCCTTGCTTGCGTACCGTTACCCTTCCCTTGCCTTGCCGTTCATTGCCTAGCATTGCGTTGCCTTCCCTTAGCCTTTCCTTGCGTTGCCGTGCCTTGCTTGTCCTTCCCTTGCCTTGAGGTCCCTTCCGTTACCCTTGCCTTCCCTTCCTTTGCCTTTCTTTGCCTTGCCTTGTCTTGCCTGGCCTTGCCTTGACTTCCATTACCCTTTCCTTGCCTTGCTTTGCCTTGCATTGCCTTGCCTTCTGTTTCCCTTTCCTTGCGTTGTCTTAACTTTGCGTTGCCTTGCGTTGCCTTGCCTTAGCCTTGCCTCGCATTGCCGTGCGTTCCCTTCCGTTACGCTTGCCTTGCCTTGCCTTAACTTTGCGATGCCTTGCGATGCGTTGCGTTGCCTTAGCCTTGCCTTGCCTTGCCGTGCCTTGCCTTCCGTTACAATTGTCTGGCCTTGCTGTGCCTTCCTTACCCTTGCCTTGCCTTGCTTTGCCTTGCCTTCGGTTACCCTTTCGTTTGCTTGCGGTGCATTGCCTAGCCTTGCGTTGTCGTGCCATAGCCTTTCCTTGCCTTGCCTTAGCCTTACTTGGCTTGCCTTGCCTTGCCGTGCCGTCTGTTACCCTTGCCTTTTCTTGCTTTGCCTTGCCTTGCCTTCCGTTACCCTTCCCTTGCCTTGCCGTGCATTGCATAGCTTTGCGTTGCCTTACCTTAGCCTTTCATGGCCTTGCCGTGCCTTGCCTTGTCCTTCTCTGGCCTTGCCGTCCCTTCCGTTACCCTTGCCTTGCCTTGCTTTGCCTTGCCTTGCCTTGCTTTGCCTTCCCTTGCCTTTCCTTCCGTTACCCTTTCCTTGTCTTGCTTGGCCTTGCATTGCCTTGCTTTCTGTTACCCTTTCCTTGCCTTGCCTTAACTTTGCGTTGACTTGCATTGCCTTGCCTTAGCCTTGCCTTTCCTTGCCGTGCCTTGCCTTCCGTTACCCTTTCCGTGCCTCTCCGTGCCTTGCCTTCCGTTACCCGTTCCTTGCCTAGCCTTAACTTCGCGTTACCTTGCGCTGCGTATCGTTGCCTTAGCCTTTCCTTGCCTTGCCGTGCCTTGCATTCCGTTACCCTTGTCTTGCCTTGCCATGCCTTCCGTTACCGTTGCCTTGCCGTGCCTTGTCTTGTCCTTCCCTTGCCTTGCCGTGCTTTCCCTTACCCTTACCTTGCCTGGCCATGCATTGCCTGGCCTTGCCTTGCCTTGCATTAGCATTACCTTGCCTTGCCGTGCCTTGGATTGTCCTTCCCTTCCCTTGCCGTGCCTTCCGTTAACATTTTCTTGCTTTGCCGTGCCTTCCGTTACCCTTGATTTGCCTTGATTTGCCTTGCCTCCCGTTACCCTTTCCTTTCCTTGCCGTGCATTGCCTAGCCTTGCGTTGCCTTACCTTAGCCTTTCCTTGCCTTGCCGTGCCTTGCCTTGTCCTTACCTTTCCTTGCCGAGCATTCTGTTACCCTTTCCTTGCCTTGCCGTGCCTTGCGTTTTCCTTCCCTTACCTTGCCGTCCCTTCCGTTACCCTTGCCTTGCCTTGCTTTGCCTTGCTTTGCCTTGCCTTGCTTTGCCTTGCATTGCCTTGCTTTCTGTTACCTTTTCCTTGCCTTGCCTTAACTTTGCTTTGCCTTGCGTTGCCTTGCCTTAGCCTTGCCTTGCCTTGCCTTGCCTTGCCTTGCCTTGCCTTGTCCTTCCCTTGCCTTGCCGTCCCTTCCGTTACCCTTGCCTTGCCTTGCTTTGCCTTGCCTTGCCTTGCTTTGCCTTGCCTTGCCTTTCCTTCCGTTACACTTTCCTTCCCTTGCTTTGCCTTGCTTTGCCTTCCTTTCTGTTACCCTTCCCTTGCCTTGCCGTTCATTGCTTAGCCTTCCGTTGCCTTGCGTTAGCCTTGCCTTGCCTTGCCCTCCCTTCCGTTACCCTTGCCTTGCCTTGCTTTGCCTTGCCTTGCCTTGCTTTGCCTTGCCTTGCCTTGCCTTCCATTACCCTTTCCTTGCCTTGCTTTGCCTTCCATTGCCTTGCCTTTTGTTTCCCTTTCCTTGCCTTGCCTTAAATTTGCATTGCCTTGCCTTATCCTTCCCTTGCCTTGCCGTTCCTTGCCTTCCGTTACCCTTTCCTTGCATTGCCGTGCCTTGCCTTCCGTTACCCTTTCCTTGCCTTGCCTTAACTTCGCGTTGCTTTGTGTTGCGTTGCCTTAGCCTTGCCTTGCCGTGCCGTGGCTTGCCTTGTCCTTCCCTTTCCTTGCCAAGACTTCATTTGCCCTTGCCTTGCCTTGCTTTGCCCTGCCTTGCCATGCCTTCCGTTACCCTTTCCATGCCTTGCTGTGATTTCCGTTACCCTTTGCTTGCCTTGCTTTGCCTTGCATTGCCTTGCCTTCTGTTACCCTTTCCTTGCCTTGCCGTGCATTACGTAGTCTTGCGTTGTTGTGCCTGCGCCTTGTCTCCCCTTGCCTTAAGCTTGCTTGGCTTGCCTTCCCTTAACCTTGCCTTGCTTTGCGTTGCCTTGCCTTATCCTTGCCTTGCCTTGCCTTGCCTTGTCTTTCCCTTCCCTTGCTGTGCCTTTCGTTACCCTTGCCTTGCCTTGTTTTCCTTGCCTTGCCTTCCCTACCGTTACCCTTGCCTTGCCTTGCCTTAACTTTGCGTTGCCTTGCCTTGCCTTGCCGTGCCTTGCCTTCCGTTAAGCTTTCCTTGCCTTCCTGTCTATTGCCTAGCCTTCCGTTGTCATGCCTTAGCTTTGCCTTGCCTTGGCGTGCCTTGCCTTGTCCTTCCCTTGTCTTGCCGAACCTTCCGTTACCCTTGTCTTGCCTTGCCGTGCCTTCCGTTACCCTTGCCTTGCCTTGCCTCCCATTGATTTAGCCTTGCTTAGGATGTCTTGCCTTCACTTTGCATTGCCTTGCGTTGCCTTTCCTCAGCTTTGCATTGCCTTGACGTGCCTTGACTTCTTTACCCTTTCCTTGCCATGCCGTACATTGCCTAGCCTTTCGTTTCCTTGCCTTAGCCTTGACTTTCGTTGCCGTGCCTTGCCTTGTCCTTCCCTTGCCTTGCCGTCCCTTCCGTTACCCTTGCTTTCCCTTCCTTTGCCTTTCTTTGCCTTGCCTTGCCTTGCCTGGCCTTGCCTTGATTTCCGTTACCCTTTCCTTGCCTTGCTTTGCCTTGCATTGCCTTGCCTTCTGTTTCCCTTTCCTTGCCTTGTCTTAACTTTGCGTTGCCTTGCGTTGCCTTGCCTTAGCCTTGCCTTGCATTGCCGTGCGTTCCCTTCAGTTACCCTTGCCTTGCCTTGCCCTAACTTTGCGTTGCCTTGCGTTGCGTTGCCTTAGCCTTGCCTTGCCGTGCCTTGCCTTCCGTTACCATTGTCTTGCCTTGCCGTGACTTGCCTTGTCCTTACCTTGCCTTGCCGAGCCTTCTGTTACCCTTGCCTTGCCTTGCCGAGCCTTGCCTTCCGTTACCCCTGTCTTGCCTTGCCATGCCTTCCGTTACCCTTGCCTTGCCGTGCCTTGCCTTGTCCTTCCCTTGCCTTGCCGTGCCTTCCGTTACACTTCCCGTGCCTTGCTTTGCCTTGCCTTGCCTTCCATTACCCTTTCCTTGCTTGCCGTGCGTTGCCTAGCCTTGCGTTTTCGTGGCTCAGCCTTGACTCCCCTTACCTTAGCCTTGCTTGGCTTGCCTGTCCTTCAACTTGCCTTGCCTTGCGTTGCCTTGCCTTAGCCTTGCCTTGCCTTGTCCTTCTCTTGTCATGCCGTGCCTTCCATTACCCTTACCTTGCCTTCCTTTCCCTTTCTTTGCCTTGCCTTGCCTTGCCTTGCTTGCGTACCGTTACCCTTCCCTTGCCTTGCCGTTCATTGCCTAGCATTGCGTTGCCTTCCCTTAGCCTTTCCTTGCGTTGCCGTGCCTTGCTTGTCCTTCCCTTGCCTTGAGGTCCCTTCCGTTACCCTTGCCTTCCCTTCCTTTGCCTTTCTTTGCCTTGCCTTGTCTTGCCTGGCCTTGCCTTGACTTCCATTACCCTTTCCTTGCCTTGCTTTGCCTTGCATTGCCTTGCCTTCTGTTTCCCTTTCCTTGCCTTGTCTTAACTTTGCGTTGCCTTGCGTTGCCTTGCCTTAGCCTTGCCTCGCATTGCCGTGCGTTCCCTTCCGTTACGCTTGCCTTGCCTTGCCTTAACTTTGCGATGCCTTGCGATGCGTTGCGTTGCCTTAGCCTTGCCTTGCCTTGCCGTGCCTTGCCTTCCGTTACAATTGTCTGGCCTTGCTGTGCCTTCCTTTACCCTTGCCTTGCCTTGCTTTGCCTTGCCTTCGGTTACCCTTTCCTTTCCTTGCGGTGCATTGCCTAGCCTTGCGTTGTCGTGCCATAGCCTTTCCTTGCCTTGCCTTAGCCTTACTTGGCTTGCCTTGCCTTGCCGTGCCGTCTGTTACCCTTGCCTTTTCTTGCTTTGCCTTGCCTTGCCTTCCGTTACCCTTCCCTTGCCTTGCCGTGCATTGCATAGCTTTGCGTTGCCTTACCTTAGCCTTTCATGGCCTTGCCGTGCCTTGCCTTGTCCTTCTCTGGCCTTGCCGTCCCTTCAGTTACCCTTGCCTTGCCTTGCTTTGCCTTGCCTTGCCTTGCTTTGCCTTCCCTTGCCTTTCCTTCCGTTACCCTTTCCTTGTCTTGCTTGGCCTTGCATTGCCTTGCTTTCTGTAACCCTTTCCTTGCCTTGCCTTAACTTTGCGTTGACTTGCATTGCCTTGCCTTAGCCTTGCCTTTCCTTGCCGTGCCTTGCCTTCCGTTACCCTTTCCGTGCCTCTCCGTGCCTTGCCTTCCGTTACCCGTTCCTTGCCTAGCCTTAACTTCGCGTTACCTTGCGCTGCGTATCGTTGCCTTAGCCTTTCCTTGCCTTGCCGTGCCTTGCATTCCGTTACCCTTGTCTTGCCTTGCCATGCCTTCCGTTACCGTTGCCTTGCCGTGCCTTGCCTTGTCCTTCCCTTGCCTTGCCGTGCTTTCCCTTACCCTTACCTTGCCTGGCCATGCATTGCCTTGCCTTGCCTTGCCTTGCATTAGCATTACCTTGCCCTGCCGTGCCTTGGATTGTCCTTCCCTTCCCTTGCCGTGCCTTCCGTTAACATTTTCTTGCTTTGCCGTGCCTTCCGTTACCCTTGATTTGCCTTGATTTGCCTTGCCTCCCGTTAACCTTTCCTTTCCTTGCCGTGCATTGCCTAGCCTTGCGTTGCCTTACCTTAGCCTTTCCTTGCCTTGCCGTGCCTTGCCTTGTCCTTACCTTTCCTTGCCGAGCATTCTGTTACCCTTTCCTTGCCTTGCCGTGCCTTGCGTTTTCCTTCCCTTACCTTGCCGTCCCTTCCGTTACCCTTGCCTTGCCTTGCTTTGCCTTGCTTTGCCTTGCCTTGCTTTGCCTTGCATTGCCTTGCTTTCTGTTACCTTTTCCTTGCCTTGCCTTAACTTTGCTTTGCCTTGCTTTGCCTTGCCTAAACCTTGCCTTGCCTTGCCTTGCCTTGCCTTCCGTTACCATTCCCTTGCCTTGCCGTGCATCGCCTAGCCTTGCGTTGCCTTACCTTAGCCTTTCCTTGCCTTGCCTTGCCTTGCCTTGTCCTTCCCTTGCCTTGCCGTCCCTTCCGTTACCCTTGCCTTGCCTTGCTTTGCCTTGCCTTGCCTTGCTTTGCCTTGCCTTTCCTTTCCTTCCGTTACACTTTACTTGCCTTGCTTTGCCTTGCTTTGCCTTCCTTTCTGTTACCCTTCCCTTGCCTTGCCGTTCATTGCTTAGCCTTCCGTTGCCTTGCCTTAGCCTTGCCTTGCCTTGCCTTGCCTTGCCCTCCCTTCCGTTACCCTTGCCTTGCCTTGCTTTGCCTTGCCTTGCTTTGCCTTGCCTTGCCTTGCCTTCCATTACCCTTTCCTTGCCTTGCTTTGCCTTCCATTGCCTTGCCTTTTGTTTCCCTTTCCTTGCCTTGCCTTAAATTTGCATTGCCTTGCCTTATCCTTCCCTTGCCTTGCCGTTCCTTGCCTTCCGTTACCCTTTCCTTGCATTGCCGTGCCTTGCCTTCCGTTACCCTTTCCTTGCCTTGCCTTAACTTCGCGTTGCTTTGCGTTGCGTTGCCTTACCCTTGCCTTGCCTTGCCGTGGCTTGCCTTGTCCTTCCCTTTCCTTGCCAAAACTTCATTTGCCCTTGCCTTGCCTTGCTTTGCCCTGCCTTGCCATGCCTTCCGTTACCGTTTCCATGCCTTGCTGTGATTTCCGTTACCCTTTGCTTGCCTTGATTTGCCTTGCATTGCCTTGCCTTCTGTTACCCTTTCCTTGCCTTGCCGTGCATTACGTAGTCTTGCGTTGTCGTGCCTGCGCCTTGTCTCCCCTTGCCTTAAGCTAGCTTGGCTTGCCTTCCCTTAACCTTGCCTTGCTTTGCGTTGCCTTGCCTTATCCTTGCCTTGCCTTGCCTTGCCTTGTCTTTCCCTTCCCTTGCTGTGCCTTTCGTTACCCTTGCCTTGCCTTGTTTTCCTTGCCTTGCCTTCCCTACCGTTACCCTTGCCTTGCCTTGCCTTAACTTTGCAATGCCTTGCGTTGCCTTGCGTTGCCTTTGCCTTGCCTTGCCTTGCCGTGCCTTGCCTTCCTTTACCATTGTCTTTCCTTGCCGTGCTTTGCCTTCCTTTACTCTTTCCTTGCCTTCCCGTCTATTTCCTAGCCTTCCGTTGTCATGCCTTAGCCTTGCCTTGCCTTGGCGTGCCTTGCCTTGTCCTTCCCTTGTCTTGCCGAGCCTTCCGTTACCCTTGTCTTGTCTTGCCGAGCCTTCCGTTACCCTTGTCTTGCTTTGCCGTGCCTTCCGTTACCCTTGCCTTGCCTTGCCTCCCCTTGATTTAGCCTTGCTTAGGATGTCTTGCCTTCACTTTGCATTGCCTTGCGTTGCCTTTCCTCAGCTTTGCATTGCCTTGACGTGCCTTGACTTCCTTTACCCTTTCCTTGCCATGCCGTACATTGCCTAGCCTTTCGTTTCCTTGCCTTAGCCTTGACTTTCGTTGCCGTGCCTTGCCTTGTCCTTCCCTTGCCTTGCCGTCCCTTCCGTTACCCTTGCTTTCCCTTCCTTTGCCTTTCTTTGCCTTGCCTTGCCTTGCCTGGCCTTGCCTTGATTTCCGTTACCCTTTCCTTGCCTTGCTTTGCCTTGCATTGCCTTGCCTTCTGTTTCCCTTTCCTTGCCTTGTCTTAACTTTGCGTTGCCTTGCGTTGCCTTGCCTTAGCCTTGCCTTGCATTGCCGTGCGTTCCCTTCAGTTACCCTTGCCTTGACTTGCCCTAACTTTGCGTTGCCTTGCGTTGCGTTGCCTTAGCCTTACCTTGCCGTGCCTTGCCTTCCGTTACCATTGTCTTGCCTTGCCGTGACTTGCCTTGTCCTTACCTTGCCTTGCCGAGCCTTCTGTTACCCTTGCCTTGCCTTGCCGAGCCTTGCCTTCCGTTACCCTTGTCTTGCCTTGCCATGCCTTCCGTTACCCTTGCCTTGCCGTGCCTTGCCTTGTCCTTCCCTTGCCTTGCCGTGCCTTCCGTTACACTTCCCGTGCCTTGCTTTGCCTTGCCTTGCCTTGCCTTCCATTACCCTTTCCTTGCTTGCCGTGCGTTGCCTAGCCTTGCGTTTTCGTGGCTCAGCCTTGACTCCCCTTACCTTAGCCTTGCTTGGCTTGCCTGTCCTTCAACTTGCCTTGCCTTGCGTTGCCTTGCCTTAGCCTTGCCTTGCCTTGTCCTTCTCTTGTCATGCCGTGCCTTCCATTACCCTTACCTTGCCTTCCTTTGCCTTTCTTTGCCTTGCCTTGCCTTGCCTTGCTTGCGTACCGTTACCCTTCCCTTGCCTTGCCGTTCATTGCCTAGCATTGCGTTGCCTTCCCTTAGCCTTTCCTTGCGTTGCCGTGCCTTGCTTGTCCTTCCCTTGCCTTGAGGTCCCTTCCGTTACCCTTGCCTTCCCTTCCTTTGCCTTTCTTTGCCTTGCCTTGTCTTGCCTGGCCTTGCCTTGACTTCCATTACCCTTTCCTTGCCTTGCTTTGCCTTGCATTGCCTTGCCTTCTGTTTCCCTTTCCTTGCGTTGTCTTAACTTTGCGTTGCCTTGCGTTGCCTTGCCTTAGCCTTGCCTCGCATTGCCGTGCGTTCCCTTCCGTTACGCTTGCCTTGCCTTGCCTTAACTTTGCGATGCCTTGCGATGCGTTGCGTTGCCTTAGCCTTGCCTTGCCTTGCCGTGCCTTGCCTTCCGTTACAATTGTCTGGCCTTGCTGTGCCTTCCTTTACCCTTGCCTTGCCTTGCTTTGCCTTGCCTTCGGTTACCCTTTCGTTTGCTTGCGGTGCATTGCCTAGCCTTGCGTTGTCGTGCCATAGCCTTTCCTTGCCTTGCCTTAGCCTTACTTGGCTTGCCTTGCCTTGCCGTGCCCTCTGTTACCCTTGCCTTTTCTTGCTTTGCCTTGCCTTGCCTTCCGTTAGCCTTCCCTTGCCTTGCCGTGCATTGCATAGCTTTGCGTTGCGTTACCTTAGCCTTTCATGGCCTTGCCGTGCCTTGCCTTGTCCTTCTCTGGCCTTGCGGTCCCTTCCGTTACCCTTGCCTTGCCTTGCTTTGCCTTGCCTTGCCTTGCTTTGCCTTCCCTTGCCTTTCCTTCCGTTACCCTTTCCTTGTCTTGCTTGGCCTTGCATTGCCTTGCTTTCTGTTACCCTTTCCTTGCCTTGCCTTAACTTTGCGTTGACTTGCATTGCCTTGCCTTAGCCTTGCCTTTCCTTGCCGTGCCTTGCCTTCCGTTACCCTTTCCGTGCCTCTCCGTGCCTTGCCTTCCGTTACCCGTTCCTTGCCTAGCCTTAACTTCGCGTTACCTTGCGCTGCGTATCGTTGCCTTAGCCTTTCCTTGCCTTGCCGTGCCTTGCATTCCGTTACCCTTGTCTTGCCTTGCCATGCCTTCCGTTACCGTTGCCTTGCCGTGCCTTGTCTTGTCCTTCCCTTGCCTTGCCGTGCTTTCCCTTACCCTTACCTTGCCTGGCCATGCATTGCCTGGCCTTGCCTTGCCTTGCATTAGCATTACCTTGCCTTGCCGTGCCTTGGATTGTCCTTCCCTTCCCTTGCCGTGCCTTCCGTTAACATTTTCTTGCTTTGCCGTGCCTTCCGTTACCCTTGATTTGCCTTGATTTGCCTTGCCTCCCGTTACCCTTTCCTTTCCTTGCCGTGCATTGCCTAGCCTTGCGTTGCCTTACCTTAGCCTTTCCTTGCCTTGCCGTGCCTTGCCTTGTCCTTACCTTTCCTTGCCGAGCATTCTGTTACCCTTTCCTTGCCTTGCCGTGCCTTGCGTTTTCCTTCCCTTACCTTGCCGTCCCTTCCGTTACCCTTGCCTTGCCTTGCTTTGCCTTGCTTTGCCTTGCCTTGCTTTGCCTTGCATTGCCTTGCTTTCTGTTACCTTTTCCTTGCCTTGCCTTAACTTTGCTTTGCCTTGCGTTGCCTTACCTTAGCCTTTCCTTGCCTTGCCTTGCCTTGCCTTGTCCTTCCCTTGCCTTGCCGTCCCTTCCGTTACCCTTGCCTTGCCTTGCTTTGCCTTGCCTTGCCTTGCTTTGCCTTGCCTTGCCTTTCCTTCCGTTACACTTTCCTTCCCTTGCTTTGCCTTGCTTTGCCTTCCTTTCTGTTACCCTTCCCTTGCCTTGCCGTTCATTGCTTAGCCTTCCGTTGCCTTGCGTTAGCCTTGCCTTGCCTTGCCCTCCCTTCCGTTACCCTTGCCTTGCCTTGCTTTGCCTTGCCTTGCCTTGCTTTGCCTTGCCTTGCCTTGCCTTCCATTACCCTTTCCTTGCCTTGCTTTGCCTTCCATTGCCTTGCCTTTTGTTTCCCTTTCCTTGCCTTGCCTTAAATTTGCATTGCCTTGCCTTATCCTTCCCTTGCCTTGCCGTTCCTTGCCTTCCGTTACCCTTTCCTTGCATTGCCGTGCCTTGCCTTCCGTTACCCTTTCCTTGCCTTGCCTTAACTTCGCGTTGCTTTGCGTTGCGTTGCCTTAGCCTTGCTTTGCCGTGCCGTGGCTTACCTTGTCCTTCCCTTTCCTTGCCAAGACTTCATTTGCCCTTGCCTTGCCTTGCTTTGCCCTGCCTTGCCATGACTTCCGTTACCCTTTCCATGCCTTTCTGTGATTTCCGTTACCCCTTGCTTGCCTTGCTTTGCCTTGCATTGCCTTGCCTTCTGTTACCCTTTCCTTGCCTTGCCGTGCATTACGTAGTCTTGCGTTGTCGTGCCTGCGCCTTGTCTCCCCTTGCCTTAAGCTTGCTTGGCTTGCCTTCCCTTAACCTTGCCTTGCTTTGCGTTGCCTTGCCTTATCCTTGCCTTGCCTTGCCTTGCCTTGTCTTTCCCTTCCCTTGCTGTGCCTTTCGTTACCATTGCCTTGCCTTGTTTTCCTTGCCTTGCCTACCCTACCGTTACCCTTGCCTTGCCTTGCCTTAACTTTGCGTTGCCTTGCGTTGCCTTGCGTTGCCTTTGCCTTGCCTTGCCTTGCCGTGCCTTGCCTTCCTTTACCATTGTCTTTCCTTGCCGTGCTTTGCCTTCCTTTACTCTTTCCTTGCCTTCCCGTCTATTTCCTAGCCTTCCGTTGTCATGCCTTAGCCTTGCCTTGCCTTGGCGTGCCTTGCCTTGTCCTTCCCTTGTCTTGCCGAGCCTTCCGTTACCCTTGTCTTGTCTTGCCGAGCCTTCCGTTACCCTTGTCTTGCCTTGCCGTGCCTTCCGTTACCCTTGCCTTGCCTTGCCTCCCCTTGATTTAGCCTTGCTTAGGATGTCTTGCCTTCACTTTGCATTGCCTTGCGTTGCCTTTCCTCAGCTTTGCATTGCCTTGACGTGCCTTGACTTTCCTTTACCCTTTCCTTGCCTTGCCGTACATTGCCTAGCCTTTCGTTTCCTTGCCTTAGCCTTTACTTTCGTTGCCGTGCCTTGCCTTGTCCTTCCCTTGCCTTGCCGTCCCTTCCGTTACCCTTGCTTTCCCTTCCTTTGCCTTTCTTTGCATTGCCTTGCCTTGCCTGGCCTTGCCTTGATTTCCGTTACCCTTTCCTTGCCTTGCTTTGCCTTGCATTGCCTTGCCTTCTGTTTCCCTTTCTTTGCCTTGTCTTAACTTTGCGTTGCCTTGCGTTGCCTTGCCTTAGCCTTGCCTTGCATTGCCGTGCGTTCCCTTCAGTTACCCTTGCCTTGCCTTGCCCTAACTTTGCGTTGCCTTGCGTTGCGTTGCCTTAGCCTTGCCTTGCCGTGCCTTGCCTTCCGTTACCATTGTCTTGCCTTGCTGTGCCTTCCTTTACCCTTGCCTTGCCTTGCTTTGCCTTGCCTTGCCTTGGTTCCGTTACCCTTTCCTGGCCTTGCCGTGCCTTGCATTCCGTTACCCTTTCCTTGCCTTGCCGTGCATTGCCTAGCCTTGCGCTTTCATGCCTTAGACTTGCCTTGCCTTGCCGTGCCTTGCCTTGTCCTTCCCTTGCCTTGCCGACCCTTCTGTTACCCTGGTCCTCCCTTGCCGTGCCTTCCGTTACCCTTGCTTTACTTTGCTTTGCCTTGCATTGCGTTGCCTTCTGTTACCCTTTCCTTGCCTTGCCGTGCATTGCCTAGCCTTGCTTTGTTGTGCATTAGCTTTGTCTCTCCTTCCTTAACCTTGCTTGTCTTGCCTTCCCTTAACCTGGCCTTGCAAGGCAATGCCCTCCCTTAGCTTTACATTACCTTGTCTTGCCTTGCCGTGCCTTCCTTT
Source organism: Macrotis lagotis (assembly GCF_037893015.1). NCBI lineage: Eukaryota > Metazoa > Chordata > Mammalia > Peramelemorphia > Peramelidae > Macrotis > Macrotis lagotis. Next base: position 74,307 of record NW_027421941.1, on the reverse strand, counting down.
ACCCTTGACTTGCCTTGCTTTGCCTTGCCTTGCCTTCCGTTACCCTTTCCTTGATTTATCCGTGCATTGCCTAGCCTTGAATTGTAGTGCTTTAGCCTTGCCTTGCCTTGCCTTTCCTTGCCTTGCCTTCCGTTACCCTTTCCTGGCCTTGCCGTGCCTTGATTCCGTTACCCTTTCCTTGCCTTGCCGTGCATTGCCTATCCTTGTGTTGCCTTGCCTTAACCTTGCCTTGCTTTGCCCTGCCTTGCCTTCCGTTACCCTTTCTTGCCTTGCCGTCTATTGCCTAGCCTTGCGTTGTCATGGCTTAGACTTGCCTTGCCTTTCAGTGCATGGCCTTGTCCTTCCCTTGGTATGCCGAGCGTTCCGTTACCCTTCTCTTGACTTGCCGTGCCGTCCGTTACCCTTGCCTTGCTGCCTCCCGTTGCCTTAGCCTTGCTTGTGTTGTCTTGCCTTCACTTTGTATTGCCTTGCGTTGCCTTTTCTCATCTTTGCATTTCCTTGCCGTGCCTTGCATTCCTTTACCCTTTCCTTGCCTTGCCGTGCCTTGCCTTGGCCTTCCCTTGCCTTGCCGTGCCTTCCGTTAACATTTTCTTGCCTTGCCGTGCCTTCCGTTACCCTTGACTTGCTTTGCTTTGCCTTGCCTTCGGTTACCCTTTCCTTTCCTTGCGGTGCATTGCCTAGCCTTAGTTTGTCGTGCCATAGACTTTCCTAGCCTTGCCTTAGTTTTACTTGGCTTGCCTTGCCTTGCCGTGCCGTCTGTTACCCTTGCCTTTTCTTGGTTTGCCTTGCCTTGCCTACCGTTACCCTTCCCTTGCCTGGCCGTGCATTGCGTAGCATTGCGTTGCCTTACCTTAGCCTTTCCTTGCCTTGGCGTGCGTTGCCTTGTCCTTCCCTTGACTTGCCGTCCATTCCGTTACCCTTGCCTTGCCTTGCTTTGCCTTGCCTTGCCTTCCGTTCCGTTACCCTTTCCTTGCCTTGCCGTGCATTGCCTAGCCTTGCGTTGTCGTGCCTTAGCCTTGCCTCGCCTTGCCGTGCCTTGCCTTCCGTTACCTTTGTCTTGCCGTGCCGTGCCTTCCGTTACCCTTGCCTTGCCGTGCCTTGCCTTGTACTTCCCTTGCCTTGCCGTGCTTTCCCTTACCCTTACCTTGCCTTGCCATGCATTGCCTTGCCTTGCCTTGCCTTGCCTTGCATTAGCCTTGCCTTGCCGGACCGTGCCTTGCCTTGTCCTTCCCTTCCCTTGCCGTGCCTTCCGATAACATTTTCTTGCTTTGCCGTGCCTTCCGTTACCCTTGACTTGCCTTGCTTTGCCTTGCCTCCCGTTTCCCTTTCCTTTCCTTGCCGTGCATTGCCTAGCCTTGCTTTGCCGTGCCCTTGCCTTGCCTTGCCTTGCCTTCCGTTAACCTTTACTTGCCTTGCCGTGCATTGCCTAGCCTTGCGTTTTCATGCTTTAGACTTGCCTTGCCTTGCCTTGCCTTCCCTACCGTTACCCTTGATTTGCCTTGCATTAACTTTGTGTTGCCTTGCGTTGCGTTGCGTTGCCTTAGCCTTGCGTTGCCTTGCCGTGCCTCGCCTTCCGTTATCATTGTCTTTCCTTGCCGTGCCTTGCCTTCCGTTACCCTTTCATTGCCTTCCCGTCTATTTCCTAGCCTTGCGTTGTCATGCCTTTGACTTGGCTTGCCTTGCCGTGCCTTGCCTTGTCCTTCCCTTGCCTTGCCGAGCCTTCCATTACACTTGTCTTGCCTTGCCGTGCCTTCCGTTACCCTTGCCTTGCCTTGCCTCCCCTTGCTTTAACTTTGCGTGGGATGTCTTGCCTTCACTTTGCATTGCCTTGCGTTGCCTTTCCTCAGCTTTGCATTGCCTTGACGTGCCTTGCCTTCCTTTACCTTTTCCTTGCCTTGCCGTACATTGCCTAGCCTTTCGTTTCCTTGCCTTACCCTTGCCTTCCCTTGCCGTGCCTTGCCTTGTCCTTCCCGTGCCTTGCCGTCTCTTCCGGTACCGTTGCCTTGCCTTCCTTTGCCTTGCTTTGCCTTGCCTTGCCTTTCCTTCCGTTACCCTTTCCTTGCCTTGCTTTGTCTTGCCTTGCCTTCCTTTCTGTTACCCTTCCCTTGCCTTGCCGTTCATTGCTTATCCTTGCGTTGCCTTGCCTTAGCCTTGCCTTGCCTTGCCTTGCCGTCCCTTCCGTTACCCTTGCCTTCCCTTGCTTTGCCTTGCCTTGCCTTGCTTTGCCTTGCATTGCCTTGCTTTCTGTTACCTATTCCTTGCCTTGCCTTAACTTTGCTAGGCCTTGCATTGCCTTGCCTTAGCCTTGCCTTTCCTTGCCGTGCCTTGCCTTCCGTTACCCTTTCCTTGTCTTGCCGTGCATTGCCTAGCCTTGCGTTGCCTTGCCTTAGCCTTTCTTTGACTTGCCGTGCCTTGCCTTCCGTTAGCCTTTCCTTGTCTTGCCTTGAGTTGCTTTGCCTTATCCTTGCCTTGCCTTGCCGTGCCTTCCCTTGTCTTTCCTTTGCCTTGCCGTGCCTTCCGTTACACTTCCCTTGCCTTGCTTTGCCTTGCCTTGCCTTCCCTTACGTTACCCTTTCCTTGCCTTGCCGTGCATGGCCTAGCCTTTTGTTTTCGGGCTTAGCCTTGCCTCCACTTAACATAGCCTTGCTTGGCTTGCCTGGCCTTAACCATGCCATGCCTTGCGTTGCCTTGCCTTAGACTTGCCTTGGCTTGCCGTGCCTTGCCTTCCCTTGTACTTCCCTTGTCTTGCCGTGCCTTCCATTACCCTTGCCTTGCCTTGATTTGTCTTGCCTTGCCCTGCCTTCCGTTACCCTTTCCTTTCCTTGCGGTGCATTGCCTAGCCTTGCGTTGCCTTGCCTTAGCGTTTCCTTGCCTTGCCGTACCTTGCCTTGTCCTTTCCTTCCCTTGCCGTGCCTTCCTTAACATTTTCATGCCTTGCCGTGCCTTCCGTTACCCTTGACTTGCCTTGTTTTGCCTTGCCTCCCGTTACCCTTTCATTTCCTTGCCGTGCATTGCCTAGCCTTGTGTTGCCGTGCCGTAGCCTTGCCTCGCCTCGCCTTCCGTTGCCCATTCCTTGCCTTCCCGTGCATTGGCTAGCCTTGCGTTGCCTTGCCCTAGCCTTTCCTTGCCTTGCCGTGCCTTGTCTTGTCCTTCCCTTCCCTTGTCGTGCCTTCCGTTAACATTTTCCTGCCTTGCCGTGCCTTCCATTAAGCTTGACTTGCTTTGCCTTGCCTTGCCTTCCGTTACCCTTCCCTTGCCTTGCCGTGCATTGCCTAGCCTTGCGTTGCCTTGCCGTAGCCTTTCCTTGCCTTGCCTTGCCTTGTCCTTCCCTTGCCTTGCCGTCCCTTCCGTTACCCTTGCCTTGCCTTGCTTTGCCTTGCCTTCTGTTAGCCTTTCCATTCATTGCCTTAACTTCGCATTGCCTTGCGTTGCGTTGCGTTGCCTTAGCCTTGCCTTGCCTTGCCGTGCCTTGCCTTGTCCTGCCCTTTCCTTGCCATGCCTTCCGTTACCCATTCCTTGCCTTGCCGTGCATTGCCTAGCCTTGCGTTGTCGTGCCTTAGCCTTGACTCACCTTGCCTTAGCCTTGCTTGTCTTGCCTTCCCTTAACCTGGCCTTGCATGGCATTACCTTGCCTTACGCTTGCCTTACCTTGCCTTGCCTTGCCATGTCCTTCCCTTGTCTTGCCGTGCCCTCCGTTACCCTCGTCTTGCCTTGCCGTGCCTTCCTTTACCCTTGCCTTGCCTTGCTTTGCCTTGCCTTGCCTTCCGTTACCCTTTCCTTGCCCTGCCGTGCATTGCCTAACGTTGCGTTTTCATGCCTTAGACTTGCCTTGCCTTGCCGTGCCTTGACTTGTCCTTCCCTTGCCTTGCCGAGCCTTCAGTTACCCTTCTCTTCCCTTGCCGTGCCTACCATTACCCTTGCCTTGCTTTGCTTTGCTTTGCATTGGCTGGCCTTCTGTTACCCTTTCCTTGCCTTACCGTGCATTGCCTAGCCTTGCTTTGTTGTGCATTAGCTTTGTCTCTCCTTCCCTTAACCTTGCTTGTCTTGCCTTCCCTTAACCTGGCCTTGCAAGGCAATGCCTTGCCTTAGCTTTACATTACCTTGCCTTGCCTTGCCGTGCCTTCCTTTACCCTTGACTTGCCTTGCTTTGCCTTGCCTTGCCTTCCGTTACACTTTCCTTGCCTTATCCGTGCATTGCCTAGCCTTGAAATCTAGTGCTTTAGCCTTGCCTTGCCTTGCCTTTCCTTGCCTTGCCTTCCGTTACCCTTTCCTGGCCTTGCCGTGCCTTGCATTCCTTTACCCTTTCCTTGCCTTGCCATGCATTGCCTAGCCTTGTGTTGCGTTGCCTTAACCTTGCCTTGCCTTGCCGTGCCTTGCCTTCCGTTACCCTTTCCTTGCCTTGCCGTCTATTGCCCAGCCTTGCGTTGTCATGCCTTAGAATTCCCTTGCCTTGCAGTACCTTGCCTTGTCCTTACCTTGGATTGCCGAGCCTCCCGTTACCCTTGTCTTGCCTTGCCGTGCCGTCTGTTACCCTTGCCTTGCTGCCTCCCGTTGCCTTAGCCTTGCTTGTGTTGTCTTGCCTTCAATTTGTATTGCCTTCCGTTGCCTTTCCTCATCTTTGCATTGCCTTGCCGTGCCTTACCTTCCTTTACCATTTCCTTGCCTTGACGCGCATTGCCTAGCCTTGCGTTGTCTTGTCTTAGCCTTGCCTTCCTTGCCGTGCCTTGCCTTGTCCTTCCATTGCCTTGCCGTGCCTTCCGTTTCACTTCCCGTGCCTTGCTTTGCATTGCGTTGCCTTGCCTTCCATTACCCTTTCCTTGGTTGCCGTGCATTGCCTAGCCTTGCGTTTTCGTGGCCTAGCCTTGCCTCCCCTTACCTTGGCCTTGCTTGGCTTGCCTGTCCTTCAACTTGCCTTGCTTTACGTTGCCTTGCCTTAGCCTTGCCTTGCCTTCCCGTGCCTTGCCTTGCCTTGTCCTTCCTTTGTCATGCCGTGCCTTCCATTACCATTACCTTGCCTTCCTTTGCCTTTCTTTGCCTTGCCTTGCCTTGCCTTGCCTACCGTTACCCTTCTCTTGCCTTGCCGTGCATTGCCTAGCATGGCGTTGCCTTACCTTAGCCTTTCTTTGCCTTGCCGTGCCTTGCCTTGTCCTTCCCTTGCCTTGCCGTCCCTTCCGTTACCCTTGCCTTTCCTTGCTTTGCCTTGCCATGCCTTGCCGTGCCTTTCCTTCCGTTACCCTTTCCTTGCCTTGCTTGGCCTCCCATTGCCTTGCTTTCTATTAACCTTTCCTTGCCTTGCCTTAACTTTGCTTTGCCTTGCGTTGCCTTGCCTTAGCCGTGCCTTCCCTTCCCGTGCCTTGCCTTCCGTTACCCTTTCCTTGCCTTTCCGTGCCTTGCCTTCCGTTACCTGTTCCTTGCCTTGCCTTAACTTCGCGTTGCCTTGCGTTGCGTTGCGTTGCCATAGCCTTTCCTTGCCTTGCCGTGCCCTTCCTGCCTTTACCATTGTCTTGCCTTGCCGTGCCTTGCCTTGTCATTACCTTGCCTTGCCGAGCCTTCTGTTACCCTTGTCTTCCCTTGCCGTCCCTTCCGTTACCCTTGCCTAGCCTTGCGTTGCCTTACCTTAGCCTTGCCTTCCCTTGCCGTGCCTTGCCTTTTCCGTCCCTTGCCTTGCCGTGCCTTCCGTTACACTTCGCTTGCCTTCCGTGCATTGCCTAGCCTTGCGTTGCCTTGCCTTCGCCTTTCCTTGCCTTGGCCTGCCTTGCCTTGTCCTTCCCATGCCTTGTCGTCCCTTCCGTTTCCCTTGCCTTGCCTTGCTTTGCCTTCCTTTGACGTGCCTTGCCTTGCTTTGCCTTGCCTTGCCTTGCCTTCCGTTACCCTTTCCTTGCCTTGCTTTGCCTTGCATTGCCTTGCTTTCTGTTACCCTTTCCTTGCCTTGCCTTAACTTTGCGTTGACTTGCGTTGCCTTGCCTTAGCCTTGCCTTGCCTTGCCTTCCGATACCCTTTCCTTGCCTTTCCGTGCCTTGCCTTCTGTTACCCTTTCCTTGCCTTGCCTTAACTTCGCGTTGCCTTGCGTTGCGCTGCGTTCTGTAAGCCTTTCCTTGCCTTGCCGTTCCTTGCCTTGTCCTTCCCTTGCCTTGCCATGCCTTCAGTTACCCTTGCCTTGCCTAGCTTTGCCTTGCCTTGCCTTGCCTTCCGTTACGCTTTCCTTGCCTTGCAGTGGCTTCCGTTACCCTTGCCTTGCCGTGCCTTGCCTTGTCCTTCCCTTGCCTTGCCGTTCTTTCCCTTACCCTTACCTTGCCATGCCATGCATTGCCTGGCCTTGCCTTGCCTTGCATTAGCATTACCTTGCCTTGCCGTGCCTTGGATTGTCCTTCCCTTCCCTTGCCGTGCCTTCCGTTAACATTTTCTTGCTTTGCCGTGCCTTCCGTTACCCTTGATTTGCCTTGCTTTGCCTTGCCTTGCCTTCCTTTCTGTTATCCTTCCCTTGCCTTGCCGTTCATTGCTTAGCCTTGCGTTGCATTGCCTTAGCCTTGCCTTGCCTTGCCTTGCTTTGCCTTGCATTGCCTTGCTTTCTGTTACCTATTCCTTGCCTTGCCTTAACTTTGCTAGGCCTTGCATTGCCTTGCCTTAGCCTTGCCTTTCCTTGCCGTGCCTTGCCTTCCGTTACCCTTTCCTTGTCTTGCCGTGCATTGCCTAGCCTTGCGTTGCCTTGCCTTAGCCTTTCTTTGACTTGCCGTGCCTTGCCTTCCGTTAGCCTTTCCTTGTCTTGCCTTGAGTTGCCTTGCCTTATCCTTGCCTTGCCTTGCCGTGCCTTCCCTTGTCTTTCCTTTGCCTTGCCGTGCCTTCCGTTACACTTCCCTTGCCTTGCTTTGCCTTGCCTTGCCTTCCCTTACGTTACCCTTTCCTTGCCTTGCCGTGCATGGCCTAGCCTTTCGTTTTCGGGCTTAGCCTTGCCTCCACTTAACATAGCCTTGCTTGGCTTGCCTGGCCTTAACCATGCCATGCCTTGCGTTGCCTTGCCTTAGACTTGCCTTGGCTTGCCGTGCCTTGCCTTCCCTTGTACTTCCCTTGTCTTGCCGTGCCTTCCATTACCCTTGCCTTGCCTTGATTTGTCTTGCCTTGCCCTGCCTTCCGTTACCCTTTCCTTTCCTTGCCGTGCATTGCCTAGCCTTGCGTTGCCTTGCCTTAGCGTTTCCTTGCCTTGCCGTACCTTGCCTTGTCCTTCCCTTCCCTTGCCGTGCCTTCCTTAACATTTTCATGCCTTGCCGTGCCTTCCGTTACCCTTGACTTGCCTTGTTTTGCCTTGCCTCCCGTTACCCTTTCATTTCCTTGCCGTGCATTGCCTAGCCTTGTGTTGCCGTGCCCTAGCCTTGCCTCGCCTCGCCTTCCGTTGCCCATTCCTTGCCTTCCCGTTCATTGGCTAGCCTTGCGTTGCCTTGCCCTAGCCTTTCCTTGCCTTGCCGTGCCTTGTCTTGTCCTTCCCTTGCCTTGCCGTTCTTTCCCTTACCCTTACCTTGCCATGCCATGCATTGCCTGGCCTTGCCTTGCCTTGCATTAGCATTACCTTGCCTTGCCGTGCCTTGGATTGTCCTTCCCTTCCCTTGCCGTGCCTTCCGTTAACATTTTCTTGCTTTGCCGTGCCTTCCGTTACCCTTGATTTGCCTTGCATTGCCTTGCCTTGCCTTCCTTTCTGTTATCCTTCCCTTGCCTTGCCGTTCATTGCTTAGCCTTGCGTTGCCTTGCCTTAGCCTTGCCTTGCCTTGCCTTGCTTTGCCTTGCATTGCCTTGCTTTCTGTTACCTTTTCCTTGCCTTGCCTTAACTTTGCTTTGCCTTGCGTTGCCTTGCCTTAGCCTTTCCTTTCCTTGCCGTGCCTTGCCTTCCGTTACCCTTTCCTTGTCTTGCCGTGCATTGCCTAGCCTTGCGTTGCCTTGCCTTAGCCTTTCTTTGACTTGCCGTGCCTTGCCTTCCGTTACCCTTTCCTTGCCTTGCCTTGAGTTGCCTTGCCTTATCCTTGCCTTGCCTTGCCGTGCCTTCCCTTGTCTTTCCTTGCCTTGCCGTGCATAGCCTAGCCTTTCGTTTTCGTGGCTTAGCCTTGCCTCCACTTAACATAGCCTTGCTTGGCTTGCCTGGCCTTAACCATGCCTTGCCTTGCGTTGCCTTGCCTTAGACTTGCCTTGCCTTGCCGTGCCTTGCCTTCCCTTGTACTTCCCTTGTCTTGCCGTGCCTTCCATTACCCTTGCCTTGCCTTGATTTGTCTTGCCTTGCCCTGCCTTCCGTTACCCTTTCCTTTCCTTGCGGTGCATTGCCTAGACTTGCGTTGTCGTGCCATAGCCTTTCCTTGCCTTACCTTAGCATTACTTGGCTCGCCTTGCCTTGCCGTGCCCTCGGTTACCCTTGCTTTTTCTTGCTTTGCCTTGCCTTGCCTTCCGTTACCCTTCCCTTGCCTTGCCGTGCATTGCCTAGCCTTGCGTTGCCTTGCCTTAGCGTTTCCTTGCCTTGCCGTACCTTGCCTTGTCCTTCCCTTCCCTTGCCGTGCCTTCCTTAACATTTTCATGCCTTGCCGTGCCTTCTGTCACCCTTGACTTGCCTTGTTTTGCCTTGCCTCCCGTTACCCTTTCATTTCCTTGCCGTGCATTGCCTAGCCTTGTGTTGCCGTGCCCTAGCCTTGCCTCGCCTCGCCTTCCGTTGCCCATTCCTTGCCTTCCCGTGCATTGGCTAGCCTTGCGTTGCCTTGCCCTAGCCTTTCCTTGCCTTGCCGTGCCTTGTCTTGTCCTTCCCTTCCCTTGCCGTGCCTTCCGTTGACATTTTCCTGCCTTGCCGTGCCTTCCATTAACCTTGACTTGCTTTGCCTTGCCTTGCCTTCCGTTACCCTTCCCTTGCCTTGCCGTGCATTGCCTAGCCTTGCGTTGCTTTGCCGTAGCCTTTCCTTGCCTTGCCTTGCCTTGTCCTTCCCTTGCCTTGCCGTCCCTTCCGTTACCCTTGCCTTGCCTTGCTTTGCCTTGCCTTGCCTTGCTTTGCCTTGCCTTGCCTTGCTTTGCCTTGCCTTCTGTTAGCCTTTCCATTCATTGCCTTAACTTCGCATTGCCTTGCGTTGCGTTGCGTTGCCTTAGCCTTGCCTTGCCTTGCCGTGCCTTGCCTTGTCCTGCCCTTTCCTTGCCATGCCTTCCGTTACCCATTCCTTGTCTTGCGTTGCCTTCCCTTCCGTTACCCTTTCCTTGCCTTGCCGTGCATTGCCTAGCCTTGCGTTGTCATGCCTTAGCCTTGACTCCCCTTGCCTTAGCCTTGCTTGTCCTGCCTTCCCTTAACCTGGCCTTGCATGGCATTGCCTTGCCTTAGCATTGCCTTACCTTGCCTTGCCTTGCCATGTCCTTCCCTTGTCTTGCCGTGCCTTCCGTTACCCTCGTCTTGCCTTGCGGTGCCTTCCTTTATCCTTGCCTTGCCTTGCATTGCCTTGCCTTGCCTTCCGTTACCCTTTCCTTGCCCTGCCGTGCATTGCCTAACGTTGCGTTTTCATGCCTTAGACTTGCCTTGCCTTGCCGTGCCTTGCCTTGTCCTTCTCTTGCCTTGCCGAGCCTTCAGTTACCCTTCTCTTCCCTTGCCGTGCCTACCATTACCCTTGCCTTGCATTGCTTTGCTTTGCATTGCCTGGCCTTCTGTTACCCTGTCCTTGCCTTACCGTGCATTGCCTAGCCTTGCGTTGTTGTGCATTAGTTTTGTCTCTCCTTCCCTTAACCTTGCTTGTCTTGCCTTCCCTTAACCTGGCCTTGCAAGGCAATGCCTTGCCTTAGCTTTACATTACCTTGTCTTGCCTTGCCGTGCCTTCCTTTCCCCTTGACTTGCCTTGCTTTGCCTTGCCTTTCCTTCCGTTACACTTTCCTTCCCTTATCCGTGCATTGCCTAGCCTTGAATTCTAGTGCTTTAGCCTTGCCTTGCCTTGCCTTTCCTTCCCTTGCCTTCCGTTACCCTTTCCTGGCCTTGCCGTGTCTTGCCTTCCGTTACCCTTTCCTTGCCTTGCCGTCTATTGCCTAGCCTTGCGTTGTCATGCCTTAGAATTGCCTTGCCTTGCAGTGCCTGGCCTTGTCCTTACCTTGGATTGCCGAGCCTTCCGTTACCCTTGTCTTGCCTTGCCGTGCCGTCTGTTACCATTGCCTTGCTGCCTCCCGTTGCCTTAGCCTTGCTTGTGTTGTCTTGCCTTCAATTTGTATTGCCTTGCGTTGCCGTTCCTCATCTTTGCATTTCCTTGCCGTGCCTTACCTTCCTTTACCATTTCCTTGCCTTGCCGTGCATTGCCTAGCCTTGTGTTGTCTTGTCTTAGCCTTGCCTTCCTTGCCGTGCCTTGCCTTGTCCTTCCATTGCCTTGCCGTGCCTTCCGTTACACTTCCCGTGCCTTGCTTTGCATTGCGTTGCCTTGCCTTCCAATACCCTTTCCTTGGTTGCCGTGCATTGCCTAGCATTGCGTTTTCGTGGCCTAGCCTTGCCTCCCCTTACCTTGGCCTTGCTTGGCTTGCCTGTCCTTCAACTTGCCTTGCTTTACGTTGCCTTGCCTTAGCCTTGCCTTGCCTTCCCGTGCCTTGCCTTGCCTTGTCCTTCCTTTGTCATGCCGTGCCTTCCATTACGCTTACCTTGCCTTCCTTTGCCTTTCTTTGCCATGCCTTGCCTTGCCTTGCCTACCGTTACCCTTCCCTTGCCTTGCCGTGCATTGCCTAGCATGGCGTTCCCTTACCTTAGCCTTTCCTTGCCTTGCCGTGCCTTGCCTTGTCCTTCCCTTGCCTTGCCGTCCCTTCCGTTACCCTTGCCTTTCCTTGCTTTGCCTTGCCATGCCTTGCCTTGCCTTTCCTTCCGTTACCCTTTCCTTGCCTTGCTTGGCCTTCCATTGCCTTGCTTTCTATTAACCTTTCCTTGCCTTGCCTTAACTTTGCTTTGCCTTGCGTAGCCTTGCCTTGCCGGGCCGTGCCTTGCCTTGTCCTTCCCTTCCCTTGCCGTGCCTTCCGTTAACATTTTCTTGCTTTGCCGTGCCTTCCGTTACCCTTGACTTGCCTTGCTTTGCCTTGCCTCCCGGTTCCCTTTCCTTTCCTTGCCGTGCATTGCCTAGCCTTGCTTTGCCGTGCCCTAGCCTTGCCTTGCCTTGCCTTCGGTTAACCTTTACTTGCCTTGCCGTGCATTGCATAGCCTTGCGTTTTCATGCCTGAGACTTGCCTTGCCTTGCCTTGCCTTCCCCACCGTTACTCTTGCTTTGCCTTGCCTTAACTTCGCGTTGCCTTGCGTTGCGTTGCGTTGCCATAGCCTTTCCGTGCCTTGCTGGGCCCTTCCTACCTTTACCATTGTCTTGCCTTGCCGTGCCTTTCCTTGTCCTTACCTTGCCTTGCCGAGCCTTCTGTTACCCTTGTCTTCCCTTGCCGTCCCTTCCGTTACCCTTGCCTAGCCTTGCGTTGCCTTGCCTTAGCCTTGCCTTCCCTTGCCGTGCCTTGCCTTTTCCGTCCCTTGCCTTGCCGTGCCTTCCGTTACACTTCGCTTGCCTTCCGTGCATTGCCTAGCCTTGCGTTGCCTTGCCTTAGCCTTTCCTTGCCTTGGCCTGCCTTGCCTTGTCCTTCCCATGCCTTGTCGTCCCTTCCGTTACCCTTGCCTTTCCTTGCTTTGCCTTGCTTTGACGTGCCTTGCCTTGCTTTGCCTTGCCTCGCCTTGCCTTCCGTTACCCTTTCCTTGCCTTGCATTGAGTTGCCTTGCCTTATCCTTGCCTTGCCTTGCCGTGCCTTCCCTTGTCTTTGCTTTGCCTTGCCGTGCCTTCCGTTACACTTCCCTTGCCTTGCTTTGCCTTGCCTTGCCTTCCCTTACGTTACCCTTTCCTTGCCTTGCCGTGCATGGCCTAGCCTTTCGTTTTCGTGGCTTAGCCTTGCCTCCACTTAACATAGCCTTGCTTGGCTTGCCTGGCCTTAACCATGCCTTGCCTTGCGTTGCCTTGCCTTAGACTTGCCTTGGCTTGCCGTGCCTTGCCTTCCCTTGTACTTCCCTTGTCTTGCCGTGCCTTCCATTACCCTTGCCTTGCCTTGATTTGTCTTGCCTTGCCCTGCCTTCCGTTACCCTTCCTTTCCTTGCGGTGCATTGCCTAGACTTGGGTTGTCGTGCCATAGCCTTTCCTTGCCTTACCTTAGCCTTACTTGGCTCGCCTTGCCTTGCCGTGCCCTCTGTTACCCTTGCCTTTTCTTCCTTTGCCTTGCCTTGCCTTCCGTTACCCTTCCCTTGCCTTGCCGTGCATTGCCTAGCCTTGCGTTGCCTTGCCTTAGCGTTTCCTTGCCTTGCCGTACCTTGCCTTGTCCTTCCCTTCCCTTGAGGTGCCTTCCGTTAACATTTTCTTCCCTTGCCGTGCCTTCCGTTACCCTTGACTAGCCTTGGTTTGCCTTGCCTCCCTTTACCCTTTCCTTTCCATGCCGTGCATTGCCTAGCCTTGCGTTGCCGTGCCCTAGCCTTGAGTTGCCTTGCCTTCCGTTACCCATGCCTTGCCTTCCCGTGCATTGGCTAGCCTTGCGTTGCCTTGCCCTAGCCTTTCCTTGCATTGCCGTGCCTTGTCTTGTCCTTCCCTTCCCTTGCCGTGCCTTCCGTTAACATTTTCCTGCCTTGCCGTGCCTTCCATTAACCTTGACTTGCTTTGCCTTGCCTTGCCTTCCGTTACCCTTCCCTTGCCTTGCCGCGCATTGCCTAGCCTTGCGTTGCCTTGCCGTAGCCTTTCCTTGCTTTCCCATCCCTTGTCCTTCCCTTGCCTTGCCGTCCCTTCCGTTACCCTTGCCTTGCCTTGCTTTGCCTTGCCTTGCCTTGCTTTGCCTTGCCTTCTGTTAGCCTTTCCATTCATTGCCTTAACTCCGCATTGCCTTGCGTTGCGTTGCGTTGCCTTAGCCTTGCCTTGCCTTGCCGTGCCTTGCCTTGTCCTGCCCGTTCCTTGCCATGCCTTCCGTTACCCATTCCTTTTCTTGCGTTGCCTTCCCTTCCGTTACCCTTTCCTTGCCTTGCCAAGCATTGCCTAGCCTTGCGTTGTCGTGCCTTAGCCTTGACTCCCCTTGCCTTAGCCTTTCTTGTCTTGCCTTCCCTTAACCTGGCCTTGCATGGCATTGCCTTGCCTTAACCTTGCCTTACCTTGCCTTGCCTTGCCATGTCCTTCCCTTGTCTTGCCGTGCCTTCCGTTACCCTCGTCTTGCCTTGCCGTGCCTTCCTTTACCCTTGCCTTGCTTTGCCTTGCCTTGCCTTCCGTTACCCTTTCCTTGCCCTGCCGTGCATTGCCTAACGTTGCGTTTTCATGCCTTAGACTTGCCTTGCCTTGCCGTGCCTTGCCTTGTCCTTCCCTTGCCTTGCCGAGCCTTCAGTTACCCTTCTCTTCCCTTGCCGTGCCTACCATTACCCTTGCCTTGCTTTGCTTTGCTTTGCATTGCCTGGCCTTCTGTTACCCTTTCCTTGCCTTACCGTGCATTGCCTAGCCTTGCTTTGTTGTGCATTAGCTTTGTCTCTCCTTCCCTTAACCTTGCTTGTCTTGCCTTCCCTTAACCTGGCCTTGCAAGGCAATGCTTTGCCTTAGCTTTACATTACCTTGTCTTGCCTTGCCGTGCCTTCCTTTACCCTTGACTTGCCTTGCTTTGCCTTGCCTTGCCTTCCGTTACACATTCCTTGCCTTATCCGTGCATTGCCTAGCCTTGAATTCTAGTGCTTTAGCCTTGCCTTGCCTTGCCTTTCCTTGCCTTGCCTTCCGTTACCCTTTCCTGGCCTTGCCGTGCCTTGCATTCCGTTACCCTTTCCTTGCCTTGCCATGCATTGCCTAGCCTTATGTTGCGTTGCCTTAACCTTGCCTTGCCATGCCGTGCCTTGCCTTCCGTTACCCTTTCCTTGCCTTGCCGTCTATTGCCTAGCCTTGCGTTGTCATGCCTTAGACTTGCCTTGCCTTGCAGTGCTTAGCCTTTTCCTTACCTTCTATTGCCGAGCATTCCGTTACCCTTGTCTTGCCTTGCCGTGCCGTCGGTTACCCTTGCCTTGCTGCCTCCCGTTGCCTTAGCCTTGCTTGTGTTGTCTTGCCTTCAATTTGTATTGCCTTGCGTTGCCTTTCCTCATCTTTGCATTGCCTTGCCGTGCCTTACCTTCCTTTACCATTTCCTTGCCTTGCCGTGCATTGCCTAGCCTTGCGAGGCCTTGTCTTAGCCTTGCCTTCCTTGCCGTGCCTTGCCTTGTGCTTCCATTGCCTTGCCGTGCCTTCCGTTACACTTCCCGTGCCTTGCTTTGCATTGCGTTGCCTTGCCTTCCATTCCCCTTTCCTTGGTTGCCCTGGCATTGCCTAGCCTTGCGTTTTCGTGGCCTAGCCTTGCCTCCCCTTACCTTGGCCTTGCTTGGCTTGCCTGTCCTTCAACTTGCCTTGCTTTGCGTTGCCTTGCCTTAGCCTTGCCTTACCTTCCCGTGCCTTGCCTTGCCTTGTCCTTCCTTTGACATGCCGTGCCTTCCATTACCCTTACCTTGACTTCCTTTGCCTTTCTTTGCCTTGCCTTGCCTTGCCTTGCCTACCGTTACCCTTCCGTTGCCTTGCCGTGCATTGCCTAGCATGGCGTTGCCTTACCTTAGCCTTTCCTTTCCTTGCCGTGCCTTGCCTTGTCCTTCCCTTGCCTTGCCGTCCCTTCCGTTACCCTTGCCTTTCCTTGCTTTGCCTTGCCTTGCCTTGCCTTGCCTTGCCTTTCCTTCCGTTACCCTTTCCTTGCCTTGCTTGGCCTTCCATTGCCTTGCTTTCTATTAACCCTTCCTTGCCTTGCCTTAACTTTGCTTTGCCTTGCGTTGCCTTGCCTTAGCCTTGCCTTGCCTTCCCGTGCCTTGCCTTCCGTTACCCTTTCCTTGCCTTTCCGTGCCTTGCCTTCCGTTACCTGTTCCTTGCCTTGCCTTAACTTCACGTTGCCTTGCGTTGCGTTGCGTTGCCATAGCCTTTCCTTGCCTTGCCGTGCCCTTCCTGCCTTTACCATTGTCTTGCCTTGCCGTGCCTTGCCTTGTCCTTACCTTGCCCTGTCGAGCCTTCTGTTACCCTTGTCTTCCCTTGCCGTCCCTTCCGTTACCCTTGCCTAGCCTTGCGTTGCCTTGCCTTAGCCTTGCCTTCCCTTGCCGTGCCTTGCCTTTTCCTTCCCTTGCCTTGCCGTGCCTTCCGTTACACTTCTCTTGCCTTCCGTGCATTGCCTAGCCTTGCGTTGCCTTGCCTTAGCCTTTCCTTGCCTTGGAATGCCTTGCCTTGTCCTTCCCATGCCTTGTCGTCCCTTCCGTTACCCTTGCCTTGCCTTGCTTTGCCTTGCTTTGACGTGCCTTGCCTTGCTTTGCCTTGCCTTGCCTTGCCTTCCATTACCCTTTCCTTGCCTTGCTTGGCCTTGCATTGCCTTGCTTTCTGTTACCCTTTCCTTGCCTTGCCTTAACTTTGCGTTGACTTGCGTTGCCTTGCCTTAGCCTTGCCTTGCCTTCCGATACCCTTTCTTTGCCTTTCCGTGCCTTGCCTTCTGTTACCCTTTCCTTGCCTTGCCTTAACTTCGCGTTGCCTTGCGTTGCGCTGCGTTCTGTAAGCCTTTCCTTGCCTTGACGTTCCTTGCCTTGTCCTTCCCTTGCCTTGCCATGCCTTCAGTTACCCTTGCCTTGCCTTGCTTTGCCTTGCCTTGCCTTCCGTTACGCTTTCCTTGCCTTGCTGTGCCTTCCGTTACCCTTGCCTTGTCGTGCCTTGCCTTCTCCTTCCCTTGCCTTGCCGTTCTTTCCCTTACTCTTACCTTGCCATGCCATGCATTGCCTGGCCTTGACTTGCCTTTCATTAGCATTACCTTGCCTGCCGTGCCTTGGATTGTCCTTCCCTTCCCTTGCCGTGCCTTCCGTTAACATTTTCTTGCTTTGCCGTGCCTTCCGTTACCCTTGATTTGCCTTGCTTTGCCTTGCCTTGCCTTTCCTTCCGTTACACTTTACTTGCCTTGCTTTGCCTTGCCTTGCCTTCCTTTCTGTTACCCTTCCCTTGCCTTGCCGTTCATTGCTTAGCCTTGCGTTGCCTTGCCTTAGCCTTGCCTTGCCTTGCCTTGCCGTCCCTTCCGTTACCCTTGCCTTGCCTTGCATTGCCTTGCCTTGCCTTGCCTTCCGTTACCCTTTCCTTGCCTTGCTTTGCCTTGCATTGCCTTGCTTTCTGTTACCCTTTCCTTGCCTTGCCTTAACTTTGCGTTGACTTGCGTTGCCTTGCCTTAGCCTTGCCTTGCCTTCCGATACCCTTTCTTTGCCTTTCCGTGCCTTGCCTTCTGTTACCCTTTCCTTGCCTTGCCTTAACTTCGCGTTGCCTTGCGTTGCGCTGCGTTCTGTAAGCCTTTCCTTGCCTTGCCGTTCCTTGCCTTGTCCTTCCCTTGCCTTGCCATGCCTTCAGTTACCCTTGCCTTGCCTTGCTTTGCCTTGCCTTGCCTTCCGTTACGCTTTCCTTGCCTTGCTGTGCCTTCCGTTACCCTTGCCTTGCCGTGCCTTGCCTTCTCCTTCCCTTGCCTTGCCGTTCTTTCCCTTACCCTTACCTTGCCATGCCATGCATTGCCTGGCCTTGCCTTGCCTTTCATTAGCATTACCTTGCCTTGCCGTGCCTTGGATTGTCCTTCCCTTCCCTTGCCGTGCCTTCCGTTAACATTTTCTTGCTTTGCCGTGCCTTCCGTTACCCTTGCTTTGCCTTGCTTTGCCTTGCCTTGCCTTTCCTTCCGTTACACTTTACTTGCCTTGCTTTGCCTTGCCTTGCCTTCCTTTCTGTTACCCTTCCCTTGCCTTGCCGTTCATTGCTTAGCCTTGTGTTGCCTTGCCTTAGCCTTGCCTTGCCTTGCCTTGCCTTGCCGTCCCTTCCGTTACCCTTGCCTTGCCTTGCTTTGCCTTGCCTTGCCTTGCTTTGCCTTGCATTGCCTTGCTTTCTGTTACCATTTCCTTGCCTTGCCTTAACTTTGCTTTGCCTTGCGTTGCCTTGCCTTAGCCTTGCCTTTCCTTGCCGTGCCTTGCCTTCCGTTACCCTTTGCTTGTCTTGCCGTGCAATGCCTAGCCTTGCGTTGCCTTGCCTTAGCCTTTCTTTGACTTGCCGTGCCTTGCCTTCCATTACCCTTTCCTTGCCTTCCCTTGAGTTGCCTTGCCTTATCCTTGCCTTGCCGTGCCGGGCCTTCCCTTGTCTTTCCTTTGCCTTGCCGTGCCTTCCGTTACACTTCCCTTGCCTTGCTTTGCCTTGCCTTGCCTTCCCTTACGTTACCCTTTCCTTGCCTTGCCGTGCATGGCCTAGCCTTTCGTTTTCGTGGCTTAGCCTTGCCTCCACTTAACATAGCCTTGCTTGGCTTGCCTGGCCTTAACCATGCCTTGCCTTGCGTTGCCTTGCCTTAGACTTGCTTTGCCTTGCCGTGCCTTGCCTTCCCTTGTACTTCCCTTGTCTTGCCGTGCCTTCCATTACCCTTGCCTTGCCTTGATTTGTCTTGCCTTGCCCTGCCTTCCGTTACCCTTTCCTTTCCTTGCGGTGCATTGCCTAGACTTGGGTTGTCGTGCCATAGCCTTTCCTTGCCTTACCTTAGCCTTACTTGGCTCGCCTTGCCTTGCCGTGCCCTCTGTTACCCTTGCCTTTTCTTGCTTTGCCTTGCCTTGCCTTCCGTTACCCTTCCCTTGCCTTGCCGTGCATTGCCTAGCCTTGCGTTGCCTTGCCTTAGCGTTTCCTTGCCTTGCCGTACATTGCATTGTACTTCCCTTCCCTTGCCGTGCCTTCCTTAAAATTTTCATGCCTTGCCGTGCCTTCCGTTACCCTTGACTTGCCTTGTTTTGCCTTGCCTCCCGTTACCCTTTCATTTCCTTGCCGTGCATTGCCTAGCCTTGCGTTGCCGTGACCTAGCCTTGCCTCGCCTCGCCTTCCGTTGCCCATTCCTTGGCTTCCCGTGCATTGGCTAGCCTTGCGTTGCCTTGCCCTAGCCTTTCCTTGCCTTGCCGTGCCTTGTCTTGTCCTTCCCTTCCCTTGCCGTGCCTTCCGTTAACATTTTCCTGCCTTGCCGTGCCTTCCATTAACCTTGACTTGCTTTGCCTTGCCTTGCCTTCCGTTACCCTTCTCTTGCCTTGCCGTGCATTGCCTAGCCTTGCGTTGCCTTGCCGTAGCCTTTCCTTGCCTTGCCTTCCCTTGTCCTTCCCTTGCTTTGCCGTCCCTTCTGTTACCCTTGCCTTGTCTTGCTTTTCCTTGCCTTGCCTTGCTTTGCCTTGCCTTCTGTTAGCCTTTCCATTCATTGCCTTAACTCCGCATTGCCTTGCGTTGTGTTGCGTTGCCTTAGCCTTGCCTTGCCTTGCCGTGCCTTGCCTTGTCCTGCCCTTTCCTTGCCATGCCTTCCGTTACCCATTCCTTGTCTTGCATTGCCTTCCCTTCCGTTACCCTTTCCTTGATTTGCCGTGCATTGCCTAGCCTTGCGTTGTCGCGCGTTAGCCTTGACTCCCCCTTGCCTTAGCCTTGCTTGTCTTGCCTTCCCTTAACCTGGCCTTGCATGGCATTGCCTTGCCTTAGCCTTGCCTTACCTTGCCTTGCCTTGCCACGTCCTTCCCTTGTCTTGCCGTGCCTTCCGTTACCCTCGTCTTGCCTTTCCGTGCCTTCCTTTACCCTTGCCTTGCCTTGCTTTGCCTTGCCTTGCCTTCCGTTACCCTTTCCTTGCCCTGCCGTGCATTGCCTAACGTTGCGTTGTCATGCCTTAGATTTGCCTTGCCTTGCAGTGCCTGGCCTTGTCCTTACCTTGGATTGCCGAGCCTTCCTTTACCCTTGTCTTGCCTTGCCGTGCCGTCGGTTACCCTTGCCTTGCTGCCTCCCGTTGCCTTAGCCTTTCTTGTGTTGTCTTGCCTTCAATTTGTATTGCCTTGCGTTGCCTTTCCTCATCTTTGCATTGCCTTGCCGTGCCTTACCTTCCTTTACCATTTCCTTGCCTTGCCGTGCATTGCCCAGCCTTGCGTTGTCTTGTCTTAGCCTTGCCTTCCTTGCCGTGCCTTGCCTTGTGCTTCCATTGCCTTGCCGTGCCTTCCGTTACACTTCCCGTGCCTTGCTTTGCATTGCGTTGCCTTGCCTTCCATTACCCTTTACTTGGTTGCCGTGCATTGCCTAGCCTTGCGTTTTCGTGGCCTAGCCTTGCCTCCCCTTACCTTGGCCTTGCTTGGCTTGCCTGTCCTTCAACTTGCCTTGCTTTGCGTTGCCTTGCCTTAGCCTTGCCTTGCCTTCCCGTCCCTTGCCTTGCCTTGTCCTTCCTTTGTCATGCCGTGCCTTCCATTACCCTTACCTTGCCTTCCTTTGCCTTTCTTTGCCTTGCCTTGCTTTGCCTTGCCTTGCCTACCGTTACCCTTCCCTTGCCTTGCCGTGCATTGCCTAGCATGGCGTTGCCTTACCTTAGCCTTTCCTTGCCTTTCCGTGCCTTGCCTTGTCCTTCCCTTGCCTTGCCGTCCCTTCCGTTACCCTTGCCTTTCCTTGCTTTGCCTTGCCTTGCCTTGCCTTGCCTTTCCTTCCGTTACCCTTTCCTTGCCTTGCTTGGCCTTCCATTGCCTTGCTTTCTATTAACCCTTCCTTGCCTTGGCTTAACTTTGCTTTGCCTTGCGTTGCCTTGCCTTAGCCTTGCCTTGCCTTCCCGTGCCTTGCCTTCCGTTACCCTTTCCTTGTCTTGCCGTGCAATGCCTAGCCTTGCGTTGCCTTGCCTTAGCCTTTCTTTGACTTGCCGTGCCTTGCCTTCCGTTGCCCTTTCCTTGCCTTGCCTTGAGTTGCCTTGCCTTATCTTTGCCTTGCCGTGCCGGGCCTTCCCTTGTCTTTCCTTTGCCTTGCCGTGCCTTCCGTTACACTTCCCTTGCCTTGCGTTGCCTTGCCTTGCCTTCCCTTACGTTACCCTTTCCTTGCCTTGCCGTGCATGGCCTAGCCTTTCTTTTTCGTGGCTTAGCCTTGCCTCCACTTAACATAGCCTTGCTTGGCTTGCCTGGCCTTAACCATGCCTTGCCTTGCGTTGCCTTGCCTTAGAATTGCCTTGCCTTGCCGTGCCTTGCCTTCCATTGTACTTCCCTTGTCTTGCCGTGCCTTCCATTACCCTTGCCTTGCCTTGATTTGTCTTGCCTTGCCCTGCCTTCCGTTACCCTTTCCTTTCCTTGCGGTGCATTGCCTAGACTTGGGTTGTCGTGCCATAGCCTTTCCTTGCCTTACCTTAGCCTTACTTGGCTCGCCTTGCCTTGCCGTGCCCTCTGTTACCCTTGCCTTTTCTTGCTTTGCCTTGCCTTGCCTTCCGTTACCCTTCCCTTGCCTTGCCGTGCATTGCCTAGCCTTGCGTTGCCTTGCCTTAGCGTTTCCTTGCCTTGCCGTACCTTGCCTTGTCCTTCCCTTCCCGTGCCTTCCTTAACATTTTCATGCCTTGCCGTCCCTTCCGTTACCCTTGCCTTTCCTTGCTTTGCCTTGCCTTGCCTTGCCTTGACTTTCCTTCCGTTACCCTTTCCTTGCCTTGCTTGGCCTTCCATTGCCTTGCTTTCTATTAACCCTTCCTTGCCTTGCCTTAACTTTGCTTTGCCTTGCGTTGCCTTGCCTTAGCCTTGCCTTGCCTTCCCGTGCCTTGCCTTCCGTTACCCTTTCCTTGTCTTGCCGTGCATTGCCTAGCCTTGCGTTGCCTTGCCTTAGCCTTTCTTTGACTTGCCGTGCCTTGCCTTCCGTTACCCTTTCCTTGCCTTGCCTTGAGTTGCCTTGCCTTATCCTTGCCTTGCCTTGCCGTGCCTTCCCTTGTCTTTCCTTTGCCTTGCCGTGCCTTCCGTTACACTTCCCTTGCCTTGCTTTGCCTTGCCTTGCCTTCCCTTACGTTACCCTTTCCTTGCCTTGCCGTGCATGGCCTAGCCTTTCGTTTTCGTGGCTTAGCCTTGCCTCCACTTAACATAGCCTTGCTTGGCTTGCCTGGCCTTAACCATGCCTTGCCTTGCGTTGCCTTGCCTTAGACTTGCCTTGCCTTGCCGTGCCTTGCCTTCCCTTGTACTTCCCTTGTCTTGCCGTGCCTTCCATTACCCTTGCCTTGCCTTGATTTGTCTTGCCTTGCCCTGCCTTCCGTTACCCTTCCTTTCCTTGCGGTGCATTGCCTAGACTTGGGTTGTCGTGCCATAGCCTTTCCTTGCCTTACCTTAGCCTTACTTGGCTCGCCTTGCCTTGCCGTGCCCTCTGTTACCCTTGCCTTTTCTTCCTTTGCCTTGCCTTGCCTTCCGTTACCCTTCCCTTGCCTTGCCGTGCATTGCCTAGCCTTGCGTTGCCTTGCCTTAGCGTTTCCTTGCCTTGCCGTACCTTGCCTTGTCCTTCCCTTCCCTTGAGGTGCCTTCCGTTAACATTTTCTTCCCTTGCCGTGCCTTCCGTTACCCTTGACTAGCCTTGGTTTGCCTTGCCTCCCTTTACCCTTTCCTTTCCATGCCGTGCATTGCCTAGCCTTGCGTTGCCGTGCCCTAGCCTTGAGTTGCCTTGCCTTCCGTTACCCATGCCTTGCCTTCCCGTGCATTGGCTAGCCTTGCGTTGCCTTGCCCTAGCCTTTCCTTGCATTGCCGTGCCTTGTCTTGTCCTTCCCTTCCCTTGCCGTGCCTTCCGTTAACATTTTCCTGCCTTGCCGTGCCTTCCATTAACCTTGACTTGCTTTGCCTTGCCTTGCCTTCCGTTACCCTTCCCTTGCCTTGCCGCGCATTGCCTAGCCTTGCGTTGCCTTGCCGTAGCCTTTCCTTGCTTTCCCATCCCTTGTCCTTCCCTTGCCTTGCCGTCCCTTCCGTTACCCTTGCCTTGCCTTGCTTTGCCTTGCCTTGCCTTGCTTTGCCTTGCCTTCTGTTAGCCTTTCCATTCATTGCCTTAACTCCGCATTGCCTTGCGTTGCGTTGCGTTGCCTTAGCCTTGCCTTGCCTTGCCGTGCCTTGCCTTGTCCTGCCCGTTCCTTGCCATGCCTTCCGTTACCCATTCCTTTTCTTGCGTTGCCTTCCCTTCCGTTACCCTTTCCTTGCCTTGCCAAGCATTGCCTAGCCTTGCGTTGTCGTGCCTTAGCCTTGACTCCCCTTGCCTTAGCCTTTCTTGTCTTGCCTTCCCTTAACCTGGCCTTGCATGGCATTGCCTTGCCTTAACCTTGCCTTACCTTGCCTTGCCTTGCCATGTCCTTCCCTTGTCTTGCCGTGCCTTCCGTTACCCTCGTCTTGCCTTGCCGTGCCTTCCTTTACCCTTGCCTTGCTTTGCCTTGCCTTGCCTTCCGTTACCCTTTCCTTGCCCTGCCGTGCATTGCCTAACGTTGCGTTTTCATGCCTTAGACTTGCCTTGCCTTGCCGTGCCTTGCCTTGTCCTTCCCTTGCCTTGCCGAGCCTTCAGTTACCCTTCTCTTCCCTTGCCGTGCCTACCATTACCCTTGCCTTGCTTTGCTTTGCTTTGCATTGCCTGGCCTTCTGTTACCCTTTCCTTGCCTTACCGTGCATTGCCTAGCCTTGCTTTGTTGTGCATTAGCTTTGTCTCTCCTTCCCTTAACCTTGCTTGTCTTGCCTTCCCTTAACCTGGCCTTGCAAGGCAATGCTTTGCCTTAGCTTTACATTACCTTGTCTTGCCTTGCCGTGCCTTCCTTTACCCTTGACTTGCCTTGCTTTGCCTTGCCTTGCCTTCCGTTACACATTCCTTGCCTTATCCGTGCATTGCCTAGCCTTGAATTCTAGTGCTTTAGCCTTGCCTTGCCTTGCCTTTCCTTGCCTTGCCTTCCGTTACCCTTTCCTGGCCTTGCCGTGCCTTGCATTCCGTTACCCTTTCCTTGCCTTGCCATGCATTGCCTAGCCTTATGTTGCGTTGCCTTAACCTTGCCTTGCCATGCCGTGCCTTGCCTTCCGTTACCCTTTCCTTGCCTTGCCGTCTATTGCCTAGCCTTGCGTTGTCATGCCTTAGACTTGCCTTGCCTTGCAGTGCTTAGCCTTTTCCTTACCTTCTATTGCCGAGCATTCCGTTACCCTTGTCTTGCCTTGCCGTGCCGTCGGTTACCCTTGCCTTGCTGCCTCCCGTTGCCTTAGCCTTGCTTGTGTTGTCTTGCCTTCAATTTGTATTGCCTTGCGTTGCCTTTCCTCATCTTTGCATTGCCTTGCCGTGCCTTACCTTCCTTTACCATTTCCTTGCCTTGCCGTGCATTGCCTAGCCTTGCGAGGCCTTGTCTTAGCCTTGCCTTCCTTGCCGTGCCTTGCCTTGTGCTTCCATTGCCTTGCCGTGCCTTCCGTTACACTTCCCGTGCCTTGCTTTGCATTGCGTTGCCTTGCCTTCCATTCCCCTTTCCTTGGTTGCCGGGCATTGCCTAGCCTTGCGTTTTCGTGGCCTAGCCTTGCCTCCCCTTACCTTGGCCTTGCTTGGCTTGCCTGTCCTTCAACTTGCCTTGCTTTGCGTTGCCTTGCCTTAGCCTTGCCTTACCTTCCCGTGCCTTGCCTTGCCTTGTCCTTCCTTTGACATGCCGTGCCTTCCATTACCCTTACCTTGACTTCCTTTGCCTTTCTTTGCCTTGCCTTGCCTTGCCTTGCCTACCGTTACCCTTTCATTTCCTTGCCGTGCATTGCCTAGCATGGCGTTGCCTTACCTTAGCCTTTCCTTTCCTTGCCGTGCCTTGCCTTGTCCTTCCCTTGCCTTGCCGTCCCTTCCGTTACCCTTGCCTTTCCTTGCTTTGCCTTGCCTTGCCTTGCCTTGCCTTGCCTTTCCTTCCGTTACCCTTTCCTTGCCTTGCTTGGCCTTCCATTGCCTTGCTTTCTATTAACCCTTCCTTGCCTTGCCTTAACTTTGCTTTGCCTTGCGTTGCCTTGCCTTAGCCTTGCCTTGCCTTCCCGTGCCTTGCCTTCCGTTACCCTTTCCTTGCCTTTCCGTGCCTTGCCTTCCGTTACCTGTTCCTTGCCTTGCCTTAACTTCACGTTGCCTTGCGTTGCGTTGCGTTGCCATAGCCTTTCCTTGCCTTGCCGTGCCCTTCCTGCCTTTACCATTGTCTTGCCTTGCCGTGCCTTGCCTTGTCCTTACCTTGCCCTGCCGAGCCTTCTGTTACCCTTGTCTTCCCTTGCCGTCCCTTCCGTTACCCTTGCCTAGCCTTGCGTTGCCTTGCCTTAGCCTTGCCTTCCCTTGCCGTGCCTTGCCTTTTCCTTCCCTTGCCTTGCCGTGCCTTCCGTTACACTTCTCTTGCCTTCCGTGCATTGCCTAGCCTTGCGTTGCCTTGCCTTAGCCTTTCCTTGCCTTGGAATGCCTTGCCTTGTCCTTCCCATGCCTTGTCGTCCCTTCCGTTACCCTTGCCTTGCCTTGCTTTGCCTTGCTTTGACGTGCCTTGCCTTGCTTTGCCTTGCCTTGCCTTGCCTTCCGTTACCCTTTCCTTGCCTTGCTTTGCCTTGCATTGCCTTGCTTTCTGTTACCCTTTCCTTGCCTTGCCTTAACTTTGCGTTGACTTGCGTTGCCTTGCCTTAGCCTTGCCTTGCCTTCCGATACCCTTTCTTTGCCTTTCCGTGCCTTGCCTTCTGTTACCCTTTCCTTGCCTTGCCTTAACTTCGCGTTGCCTTGCGTTGCGCTGCGTTCTGTAAGCCTTTCCTTGCCTTGACGTTCCTTGCCTTGTCCTTCCCTTGCCTTGCCATGCCTTCAGTTACCCTTGCCTTGCCTTGCTTTGCCTTGCCTTGCCTTCCGTTACGCTTTCCTTGCCTTGCTGTGCCTTCCGTTACCCTTGCCTTGTCGTGCCTTGCCTTCTCCTTCCCTTGCCTTGCCGTTCTTTCCCTTACTCTTACCTTGCCATGCCATGCATTGCCTGGCCTTGACTTGCCTTTCATTAGCATTACCTTGCCTTGCCGTGCCTTGGATTGTCCTTCCCTTCCCTTGCCGTGCCTTCCGTTAACATTTTCTTGCTTTGCCGTGCCTTCCGTTACCCTTGATTTGCCTTGCTTTGCCTTGCCTTGCCTTTCCTTCCGTTACACTTTACTTGCCTTGCTTTGCCTTGCCTTGCCTTCCTTTCTGTTACCCTTCCCTTGCCTTGCCGTTCATTGCTTAGCCTTGCGTTGCCTTGCCTTAGCCGTGCCTTGCCTTGCCTTGCCTTGCCGTCCCTTCCGTTACCCTTGCCTTGCCTTGCCTTGCCTTGCCTTGCCTTGCCTTCCGTTACCCTTTCCTTGCCTTGCATTGCCTTGCTTTCTGTTACCCTTTCCTTGCCTTGCCTTAACTTTGCGTTGACTTGCGTTGCCTTGCCTTAGCCTTGCCTTGCCTTCCGATACCCTTTCCTTGCCTTTCCGTGCCTTGCCTTCTGTTACCCTTTCCTTGCCTTGCCTTAACTTCGCGTTGCCTTGCGTTGCGCTGCGTTCTGTAAGCCTTTCCTTGCCTTGCCGTTCCTTGCCTTGTCCTTCCCTTGCCTTGCCATGCCTTCAGTTACCCTTGCCTTGCGTTGCTTTGCCTTGCCTTGCCTTCCGTTACGCTTTCCTTGCCTTGCAGTGCCTTCCGTTACCCTTGCCTTGCCGTGCCTTGCCTTCTCCTTCCCTTGCCTTGCCGTTCTTTCCCTTAC
Organism: Macrotis lagotis; assembly: GCF_037893015.1. Lineage (NCBI taxonomy): Eukaryota > Metazoa > Chordata > Mammalia > Peramelemorphia > Peramelidae > Macrotis > Macrotis lagotis. The sequence goes on along the minus strand of NW_027421941.1, from coordinate 48,810 downwards.
CCTTACCTTGCCATGCCATGCATTGCCTGGCCTTGCCTTGCCTTTCATTAGCATTACCTTGCCTTGCCGTGCCTTGGATTGTCCTTCCCTTCCCTTGCCGTGCCTTCCGTTAACATTTTCTTGCTTTGCCGTGCCTTCCGTTACCCTTGATTTGCCTTGCTTTGCCTTGCCTTGCCTTTCCTTCCGTTACACTTTACTTGCCTTGCTTTGCCTTGCCTTGCCTTCCTTTCTGTTACCCTTCCCTTGCCTTGCCGTTCATTGCTTAGCCTTGTGTTGCCTTGCCTTAGCCTTGCCTTGCCTTGCCTTGCCTTGCCGTCCCTTCCGTTACCCTTGCCTTGCCTTGCTTTGCCTTGCCTTGCCTTGCTTTGCCTTGCATTGCCTTGCTTTCTGTTACCATTTCCTTGCCTTGCCTTAACTTTGCTTTGCCTTGCGTTGCCTTGCCTTAGCCTTGCCTTTCCTTGCCGTGCCTTGCCTTCCGTTACCCTTTGCTTGTCTTGCCGTGCAATGCCTAGCCTTGCGTTGCCTTGCCTTAGCCTTTCTTTGACTTGCCGTGCCTTGCCTTCCATTACCCTTTCCTTGCCTTCCCTTGAGTTGCCTTGCCTTATCCTTGCCTTGCCGTGCCGGGCCTTCCCTTGTCTTTCCTTTGCCTTGCCGTGCCTTCCGTTACACTTCCCTTGCCTTGCTTTGCCTTGCCTTGCCTTCCCTTACGTTACCCTTTCCTTGCCTTGCCGTGCATGGCCTAGCCTTTCGTTTTCGTGGCTTAGCCTTGCCTCCACTTAACATAGCCTTGCTTGGCTTGCCTGGCCTTAACCATGCCTTGCCTTGCGTTGCCTTGCCTTAGACTTGCTTTGCCTTGCCGTGCCTTGCCTTCCCTTGTACTTCCCTTGTCTTGCCGTGCCTTCCATTACCCTTGCCTTGCCTTGATTTGTCTTGCCTTGCCCTGCCTTCCGTTACCCTTTCCTTTCCTTGCGGTGCATTGCCTAGACTTGGGTTGTCGTGCCATAGCCTTTCCTTGCCTTACCTTAGCCTTACTTGGCTCGCCTTGCCTTGCCGTGCCCTCTGTTACCCTTGCCTTTTCTTGCTTTGCCTTGCCTTGCCTTCCGTTACCCTTCCCTTGCCTTGCCGTGCATTGCCTAGCCTTGCGTTGCCTTGCCTTAGCGTTTCCTTGCCTTGCCGTACATTGCATTGTACTTCCCTTCCCTTGCCGTGCCTTCCTTAAAATTTTCATGCCTTGCCGTGCCTTCCGTTACCCTTGACTTGCCTTGTTTTGCCTTGCCTCCCGTTACCCTTTCATTTCCTTGCCGTGCATTGCCTAGCCTTGCGTTGCCGTGACCTAGCCTTGCCTCGCCTCGCCTTCCGTTGCCCATTCCTTGGCTTCCCGTGCATTGGCTAGCCTTGCGTTGCCTTGCCCTAGCCTTTCCTTGCCTTGCCGTGCCTTGTCTTGTCCTTCCCTTCCCTTGCCGTGCCTTCCGTTAACATTTTCCTGCCTTGCCGTGCCTTCCATTAACCTTGACTTGCTTTGCCTTGCCTTGCCTTCCGTTACCCTTCTCTTGCCTTGCCGTGCATTGCCTAGCCTTGCGTTGCCTTGCCGTAGCCTTTCCTTGCCTTGCCTTCCCTTGTCCTTCCCTTGCTTTGCCGTCCCTTCTGTTACCCTTGCCTTGTCTTGCTTTTCCTTGCCTTGCCTTGCTTTGCCTTGCCTTCTGTTAGCCTTTCCATTCATTGCCTTAACTCCGCATTGCCTTGCGTTGTGTTGCGTTGCCTTAGCCTTGCCTTGCCTTGCCGTGCCTTGCCTTGTCCTGCCCTTTCCTTGCCATGCCTTCCGTTACCCATTCCTTGTCTTGCATTGCCTTCCCTTCCGTTACCCTTTCCTTGATTTGCCGTGCATTGCCTAGCCTTGCGTTGTCGCGCGTTAGCCTTGACTCCCCCTTGCCTTAGCCTTGCTTGTCTTGCCTTCCCTTAACCTGGCCTTGCATGGCATTGCCTTGCCTTAGCCTTGCCTTACCTTGCCTTGCCTTGCCATGTCCTTCCCTTGTCTTGCCGTGCCTTCCGTTACCCTCGTCTTGCCTTTCCGTGCCTTCCTTTACCCTTGCCTTGCCTTGCTTTGCCTTGCCTTGCCTTCCGTTACCCTTTCCTTGCCCTGCCGTGCATTGCCTAACGTTGCGTTGTCATGCCTTAGATTTGCCTTGCCTTGCAGTGCCTGGCCTTGTCCTTACCTTGGATTGCCGAGCCTTCCTTTACCCTTGTCTTGCCTTGCCGTGCCGTCGGTTACCCTTGCCTTGCTGCCTCCCCTTGCCTTAGCCTTTCTTGTGTTGTCTTGCCTTCAATTTGTATTGCCTTGCGTTGCCTTTCCTCATCTTTGCATTGCCTTGCCGTGCCTTACCTTCCTTTACCATTTCCTTGCCTTGCCGTGCATTGCCCAGCCTTGCGTTGTCTTGTCTTAGCCTTGCCTTCCTTGCCGTGCCTTGCCTTGTGCTTCCATTGCCTTGCCGTGCCTTCCGTTACACTTCCCGTGCCTTGCTTTGCATTTCGTTGCCTTGCCTTCCATTACCCTTTACTTGGTTGCCGTGCATTGCCTAGCCTTGCGTTTTCGTGGCCTAGCCTTGCCTCCCCTTACCTTGGCCTTGCTTGGCTTGCCTGTCCTTCAACTTGCCTTGCTTTGCGTTGCCTTGCCTTAGCCTTGCCTTGCCTTCCCGTCCCTTGCCTTGCCTTGTCCTTCCTTTGTCATGCCGTGCCTTCCATTACCCTTACCTTGCCTTCCTTTGCCTTTCTTTGCCTTGCCTTGCTTTGCCTTGCCTTGCCTACCGTTACCCTTCCCTTGCCTTGCCGTGCATTGCCTAGCATGGCGTTGCCTTACCTTAGCCTTTCCTTGCCTTTCCGTGCCTTGCCTTGTCCTTCCCTTGCCTTGCCGTCCCTTCCGTTACCCTTGCCTTTCCTTGCTTTGCCTTGCCTTGCCTTGCCTTGCCTTTCCTTCCGTTACCCTTTCCTTGCCTTGCTTGGCCTTCCATTGCCTTGCTTTCTATTAACCCTTCCTTGCCTTGGCTTAACTTTGCTTTGCCTTGCGTTGCCTTGCCTTAGCCTTGCCTTGCCTTCCCGTGCCTTGCCTTCCGTTACCCTTTCCTTGTCTTGCCGTGCATTGCCTAGCCTTGCGTTGCCTTGCCTTAGCCTTTCTTTGACTTGCCGTGCCTTGCCTTCCGTTACCCTTTCCTTGCCTTGCCTTGAGTTGCCTTGCCTTATCTTTGCCTTGCCGTGCCGGGCCTTCCCTTGTCTTTCCTTTGCCTTGCCGTGCCTTCCGTTACACTTCCCTTGCCTTGCGTTGCCTTGCCTTGCCTTCCCTTACGTTACCCTTTCCTTGCCTTGCCGTGCATGGCCTAGCCTTTCTTTTTCGTGGCTTAGCCTTGCCTCCACTTAACATAGCCTTGCTTGGCTTGCCTGGCCTTAACCATGCCTTGCCTTGCGTTGCCTTGCCTTAAAATTGCCTTGCCTTGCCGTGCCTTGCCTTCCATTGTACTTCCCTTGTCTTGCCGTGCCTTCTATTACCCTTGCCTTGCCTTGATTTGTCTTGCCTTGCCCTGCCTTCCGTTACCCTTTCCTTTCCTTGCGGTGCATTGCCTAGACTTGGGTTGTCGTGCCATAGCCTTTCCTTGCCTTACCTTAGCCTTACTTGGCTCGCCTTGCCTTGCCGTGCCCTCTGTTACCCTTGCCTTTTCTTGCTTTGCCTTGCCTTGCCTTCCGTTACCCTTCCCTTGCCTTGCCGTGCATTGCCTAGCCTTGCGTTGCCTTGCCTTAGCGTTTCCTTGCCTTGCCGTACCTTGCCTTGTCCTTCCCTTCCCGTGCCTTCCTTAACATTTTCATGCCTTGCCGTCCCTTCCGTTACCCTTGCCTTTCCTTGCTTTGCCTTGCCTTGCCTTGCCTTGCCTTTCCTTCCGTTACCCTTTCCTTGCCTTGCTTGGCCTTCCATTGCCTTGCTTTCTATTAACCCTTCCTTGCCTTGCCTTAACTTTGCTTTGCCTTGCGTTGCCTTGCCTTAGCCTTGCCTTGCCTTCCCGTGCCTTGCCTTCCGTTACCCTTTCCTTGTCTTGCCGTGCAATGCCTAGCCTTGCGTTGCCTTGCCTTAGCCTTTCTTTGACTTGCCGTGCCTTGCCTTCCGTTACCCTTTCCTTGCCTTGCCTTGAGTTGCCTTGCCTTATCTTTGCCTTGCCGTGCCGGGCCTTCCCTTGTCTTTCCTTTGCCTTGCCGTGCCTTCCGTTACACTTCCCTTGCCTTGCGTTGCCTTGCCTTGCCTTCCCTTACGTTACCCTTTCCTTGCCTTGCCGTGCATGGCCTAGCCTTTCTTTTTCGTGGCTTAGCCTTGCCTCCACTTAACATAGCCTTGCTTGGCTTGCCTGGCCTTAACCATGCCTTGCCTTGCGTTGCCTTGCCTTAGACTTGCCTTGCCTTGCCGTGCCTTGCCTTCCATTGTACTTCCCTTGTCTTGCCGTGCCTTCTATTACCCTTGCCTTGCCTTGATTTGTCTTGCCTTGCCCTGCCTTCCGTTACCCTTTCCTTTCCTTGCGGTGCATTGCCTAGACTTGGGTTGTCGTGCCATAGCCTTTCCTTGCCTTACCTTAGCCTTACTTGGCTCGCCTTGCCTTGCCGTGCCCTCTGTTACCCTTGCCTTTTCTTGCTTTGCCTTGCCTTGCCTTCCGTTACCCTTCCCTTGCCTTGCCGTGCATTGCCTAGCCTTGCGTTGCCTTGCCTTAGCGTTTCCTTGCCTTGCCGTACCTTGCCTTGTCCTTCCCTTCCCGTGCCTTCCTTAACATTTTCATGCCTTGCCGTGCCTTCCGTTACCCTTGACTTGCCTTGTTTTGCCTTGCCTCCCGTTACCCTTTCATTTCCTTGCCGTGCATTGCCTAGCCTTGCGTTGCCGTGCCCTAGCCTTGCCTCGCCTCGCCTTCCGTTGCCCATTCCTTGGCTTCCCGTGCATTGGCTAGCCTTGCATTGCCTTGCCCTAGCCTTTCCTTGCCTTGCCGTGCCTTGTCTTGTCCTTCCCTTCCCTTGCCGTGCCTTCCGTTAACATTTTCCTGCCTTGCCGTGCCTTCCATTAACCTTGACTTGCTTTGCCTTGCCTTGCCTTCCGTTACCCTTCCCTTGCCTTGCCATGCATTGCCTAGCCTTGCATAGCCTTGCCATAGCCTTTCCTTGCCTTGCCTTCCCTTGTCCTTCCCTTGCCTTGCCGTCCCTTCCGTTACCCTTGCCTTGCCTTGCTTTGCCTTGCCTTGCCTTGCTTTGCCTTGCCTTCTGTTAGCCTTTCCATTCATTGCCTTAACTTCGCATTGCCTTGAGTTGCGTTGCGTTGCCTTAGCCTTGCCTTGCCTTGCCGTGCCTTGCCTTGTCCTGCCCTTTCCTTGCCATGCCTTCCGTTACCCATTCCTTGTCTTGCGTTGCCTTCCCTTCCGTTACCCTTTCCTTGCCTTGCCGTGCATTGCCTAGCCTTGCGTTGTCGTGCCTTAGCCTTGACTCCCCTTGCCTTAGCCTTGCTTGTCTTGCCTTCCCTTAACGTGGCCTTGCATGGCATTGCCTTGCCTTAGCCTTGCCTTACCTTGCCTTGCCTTGCCATGTCCTTCCCTTGTCTTGCCATGCCTTCCGTTACCCTCGTCTTGCCATGCCGTGCCTTCCTTTACCCTTGCCTTGCCTTGCTTTGCCTTGCCTTGCCTTCCGTTACCCTGTCCTTGCCCTGCCGTGCATTGCCTAACGTTGCGTTTTCATGCCTTAGACTTGCCTTGCCTTGCCGTGCCTTGCCTTGTCCTTCCCTTGCCTTGCCGAGCCTTCAGTTACCCTTCTCTTCCCTTGCCGTGCCTACCATTACCCTTGCCTTGCTTTGCTTTGCTTTGCATTGCCTGGCCTTCTGTTACCCTTTCCTTGCCTTACCGTGCATTGCCTAGCCTTGCTTTGTTGTGCATTAGCTTTGTCTCTCCTTCCCTTAACCTTGCTTGTCTTGCCTTCCCTTAACCTGGCCTTGCAAGGCAATGCCTTGCCTTAGCTTTACATTACCTTGTCTTGCCTTGCCTTAGCCTTCCTTTACCCTTGACTTGCCTTGCTTTGCCTTGCCTTGCCTTCCGTTACACTTTCCTTGCCTTATCCGTGCATTGCCTAGCCTTGAATTCTAGTGCTTTAGCCTTGCCTTGCCTTGCCTTTCCTTGCCTTGCCTTCCGTTACCCTTTCCTGGCCTTGCCGTGCCTTGCATTCCGTTACCCTTTCCTTGCCTTACCATGCATTGCCTAGCCTTGTGTTGCGTTGCCTTAGCCTTGCCTTGCCTTGCCGTGCCTTGCCTTCCGTTACCCTTTCCTTGCCTTGCCGTCTATTGCCTAGCCTTGCGTTGTCATGCCTTAGACTTGCCTTGCCTTGCAGTGCCTGGCCTTGTCCTTACCTTGGATTGCCGAGCCTTCCGTTACCCTTGTCTTGCCTTGCCGTGCCGTCTGTTACCCTTGCCTTGCTGCCTCCCGTTGCCTTAGCCTTGCTTGTGTTGTCTTGCCTTCAATTTGTATTGCCTTGCGTTGCCTTTCCTCATCTTTGCACTGCCTTGCCGTGCCTTACCTTCCTTTACCATTTCCTTGCCTTGCCGTGCATTGCCTAGCCTTGCGTTGTCTTGTCTTAGCCTTGCCTTCCTTGCCGTGCCTTGCCTTGTCCTTCCATTGCCTTGCCGTGTCTTCCGTTTCACTTCCCGTGCCTTGCTTTGCATTGCGTTGCCTTGCCTTCCATTACCCTTTCCTTGGTTGCCGTGCATTGCCTAGCCTTGCGTTTTCGTGGCCTAGCCTTGCCTCCCCTTACCTTGGCCTTGCTTGGCTTGCCTGTCCTTCAACTTGCCTTGCTTCGCGTTGCCTTGCCTTAGCCTTGCCTTGCCTTCCCGTGCATTGCCTTGCCTTGTCCTTCCTTTGTCATGCCGTGCCTTCCATTACCCTTACCTTGCCTTCCTTTGCCTTTCTTTGCCTTGCCGTGCCTTGCCTTTCCTTCCGTTACCCTTTCCTTGCCTTGCTTGGCCTTCCATTGCCTTGCTTTCTATTAACCTTTCCTTGCCTTGCCTTAACTTTGCTTTGCCTTGCGTTGCCTTGCCTTAGCCTTGCCTTGCCTTCCGTTACCCTTTCCTTGCCTTTCCGTGCCTTGCCTTCCGTTACCTGTTCCTTGCCTTGCCTTAACTTCGCGTTGCCTTGCGTTGCGTTGCGTTGCCATAGCCTTTCCTTGCCTTGCCGTGCCCTTCCTGCCTTTACCATTGTCTTGCCTTGCCGTGCCTTGCCTTGTCCTTACCTTGCCTTGCCGAGCCTTCTGTTACCCTTGTCTTCCCTTGCGGTCCCTTCCGTTACCCTTGGCTAGCCTTGCGTTGCCTTGCCTTAGCCTTGCCTTCCCTTGCCGTGCCTTGCCTTTTCCGTCCCTTGCCTTGCCGTGCCTTCCGTTACACTTCGCTTGCCTTCCGTGCATTGCCTAGCCTTGCGTTGCCTTGCCTTAGCCTTTCCTTGCCTTGGCCTGCCTTGCCTTGTCCTTCCCATGCCTTGTCGTCCCTTCCGTTACCCTTGCCTTGCCTTGCTTTGCCTTGCTTTGACGTGCCTTGCCTTGCTTTGCCTTGCCTTGCCTTCCGTTACCCTTTCCTTGCCTTGCTTTGCCTTGCATTGCCTTGCTTTCTGTTACCCTTTCCTTGCCTTGCCGTAACTTTGCGTTGACTTGCGTTGCCTTGCCTTAGCCTTGCCTTGCCTTGCCTTCCGATACCCTTTCCTTGCCTTTCCGTGCCTTGCCTTCTGTTACCCTTTCCTTGCCTTGCCTTAACTTCGCGTTGCCTTGCGTTGCGCTGCGTTCTGTAAGCCTTTCCTTGCCTTGCCGTTCCCTGCCTTGTCCTTCCCTTGCCTTGCCATGCCTTCAGTTACCCTTGCCTTACCTTGCTTTGCCTTGCCTTGCCTTGCCTTCCGTTACGCTTTCCTTGCCTTGCTGTGCCTTTCGTTACCCTTCCCTTGCCGTGCTTTGCCTTGCATTGCCTTGCCTTCTGTTACCCTTTCCTTGCCTTGCCGTGCATTGCCTAGCCTTGCCTTGTCGTGCCTTAGCCTTGTCTCCCCTTGGCTTAGCCTTGCTTGGCTTGCCTTGCCTTAACCTTGCCTTGCTTTGCTATGATTTGCCTTATCCTTGCCTTGCCTTGCCTTGTCTTTCCCTTGCCTTGCCATACCTTCCGTTACCCTTGCCTTTCCATGCTATTCCGTGTCTTGCCTTGCCTTCCGTTACCCTTTCCTTGCCTTGCCTGAACTTTGCGTTGCCTTGCGTTGCCTTGCCTTCGGCGTGCGTTGCCTTGCTGTGCCTTGCATTCCGTTACCATTGATTTGACTTTCCATGCCTTCCGTTACCCTTGGCTTACCTTAGCCTTTCCTTGCCTTCCCGTGCCTTGCCTTGTACTTCCCTTGCCTTGCCGTCCCTTCCGTTAGCCTTGCCTTGCCTTGCTTTGCCATGCCTTGCCTTGCTTTGCCTTGCCATGCCTTTCCTTCCGCTACCCTTTCCTTACCTTGCTTTGCCTTGCATTGCTTTCCTTTCTGTTACCCTTTCCTTGCCTTGCCTTAACTTTGCTTTGCCTTACGTTGCCTTACCTTAGCCTTTCCCTGACTTGCCGTGCCTTGCCTTGTACTTCCCTTGCCTTGCCGTCCCTTCCGTTACCCTTGCCTTGCCTTGCTTTGCCTTCCCTTGCCTTTCCTACCGTTACCCTTTCCTTGCCTTGCTTTGCCTTGCTTCGGTTACCCTTTCCTTTCCTTGCGGTGCATTGCCTAGTCTTGCGTTGTCGTGCTATAGCCTTTCCTTGCCTTGCCTTAGCCTTACTTGGCTGGCCTTGCCTTTTCGTGCTTTGCCTTGCCTTGCCTTCCGTTACCCTTCCCTTGCCTTGCCGTTCATTGCCTAGCCTGGCGTTGCCTTGCCTTACCATTTCCTTGCCTTGCCGTACATTTCCTAGCCATTCGTATCCTTGCCTTAGCCTTGACTTCCCTTGCCGTGCCTTGCCTTGTCCTTCCCTTGCCTTGCCGTCCCTTCCGGTACCCTTGCCTTGCCTTGCTTTGCCTTACTTTGCCTTGCCTTGCCTTGCTTTGCCTTGCCTTGCCTTTCCTTCCGTTACCCTTTCCTTGTCTTGCTTGGCCTTGCATTGCCTTGCTTTCTGTTACCTTTTCCTTGCCTTGCCTTAACTTTGCTTTGCCTTGCGTTGCTTTGCCTTAGCCTTGCCTTGCCTTGCCTTGCCGCCCCTTCCGTTACCCTTGCCTTGCCTTGCTTTGCCTTGCCTTGCCTTGCTTTGCCTTGCCTTTCCTTGCCTTCCATTACCCTTTCCTTGCCTTGCTTTGCCTTGCATTGCCTTGCCTTTTGTTTCCCTTTCCTTGCCTTGCCTTAAATTTGCATTGCCTTGCCTTATCCTTCCCTTGCCTTGCCGTCCCTTGCCTTCCGTTACCCTTTCCTTGCATTGCCGTGCCTTGCCTTCCGTAACCCTTTTCTTGCCTTGCCTTAACTTCGCGTTGCTTTGCGTTGCGTTGCCTTAGCCTTGCCTTGCCTTGCCGTGGCTTGCCTTGTCCTTCCCTTTCTTTGCCAAGATTTCAGTTACCCTTGCCTTGCCTTGCTTTGCCCTGCCTTGCCATGCCTTCCGTTACCCTTTCCATGCCTTGCTGTGATTTCCGTTACCCTTTGCTTGCCTTGCTTTGCCTTGCATTGCCTTGCATTGCCTTGCCTTCTGTTACCATTTCCTTGCCTTGCCGTGCATTACGTAGTCTTGGGTTGTCGTGCCTGCGCCTTGTCTCCCCTTCCCTTAAGCTTGCTTGGCTTGCCTTCCCTTAATCTTGCCTTGCTTTGCGTTACCTTGCCTTATCCTTGCCTTGCCTTGCCTTGCCTTCTCTTTCCCTTCCCTTGCTGTGCCTTTCGTTACCCTTGCCTTGCCTTGTTTTGTTGCCTTGCCTTCCCTACCGTTACCCTTGCCTTGCCTTGCCTTAACTTTGCGTTGCCTTGCGTTGCGTTGTGTTGCCTTTGCCTTGCCTTGCCTTGCCGTGCCTTGCCTTCCGTTACCATTATCTTGCCTTGCCGTGCTTTGCCTTCCGTTACCCTTTCCTTGCCTTCCCGTCTATTTCCTAGCCTTCCGTTGTCTTGCCTTAGCCTTGCCTTGCCTTGGCGTGCCTTGCTTTGTCCTTCCCTTTTCTTGCCGAGCCTTCCGTTACCGTTGTCTTGCCTTGCCGTGCCTTCCGTTACCCTTGCCTTGCCTTGCCTCCCCTTGCTTTAGCCTTGCTTGGGATGTCTTGCCTTCACTTTGCATTGCCTTCCGTTGCCTTTCCTCAGCTTTGTATTGCCTTGACGTGCCTTGCCTTCCTTTACCCTTTCCTTGCCTTGCCGTACATTTCCTAGCCTTTCGTATCCTTGCCTTAGCCTTGCCTTCCCTTGCCGTGCCTTGCCTTGTCCTTCCCTTGCCTTGCCGTCCCTTCCGGTACCCTTGCCTTGCCTTGCTTTGCCTTGCTTTGCCTTGCCTTGCCTTGCTTTGCCTTGCCTTGCCTTTCCTTCCGTTACCCTTTCCTTGTCTTGCTTAGCCTTGCCTTGCCTTGCCTTCCGTTACCATTCCCTTGCCTTGCCGTGCATCGCCTAGCCTTGCGTTGCCTTACCTTAGCCTTTCCTTGCCTTGCCTTGCCTTGTCCTTCCCTTGCCTTGCCGTCCCTTCCGTTACCCTTGCCTTGCCTTGCTTTGCCTTGCCTTGCCTTGTTTTGCCTTGCCTTGCATTTCCTTCCGTTACACTTTACTTGCCTTGCTTTGCCTTGCCTTGCCTTGCTTTCTGTTACCCTTCCCTTGCCTTGCCGTTCATTGCTTAGCCTTGCGTTGCCTTGCCTTAGCCTTGCCTTGCCTTGCCTTGTCTTGCCGCCCCTTCCGTTACCCTTGCCTTGCCGTGCCTTGCCTTGTCCTTCCCTTGCCTTGCCGTGCTTTCCCTCACCCTTACCTTGCCTGGCCATGTATTGCCTGGCCTTGCCTTGCCTTGCATTAGCCTTGCCTTGCCTTGTCGTTCCTTGCATTGTCCTTCAGTCCCCTTGCCGTGGTTTCCGTTAACATTTTCTTGCTTTGCCGTGCATTCCGTTACCCTTGATTTGCCTTGCCTTGCCTTGCCTTCGGTTACCCTTTCCTTTCCTTGCGGTGCATTGCCTAGCCTTGCGTTGTTCTGCCATAGCCTTTCCTTTCCTTGCCTTAGCCTTACTTGGCTTCCCTTGCCTTGCCATGCCCTCTGTTACCCTTGCGTTTCCTTGCTTTGCCTTGCCTTGCCTTCCGTTACCCTTCCCTTGCCTTGCCCTGCATTGCCTAGCCTTGCGTTGCCTTACCTTAGCCTTTCCTTGCCTTCCCGTGCCTTGCGTTTTCCTTCCCTTACCTTGCCGTCCCTTCCGTTACCCTTGCCTTGCTTTGCTTTTCCTTGCTTTGCCTTGCCTTGCTTTGCCTTGCATTGCCTTGCTTTCTGTTACCTTTTCCTTGCCTTGCCTTAACTTTGCTTTGCCTTGCGTTGCCTTGCCTTAGCCTTGCCTTGCCTTGCCTTGCCTTGCCTTCCGTTACCATTCACTTGCCTTGCCGTGCATCGCCTAGCCTTGCGTTGCCTTACCTTAGCCTTTCCTTGCCTTGCATGGCCTTGTCCTTCCCTTGCCTTGCCGTCCCTTCCGTTACCCTTGCCTTGCCTTGCTTTGCCTTGCCTTGCCTTGCTTTGCCTTGCCTTGCCTTTCCTTCCGTTACACTTTACTTGCCTTGCTTTGCCTTGCCTTGCCTTCCTTTCTGTTACCCTTCCCTTGCCTTGCCGTTCATTGCTTAGCCTTGCGTTGCCTTGCCTTAGCCTTGCCTTGCCTTGCCTTGTCTTTCCGTCCCTTCCGTTACCCTTGCCTTGCCTTGCTTTACCTTGCCTTGCCTTGCTTTGCCTTGCCTTGCCTTCAATTACCCTTTCCTTGCCTTGCTTTGCCTTGCATTGCCTTGCCTTTTGTTTCCCTTTCCTTGCCTTGCCTTAAATTTGCATTGCCTTGCCTTATCCTTCCCTTGCCTTGCCGTCCCTTGCCTTCCGTTACCCTTTCCTTGCATTGTCGTGCCTTGCCTTCCTTTACCCTTTCCTTGCCTTGCCTTAACTTCGCGTTGCTTTGCGTTGCGTTGCCTTAGCCTTGCCTTGCCTTGCCGTGCCTTGCCTTGTCCTTCCCTTTCCTTGCCAAGACTTCAGTTATCCTTGCCTTGCCTTGCTTTGCCCTGCCTTGCCATGCCTTCCGTTACCCTTTCCATGACTTGCTGTGATTTCCGTTACCCTTTGCTTGCCTTGCTTTGGTTGCATTGCCTTGCCTTCTGCTACCCTTTCCTTGCCTTGCCGTGCATTACGTAGTCTTGCGTTGTCGTTCCTGCGCCTTGTCTCCCCTTGCCTTAAGCTTGCTTGGCTTGCCTTCCCTTAATCTTGCCTTGCTTTGCGTTGCCTTGCCTTACCCTTGCCTTGCCTTGCCTTGCCTTGTCTTTCCCTTCCCTTGCTGTGCCTTTCGTTACCCTTGCCTTGCCTTGTTTTCTTTGCCTTGCCTACCCTACCGTTACCCTTGCCTTGCCTTGCCTTAACTTTGCGTTGCCTTGCGTTGCGTTGCGTTGCCTTTGCCTTGCCTTGCCTTGCCGTGCCTTGCCTTCCGTTACCATTGTCTTGCCTTGCCGTGCTTTGCCTTCCGTTACCCTTTCCTTGCCTTCCCGTCTATTTCCTAGACTTCCGCTGTCATGCCTCAGCCTTGCCTTGCCTTGGCGTGCCTTGCCTTGTCCTTCCCTTGTCTTGCCGAGCCTTCCGTTACCCTTGTCTTGCCTTGCCGTGCCTTCCGTTACCCTTGCCTTGCCTTGCCTCCCCTTGATTTAGCCTTGCTTAGGATGTCTTGCCTTCACTTTGCATTGCCTTGCGTTGCCTTTCCTCAGCTTTGCATTGGCTTGACGTGCCTTGACTTCCTTTACTCTTTCCTTGCCTTGCCGTACATTGCCTAGCCTTTCGTTTCCTTGCCTTAGCCTTGACTTTCGTTGCCGTGCCTTGCCTTGTCCTTCCCTTGCCTTGCCGTCCCTTCCGTTACCCTTGCTTTCCCTTCCTTTGCCTTTCTTTGTCTTGCCTTTCCTTGCCTGGCTTTGCCTTGATTTCCGTTACCCTTTCCTTGCCTTGCTTTGCCTTGCATTGCCTTGCCTTCTGTTTCCCTTTCCTTGCCTTGTCTTAACTTTGCGTTGCCTTGCTTTGCCTTGCCTTAGCCTTGCCTTGTATTGCCGTGCGTTCCCTTCAGGTACCCTTGCCTTGCCTTGCCCCAACTTTGCGTTGCCTTGCGTTGCGTTGCGTTGCCTTAGCCTTGCCTTGCCGTGCCTTGCCTTCCGTTACCATTGTCTTGCCTTGCTGTGCCTTCCTTTACCCTTGCCTTGCCTTGCTTTGCCTTGCCTTGCCTTGCCTTCCGTTACCCTTTCCTTGCCTTACCGTGCATTGCCTAACCTTGCGTTTTCATGCCTTAGACGTGCCTTGCCTTGCCGTGCCTTGCCTTGTCCTTCCCTTGCCTTGCCGACCGTTCTGTTACCCTTGTCCTCCCTTGCCGTGCCTTCCGTTATCCTTGCTTTGCTTTGCTTTGCCTTGCATTGAGTTGCCTTCTGTTACCCTTTCCTTGCCTTGCCGTGCATTGCCTAGCCTTGCTTTGTTGTGCATTAGCTTTGTCTCACCTTCCCTTAACCTTGCTTGTCTTGCCTTCCCTTAACCTGGCCTTGCAAGGCAATGCCCTGCCTTAGCTTTACATTACCTTGTCTTGCCTTGCCGTGCCTTCCTTTACCCTTGACTTGCCTTGCTTTGCCTTGCCTTGCCTTCCGTTACACTTTCCTTGCCTTATCCTTGCATTGCCTAGCCTTGAATTCTAGTGCTTTAGCCTTGCCTTGCCTTGCCTTTCCTTGCCTTGCCTTCCGTTACCCTTTCCTGGCCTTGCCGTGCCTTGCATTCCGTTACCCTTTCCTTGCCTTGCCGTGTATTGCCGAGCCTTGTGTTGCCTTGCCTTAACCTTGCCTTACCTTGCCCTGCCTTGCCTTCCGTTACCCTTTCTTGCCTTGCCGTCTATTGTCTAGCCTTGCGTTGTCATGGCTTAGACTTGCCTTGCCTTTCAGTGCCTGGCCTTGTCCTTCCCTTGGTTTGCCGAGCGTTCCGTTACCCTTGTCTTGCCTTGCCGTGCCGTCCGTTACCCTTGCCTTGCTGCCTCCCGTTGCCTTAGCCTTGCTTGTGTTGTCTTGCCTTCACTTTGTATTGCCTTGCGTTGCCTTTCCTCATCTTTGCATTGCCTTGCCGTGCCTTACATTCCTTTACCCTTTCCTTGCCTTGCCGTGCATTGCCTAGCCTTGCGTTGCCTTGCCGTGCCTTCCGTTAACATTTTCTTGCCTTGCCGTGCCTTCCGTTACCCTTTACTTGCTTTGCTTTGCCTTGCCTTCGGTTACCCTTTCCTTTCCTTGCGGTGCCTTGCCTAGCCTTGGGTTGTCGTGCCATAGACGTTCCTAGCCTTGCCTTAGCTTTACTTGGCTTGCCTTGCCTTGCCGTGCCGTCTGTTACCCTTGCCTTTTCTTGGTTTGCCTTGCCTTGCCTTCCGTTACCCTTCCCTTGCCTTGCCGTGCATTGCGTAGCCTTGCGTTGCCTTACCTTAGCCTTTCCTTGCCTTGGCGTGCCTTGCCTTGTCCTTCCCTTGACTTGCCGTCCCTTCCGTTACCCTTGCCTTGCCTTGCTTTGCCTTGCCTTGCCTTTCCTTCCGTTACACGTTACTTGCCTTGCTTTGCCTTGTGTTGCCTTCCCTTCCGTTATCCTTCCTTTGCATTGCCGTTCATTGCTTAGCCTTGCGTTGCCTTGCCTTAACCTTTCCTTGCCTTGCCTTGCCTTGTCCTTCCCTTGCCTTGCCGTCCCTTCTGTTACCCTTGCCTTGCCTTGCTTTGCCTTGCCTTGCCTTGCCTTGCTTTGCCTTGCCTTGCGTTGCCTTCCATTAACCATTCCTTGCCTTGCTTTGCCGTGCATTGCCTTGCCTTCTGTTACCCTTCCCTTTCATTGCCTTAACTTCGCATTGCCTTGCGTTGCGTTGTTTTGCCTTAGCCTTGCATTGCCTTGCCGTGCCTTGCCTTCACGTTGCATTGCCTTGCGTTGCCTTTCCTCAGCTTTGCATTGCCTTGACGTTCCTTGACTTCCTTTACCCTTTCCTTACCTTCCCGTACATTGCCTAGCCTTTCGTTTACTTGGCTTAGCCTTGCCTTGCGTTGCCGTGCCTTACCTTGTCCTTCCCTTGCCTTGACGTTCCTTCCGTTACCCTTGCCTTCCCTTCCTTTGCCTTTCTTTGCCTTGCCTGGCCTTGCCTTGATTTCCGTTACCCTTTCCTTGCCTTGCTTTGCCTTGCATTGCCTTGCCTTCTGTTTCCCTTTCCTTGCCTTGTCTTAACTTTGCGGTGCCTTGCGTTGCCTTGCCTTAGCTTTCCCTTGCATTGCCGTGCGTTCCCTTCGGTTACCCTTGCCTGCCATTGCCGTGCGTTCCGTCGGTTACCCTTGCCTTGCCTTGCCTTAACTTTGCGTTGCCTTGCGTTGCGTTGCGTTGCCTTAGCCTTGTCTTGCCGTGCCTTGCCTTCCGTTACCATTGTCTTGCCTTGCTTGGCCTTGCCTTGAATTGCCTTCCGTTACCCTTTCCTTGCCTTGCCGTGCATTGCCTAGCCTTGCGTTGTCGTGCCTTAGCCTTGCCTTGCCTTGCCTTCCGTTACCCTTTCCTTGCCTTGCCGTGCATTGCCTAGCCTTGCGTTGTCGTGCCTTAGCCTTGCCTCGCCTTTCCGTGCCTTGCCGTCCGTTACCTTTGTCTTGCCTTGCCGTGCCTTCCGTTAACCTTGCCTTGCCGTGCCTTGCCTTGTCCTTCCCTTGCCTTGCCGTGCTTTCCCTTACCCTTACCTTGCCTTGCCATGCATTGCCTTGCCTTGCCTTGCCTTGCCTTGCCTTGCATTAGCCTTGCCTTGCCGGGCCGTGCCTTGCCTTGTCCTTCCCTTCCCTTGCCGTGCCTTCCGTTAACATTTTCTTGCTTTGCCGTGCCTTCCGTTACCCTTGACTTGCCTTGCTTTGCCTTGCCTCCCGGTTCCCTTTCCTTTCCTTGCCGTGCATTGCCTAGCCTTGCTTTGCCGTGCCCTAGCCTTGCCTTGCCTTGCCTTCCGTTAACCTTTACTTGCCTAGCCGTGCATTGCCTAGCCTTGCGTTTTCATGCCTTAGACTTGCCTTGCCTTGCCTTGCCTTCCCTACCGTTACCCTTGCTTTGCCTTGCATTAACTTTGAGTTGCCTTGCGTTGCGTTGCGTTGCCTTAGCCTTTCCTTGCCTTGCCGTGCCTTGCCTTCCGTTATCATTGTCATTCCTTGCCGTGCCTTGCCTTCCGTTAACCTTTCATTGCCTTACCGTCTATTTCCTAGCCTTGCGTTGTCATGCCTTAGACTTGCCTTGCCTTGCCGTGCCTTGCCTTGTCCTTCCCTTGCCTTGCCGAGCCTTCCATTACACTTGTCTTGCCTTGCCGTGCCTTCCGTTACCCTTGCCTTGCCTTGCCTCCCCTTGCTTTAGCCTTGTTTGGGATGTCTTGCCTTCACTTTGCATTGCCTTGCATTGCCTTTCCTCAGCTTTGCATTGCCTTGACGTGCATGGCCTTCCTTTACCCTTTCCTTGCCTTGCCGTACATTGCCTAGCCTTTCGTTTCCTTGCCTTAGCCTTGCCTTCCCTTGCCGTGCCTTGCCTTGTCCTTCCCGTGCCTTGCCGACTCTTCCGATACAATTGCCTTGCCTTCCTTTGCCTTGCTTTGCCTTGCCTTGCCTTGCTTTGCCTTGCCTTGCCTTGCCTTCCGTTACCCTTTCCTTGTCTTGCTTGGCCTTGCATTGCCTTGCTTTCTGTTACCCTTTCCTTGCCTTGCCTTAACTTTGATTTGACTTGCGTTGCCTTGCCTTAGCCTTTCCTTTCCTTGCCGTGCCTTGCCTTCCGTTACCGTTTCCGTGCCTCTCCGTGCCTTGCCTTCCGTTACCCGTTCCTTGCCTTGCCTTAACTTCGCGTTGCCTTGCGCTGTGTTGCGTTGCCTTAGCCTTTCCTTGCCTTGCCGTGCCTTGCCTTCCGTTACCATTGTCTTGCCTTGTCGTGCCTTGCCTTGTCCTTACCTTGCCTTGCCGAGCCTTCTGTTACCCTTGCCTTGCCATGCCGAGACTTGCCTTCCGTTACCCTTGTCTTGCCTTGCCATACCATCCGTTACACTTGCCTTGCCCTGCCTTGCCTTGTCCTTCCCTTGCCTTGCCGTGCTTTCCCTTACACTTACCTTGCCTTGCCGTGCATTGCCTAGCCTTGCGTTGCCTTACCTTAGCCTTTCCTTGCCTTGCCGTGCCTTGCCTTGTCCTTACCTTGCCTTGCCGAGCATTCTGTTACCCTTGCCTTGCCTTGCCGTGCCTTACCTTCCGTTACCCTTGTCTTGCCTTGCCATTCCTTCCGTTACCCTTGCCTTGCCGTGCCTTGCCTTGTCCTTCCCGTGCCTTGCCGTGCTTTCCCTTACCCTTACCTTGCCTGGCCATGCATTGCCTGCCCTTGCCTTGCCTTGCATTAGCCTTGCCTTGCCTTGCCGTGCCTTGTATTTTCCTTCCCTCCCCTTGATGTGCCTTCCGTTAACATTTTCTTGCTTTGCCGTGCCTTCCGTTACCATTGATTTGTCTTGCTTTGCCTTGCCTTCGGTTACCCTTTCCTTTCCTTGTGGTGCATTGCCTAGCCTTGCGTTGTTGTGCCATAGCCTTTCCTTGCCTTGCCTTAGCCTTACTTGCCTTGCCTTGCCTTGCCGTGCCCTCTATTACCCTTGCGGTTTCTTGCTTTGCCTTGCCTTGCGTTCCGTTACCCTTCCCTTGCCTTACCCTCCAATGCCTAGCTTTGCGTTGCCTTAAGTTAGCCGTTCCTTGCCTTGCCGTGCCTTGCGTTTTCCATCCCTTACCTTGCCGTCCCTTCCGTTACCCTTGCCTTGCCTTGCTTTGCCTTGCGTTGCCTTGCCTTAGCCTTGCCTTGCCTTGCCGTGCCTTGCCTTCCGTTACCCTTTCCGTGCCTTTCGCCTTCCCTTCCTTTACCCGTTCCTTGCCTTGCCTTAACTTCGCGTTGCCTTGCGTTGCGTTGCGTTTCCTTAGCCTTGCCTTGCCTTGCCGTTCCTTGCCTTCCGTTACCACTGTCTTGCCTTGCCGTGCATTGCCTTGTCCTTACCTTGCCTTGCCGAGCCTCCTTTTACCCGTGTCTTACCTTGAAGTGCCTTCCGTTACCCTTGCCTTCCCTTGCCTCCCCTTGCCTTAGCCTTGCTTGTGTTGTGTTGCCTTCACTTTGCATTGCCTTGCTTTGCCTTTCCTCAGCATTGCAATGCCTTGCCGTGCTTTGCCTTCCGTTACCCTTGCCTTGCCTTGCCGTGCATTGCCTAGCCTTGCGTTGCCTTGCCTTAGCCTTGCTTTGACTTGCCGTGCCTTGCCTTCCGTTACGCTTTCCTTGCCTTGCCTTGAGTTGCCTTGCCTTATCCTTGCCTTGCCTTGCCGTTCCTTCCCTTGTCTTTCCTTTGCCTTGCCGTGCCTTCCGTTAAACTTCCATTGCCTTGCTTTGCCTTGCCTTGCATTCCCTTCCGTTACCCTTTCCTTGCCTTGCCGTGCATGGCCTAGCCTTGCGTTTTCGTGGCTTAGCCTTGCCTCCACTTAACATAGCCTTGCTTGGCTTGCCTGGCCTTAACCTTGCCTTGCCTTGCGTTGCCTTGCGTTAGCCTTGCCTTGCCTTGCCGTGCCCTGCCTTGCCTTGTCCTTCCCTTGCCTTGCCGTGCCTTCCGTTACCCTTGCCTTGCCTTGCCTTGTCCTTCCCTTGCCTTGCCGTGCTTTCCCTTACCCTTACCTTACCTTGCCATGCATTGCCTGGCCTTGCCTTACCTTGCATTAGCCTTGCCTTGCCTTGCCGTGCCTTGTCTTGTCCTTCCCTTCCCTTGCCGTGTCTTCCGTTAACATTTTCTTGCTTTGCCTTGCCTTGTCTTGCTTTGCCTTGCCTTTCTTTTCCTTCCGTTACCCTTTCCTTGTCTTGCTTGGCCTTGCATTGCCTTGCTTTCTGTTACCCTTTCCTTGCCTTGCCTTAACTTTGCTTTGACTTGCGTTGCCTTGCCTTACCCTTGCGGTGCCTCTCCGTGCATTGCCTTCCGTTACCCGTTCCTTGCCTTGCCTTAACTTCGCGTTGCCTTGCGCTGTGTTGCGTTGCCTTAGCCTTTCCTTGCCTTGCCCTGCCTTGCCTTCCGTTACCATTGTCTTGCCTTGCCGTGCCTTGCCTTGTCCTTACCTTGCCTTGCCGAGACTTCTGTTACCCTTGCCTTGCCATGCCGAGCCTTGCCTTCCGTTACCCTTGTCTTGCCTTGCCATACCTTCCGTTACCCTTGCCTGGCCGTGCCTTTCCTTGTCCTTCCCTTGCCTTGCCGTGCTTTCCCTTACACTTACCTTGCCTTGCCGTGCATTGCCTAGCCTTCCGTTGCCTTACCTTAGCCTTTCCTTGCCTTGCCGTGCCTTGCCTTGTCCTTACCTTGCCTTGCCGAGCATTCTGTTACCCTTGCCTTGCCTTGCCGTGCCTTACCTTCCGTTACCCTTGTCTTGCCTTGCCATTCCTTCCGTTACCCTTGCTTTGCCGTGCCTTGCCTTGTCCTTCCCTTGCCTTGCCGTGCTTTCCCTTACCCTTACCTTGCCTGGCCATGCATTGCCTGGCCTTGCCTTGCCTTGCATTAGCCTTGCCTTGCCTTGCCGTGCCTTGCATTTTCCTTCCCTCCCCTTGATGTGCCTTCCGTTAACATTTTCTTGCTTTGCCGTGCCTTCCGTTACCCTTGATTTGTCTTGCTTTGCCTTGCCTTCGGTTACCCTTTCCTTTCCTTGTGGTGCATTGCCTAGCCTTGCGTTGTTGTGCCATTGCCTTTCCTTGCCTTGCCTTAGCCTTACTTGGCTTGCCTTGCCTTGCCGTGCCCCCTGTTACCCTTGCGATTTCTTGCTTTGCCTTGCCTTGCCTTCCGTCACCCTTCCCTTGCCTTATCCTCCATTGCCTAGCTTTGCGTTGCCTTACCTTAGCCTTTCCTTGCCTTGCCGTGCCTTGCGTTTTCCTTCCCTTACCTTGCCGTCCCTTCCGTTACCCTTGCCTTGCCTTGCTTTGCCTTGCGTTGCCTTGCCTTAGCCTTGCCTTGCCTTGCCGTGCCTTGCCTTCCGTTACCCTTTCCGTGCCTTTCCCCTTCCCTTCCGTTACCCGTTCCTTGCCTTGCCTTAACTTCGCGTTGCCTTCCGTTGCGTTGCGTTGCCTTAACCTTTCCTTGCCTTGCGGTTCCTTGCCTTCCGTTACCACTGTCTTGCCTTACCGTGCTTTCCCTTACCCTTACATTGCCTTGCCATGCATTGCCGGGCCTTGCCTTGCCTTGCATTAGCATTACCTTGCATTGCCGTGCCTTGCATTGTCCTGCTCTTCCCTTGCCGTGCCTTCCGTTACCATTTCCTTGCTTTGCCGTGCCTTCCGTTACCCTTGATTTGCTTTGATTTGCCTTGCCTCCCGTTACCCTTTCCTTTCCTTGCCGTGCATTGCCTAGCCTTGCGTTGCCTTACCTTAGCCTTTCCTTGCCTTGCCGTGCCTTGCCGTGTCCTTACCTTTCCTTGCCGAGCATTCTGTTACCCTTGCCTTGCCTTGCCGTGCCTTACCTTCCGTTACCCTTGTCTTGCCTTGCCATGCCTTCCGTTACCCTTTCCTTGCCGTGCCTTGCCTTGTCCTTCCCTTGCCTTGCCGTGCTTTCCCTTACCCTTACCTTGCCTGGCCATGCATTGCCTGGCCTTGCCTTGCCTTGCATTAGCCTTGCCTTGCCTTGCCGTGCCTTGCATTGTCCTTCCGTCCCCTTGCCGTGGTTTCCGTTAACATTTTCTTGCTTTGCCGTGCCTTCCGTTACATTTGATTTGCCTTGATTTGCCTTGCCTTGCATTCCCTTCCGTTACCCTTTCCTTGCCTTGCCGTGCATGGCCTAGCCTTGCGTTTTCGTGGCTTAGCCTTGCCTCCACTTAACATAGCCTTGCTTGGCTTGCCTGGCCTTAACCTTGCCTTGCCTTGCGTTGCCTTGCGTTAGCCTTGCCTTGCCTTGCCGTGCCCTGCCTTGCCTTGTCCTTCCCTTGCCTTGCCGTGCCTTCCTTTACCCTTGCCTTGCCGTGCCTTGCCTTGTCCTTCCCTTGCCTTGCCGTGCTTTCCCTTACCCTTACCTTACCTTGCCATGCATTGCCTGGCCTTGCCTTACCTTGCGTTTCCTTGCCTTGCCGTGCCTTGCCTTCCGTTACGCTTTCCTTGCATTGCCGTCTATTGCCTAGCCTTGCGTTGTCATGCCTTAGACTTGCCTTGCCTTGCAGGGCATTGCCTTGTCCTTCCCTGGGTTTGCCGAGCCTTCCGTTACCCTTGTCTTGCCGTTCCGTGCCGTCCGTTACACTTCCCTTGCCTTGCCTCCCCTTGCCTTAGCCTTGCTTGGGTTGTCTTGCCTTCACTTTGCATTGCCTTGCGTTGCCTTTCCTCAGCTTTGCATTGCCTTGACATGCCTTGACTTCCTTTACCCTTTCCTTGCCTTGCCGTGCCTTGCCTAGCCTTGCGTTGTCGTGCGTTATCCTTGACTCCCCTTGCATTAGCCTTGTTTGTCTTGACTTCCTTTAACCTGGCCTTGCATGTCATTGCCTTGCCTTAGCCTTGCCTTACCTTGCCTTGCCTTGCCTTCTGTTACCCTTTCCTTGCCTTGCCGTGCATTGCCTAGCCTTGCGTTGTCGTGCATTAGCGTTGTCTCCCCTTGCCTTTGCCTTGCTTGTCTTGCCTTACCTTAACCTGGCCTTGCATGGCATTGCCTTGCCTTAGCCTTGCCTTACATTGCCTTGCCTTCCCTTCTGTTACCCTTTCCTTGCCTTGCCGTACATTGCCTAGCCTTGCTTGGTCGTGCCTTAGCCTTGTCTCCACTTGCCTTAGCCTAGCTTGGCTTGCGTTGCCTTAGCTTATGTTACCTTTTCCTTGCCTTGCCGTGCATTTCCTAGCCTTGCGTTTTCGTGCATTAGCTTTGTCTCCCCTTGCCTTAGCCATGCTTGTCTTGCCTTGCCTTAACCTTGCCCTGCTTTGCGTTGCCTTACGTTATCATTGCCTTGCCTTGCCTTGTTTTCCCTTGCCTTGCCGTGCCTTCCGTTACCCTTGCCTTGCCTTGCTTTTCCTTGCCTTGCCTTGCCTTCCGTTACCCTTTCCTTGCCTGGCTTTGCCTTGCATTGCCTTGCTTTCTGTTACCCTTTCCTTGCCTTGCCTTAACATTGCGTTGCCTTGCATTGCCTTGCCTTGTCCTTCCCTTGCCTTGCCGTTCCTTCCCTTACAGTTACCTTGCCTTGCCGTGCATTGCCTAGCCTTGCGTTGTCGGGCATTAACTTTGTCTCCCCTTGCCTTAGCCTTGCCTTACCTTGCCTTTCCTTGCCGTGCATTGCCTAGCCTTGCGTTGTCGTGCTTTAGCCTTGCCTTGCCTTGCCGTGCATTGCCTTCCGTTACCCTTTTCTTGCCTTGCCTTGCCTTCCGTTACCCTTGCCTTGCCGTGCCTTGCCTTGTCCTTCCCTTGCCTTGCCGTGCCTTCCCTGACCCTTACCTTGCCTTGCCATGCATTGCTTAGCATAGCGTTGCCTTTCCTTAGCCGTGCCTTGACTTGCCGTACCGTGCCTTCCGTTACGCTTGCCTTGGCTTGCTTTGCCTTCCATTCTGTTACCCTTTCCTTGCCTTGCTGTACATTGCCTAGCCTTGCGTGGTCGTGCCTTAGCCTTGTCACCTCTTGCCTTAGCCTTGCTTGGCTTGCCTTGCCTTAGCTTCTGTTACCCTTTCCTTGCCTTGCCGTGCATGTCCTAGCCTTGCGTTGCCGTGCATTAGCATTGTCTCCCCTTGCCTTAGCCTTGCTTTTCCTGCCTTCCCTTAACATGGCCTTGCATGGCATTGCCTTGCCTTAGCCTTGCCTTACCTTGCCTTGCCTGGCCAAGTCCTTCCCTTGCCTTGCCGTTCCTTCTGTTACCCTTGTCTTGCCTTGCCGTGCCTTCCTATACCCTTGCCTTGCCTTGCTTTGCCTTGCCTTGCCTTGCCGTCCGTTACCCTTTCCTTGCCTTGAAGTGTACCCTTTCCTTGCCTTGAAGTGCATTGCCTAGCCTTGCGTTGTCGTGCCTTAGCCTTGCCTTGCCTTGCCTTCCGTTACCCTTGCCTTGCCGTGCCTCGCCTTGTCGTTCCCTTGCCTTGCCGTGCCTTCCCTTACCCTTACCTTGCCTTGCCATGCATTGCCTGCCTTGCCTTACCTTGCCTTCCCGTGGCTTGCCTTGTCCTTCCCTTCCCTTGCGGTGCCTTCCGTTAACATTTTCTTCCCTTGCCGTGCCTTCCGTTACCCTTGACTTGCCTTGCTTTGCCTTGCCTCCCTTTACCCTTTCCTTTCCATGCCGTGCATTGCCTAGCCTTGCGTTGCCGTGCCCTAGCCTTGAATTGCCTTGCCTTCCGTTACCCATTCCTTGCCTTCCCGTGCATTGGCTAGCCTTGCGTTGCCTTGCCCTAGCCTTTCCTTGCCTTGCCGTGCCTTGCCTTGTCCTTCCCTTCCCTTGCCGTGCCTTCCGTTAACATTTTCTTGCCTTGCCGTGCCTTCCGTTACCCTTGACTTGCCTTGCTTTGCCTTGCCTACGGTTACCTTTTCCTTTCCTTGCGGTGCATTGCCTAGCCTTGCGTTGTCGTGCCATAGCCTTTCCTTGCCTTGGCTTAGACTTACTTGGCTTGCCTTGCCTTGCCGTGACCTCTGTTACCAGTCCCTTTTCTTGCTTTGCTTTTTCTTGCCTTCCGTTACCCTTCCCTTGCCTTACCGTGCATTGCCTAGCCTTGCGTTGCCTTGCCTTAGCCTTTCCTTGCCTTGCCTTGACTTTTCCTTCCCTTGCCTTGCCGAGCCTTCCGGTACCCTTGTCTTGCCTTGCCGTGCCTACCGTTACCCTTGCCTTGCTTTGCTTTGCCTTGCATTGCCTTGCCTTCTGTTACCCTTTCCTTGCCTTGCCGTGCATTGCCTAGCCTTGCGTTGTTGTGCATTAGCTTTGTCTCTCCTTCCCTAAACCTTGCTTTTCTTGCCTTCACTTAACCTGGTCTTGCATGGCATTGCCTTGCCTTAGCCTTACATTACCTTGGCTTGCCTTGCCGTGCCTTCCTTTACCGTTGACTTGCCTTGCTTTGCCTTGCCTTGCCTTCCATTACCCTTTCCTGGCCTTGCCGTGCCTTGCCTTCCGATACCCTTTCCTTGCGTTGCCGTGCATTGCCTAGACTTGTGTTGCCTTGCCTTAACCTTGCTTTGCCTTGCCATGCCGTGCCTTACGTTACCCTTCCATTGCCTTGCCGTGCATTGCCTAGCCTTGCGTTGCCTTGCCTTAGCCTTTCCTTGCCTGGCCCTGCCTTGCCTTGTCCTTCCCATGCCTTGCCGTCCCTTCCGTTACCCTTGCCTTGCCTTGCTTTGCTTTGTTTGACTTGCCTTGCCTTGCTTTGCCTTGCCTTGCCTTCCATTACCCTTTCCTTGCCTTGCTTTGCCTTGCATTGCCTTGCTTTCTGTTACCCTTTCCTTGCCTTGCCTTAACTTTGTGTTGACTTGCGTTGCCTTGCCTTGCCGTGCCTTGCCTTCCGTTACACTTTCCTTGCATTGCCGTCTATTGCCTAGCCTTGCGTTGTCATGCCTTAGACTTGCCTTGCCTTGCAGGGCATTGCCTTGTCCTTCCCTTGGTTTGCCGAGCCTTCCGTTACCCTTGACTTGCCGTTCCGTACAGTCCGTTACCCTTCCCTTGCCTTGCCTCGCCTTGCCTTAGCCTTGCTTGGGTTGTCTTGCCTTCACTTTGCATTGCCTTGCGTTGCCTTTCCTCAGCTTTGCATTGCCTTGACATGCCTTGACTTCCTTTACCCTTTCCTTGCCTTGCCGTGCCTTGCCTAGCCTTGCGTTGTCGTGCCTTATCCTTGACTCCTCTTGCGTTAGCCTTGCTTGTCTTGACTTCCTTTAACCTGGCCTTGCATGTCATTGCCTTGCCTTAGCCTTGCCTTACCTTGCCTTGCCTTCCCTTCTGTTACCCTTTCCTTGCCTTGCGGTGCATTGCCTAGCCCTGCGTTGTCGTGCATTAGCGTTTTCTCCCCTTGCCTTTGCCTTGCTTGTCTTGCCTTACCTTAACCTGGCCTTGAATGGCATTGCCTTGCCTTAGCCTTGCCTTACATTGCCTTGCCTTCCCTTCTGTTACCCTTTCCTTGCCTTGCCGTACATTGCCTAGCCTTGCTTGGTCGTGCCTTAGCCTTGTCTCCACTTGCCTTAGCCTAGCTTGGCTTGCGTTGCCTTAGCTTATGTTACCTTTTCCTTGCCTTGCCGTGCCTTCCCTTACAGTTACCTTGCCTGGCCGTGCATTGCCTAGCCTTGCGTTGTCGGGCATTAACTTTGTCTCCCCTTGCCTTAGCCTTGCCTTACCTTGCCTTCCCTTGCCGTGCATTGCCTAGCCTTGCGTTGTCGTGCCTTAGCCTTGCCTTGCCTTGCCGTGCCTTGCCTTCCGTTACCCTTGCCTTGCCGTGCCTTGCCTTGTCCTTCCCTTGCCTTGCCGTGCCTTCCCTTACCCTTACCTTGCCTTGCCATGCATTGCCTGCCTTGCCTTACCTTGCCTTGCCGTGGCTTGCCTTGTCCTTCCCTTCCCTTGCGGTGCCTTCCGTTAACATTTTCTTCCCTTGCCGTGCCTTCCGTTACCCTTGACTAGCCTTGCTTTCCCTTGCCTCCCTTTACCCTTTCCTTTCCATGCCGTGCATTGCGTAGCCTTGCGTTGCCGTGCCCTAGCCTTGCCTTGCCTTGCCTTCCGTTACCCATGCCTTGCCTTCCCGTGCATTGGCTAGCCTTGTGTTGCCTTGCCCTAGCCTTTCCTTGCCTTGCCGTGCCTTGCCTTGTCTTTCCCTTCCCTTGCCGTGCCTTCCGTTAACATTTTCTTGCCTTGCCGTGACTTCCGTTACCCTTGACTTGCCTTGCTTTGCCTTGCCTATGGTTACCTTTTCCTTTCCTTGCGGTGCATTGTCTAGCCTTGCGTTGTCGTGCCATAGCCTTTCCTTGCCTTGCCTTAGCCTAACTTGGCTTGCCTTGCCTTGCCGTGCCCTCTCTTACCCTTCCCTTTTCTTGCTTTGCCTATTCGTGCCTTCCGTTACCCTTCCCTTGCCTTGACGTGCATTGCCTAGCCTTGCGTTGCCTTGCCTTAGCCTTTCCTTGCCTGGCCCTGTCTTGCCTTGTCCTTCCCATGCCTTGCCGTCCATTCCATTACCCGTGCCTTGCTTTGCTTTGCCTTGCATTGCCTTGCCTTCTGTTACCCTTTCCTTGCCTTGCCGTGCATTGCCTAGCCTTGCGTTGTTGTGCATTAGCTTTGTCTCTCCTTCACTTAACTTTGCTTGTCTTGCCTTCCCTTAACCTGGCCTTGCTTGGCATTGCCTTGCCTTAGCCTTCCTTTACCCTTGACTTGCCTTGCTTTGCCTTGCCTTGCCTTCCGTTACCATTTCCTTGCCTTACCCGTGCATTGCCTAGCCTTGCATTGTAGTGCTTTAGCCTTGCCTTGCCTTGCCTTTCCTTGCCTTGCCTTCCGTTACCCTTTCCTGGCCTTGCCGTTTCTTGCCTTCGGTTACCCTTTCCTTGCCTTGCCGTGCATTGCCTAGCATTCTGTTGCCTTGCCTTAGACTTTCCTTCCCTTCCCTTAGCCTTACTTGGCTTGCCTTGCCTTGCCCTGTCGTCTCTTACCCTTCCATTTTCTTGCTTTGCCTTACCTTGCCTTCCATTACCCTTCCCTTGCCTTGCCGTGCATTGCCTAGCCTTGCGTTGCCTTGCCTTACCCTTTCCTTGCCTTGTCCTTCCCTTGCCTTGCCGTCCCTTCCGTTACCCTTGCCTTGCCTTGCTTTGCCTTGCATTGCCTTGCCTTCCATTACCCTTTCCTTGCCTTGCTTTGCCGTGCATTGCCTTGCCTTCTGTTACCCTTCCCTTTCATTGCCTTAACTTCGCATTGCCTTGCGTTGCGTTGCATTGCCTTAGCCTTGCCTTGCCTTGCCGTACCTTGCCTTGTCCTTCCCTTCCCTTGCCGTGCCTTCCTTTAATATTTTCTTGCCTTTCCGTGCCTTCCGTTACCCTTGACTTGCCTTGCTGTGCCTAGCCTCCCGTTACCTTTTCCTTTCCTTGCCGTGCATTGCCTAGCCTTGGGTTGCCATGCCCTAGCCTAGCCTTGCCTTGCCTTCCCGTGCATTGGCTAGCCTTGAGTTGCCTTGCCCTAGCCTTTCCTTTCCTTGCCGTGTCTTGCCTTGTCCTGCGCTTCCCTTGCCGTGCCTTCCGTTAACATTTTCTTGCCTTGCCGTGCCTTCCGTTACCCTTGACTTGCCTTGCTTTGCCTTGCCTTCGGTTACCCTTTCCTTTCCTTGCGGTGCAATGCCTAGCCTTGCGTTGTCGTGCCATAGCCTTTCCTTGCCTTGGCTTAGCCTTACTTGGCTTGCCTTGCCTTGCCGTGACCTCTGTTACCCGTCCCTTTTCTTGCTTTGCTTTTTCTTGCCTTCCGTTACCCTTCCCTTGCCTTGCCGTGCATTGCCTAGGCCTTGCGTTGCCTTGCCTTAGCCTTTCCTTGCCTTGCCTTGACTTTTCCTTCCCTTGCCTTGCCGAGCCTTCCGTTACCCTTGTCTTGCCTTGCCGTGCCTACCGTTACCCTTGCCTTGCTTTGCTTTGCCTTGCATTGCCTTGCCTTCTGTTACCCTTTCCTTGCCTTGCCGGACATTGCCTAGCCTTGGGTTGTTGTGCATTAGCTTTGTCTCTCCTTCCCTAAACCTTGCTTTTCTTGCCTTCACTTAACCTGGTCCTGCATGGCATTGCCTTGCCTTAGCCTTACATTACCTTGGCTTGCCTTGCCGTGCCTTCCTTTACCGTTGACTTGCCTTGCTTTGCCTTGCCTTGCCTTCCATTACCCTTTCCTGGCCTTGCCGTGCCTTCCCTTCCGATACCCTTTCCTTGCCTTGCCGTGCATTGCCTAGACTTGTGTTGCCTTGCCTTAACCTTGCTTTGCCTTGCCATGCCGTGCCTTACGTTACCCTTCCTTTGCCTTGCCGTGCATTGCCTAGCCTTGCGTTGCCTTGCCTTAGCCTTTCCTTGCCTGGCCCTGCCTTGCCTTGTCCTTCCCATGCCTTGCCGTCCCTTCCGTTACCCTTGCCTTTCCTTGCTTTGCCTTGCTTTGACTTGCCTTGCCTTTCTTTGCCTTGCCTTGCCTTCCATTACCCTTTCCTTGCCTTGCTTTGCCTTGCATTGCCTTGCTTTCTGTTACGCTTTCCTTGCCTTGCCTTAAATTTGCGTTAACTTGCGTTGCCTTGCCTTAGCCTTGCCTTGCCTTGCCGTGCCTTGCCTTCCGTTACCCTTTCCTTGCCTTGCCTTAACTTCGCGTTGCCTTGCGTTGCGTTGCGTTGTATAAGCCTTGCCTTGCCTTGCCGTGCCTTGCCTTGTCCTACCCTTCCCTTGCCATTCCTTCAGTTTTCCTTGCCTTGCCTTGCTTTGCCTTGCCTTGCCTTGCCTTCCGTTACCCTTTTCTTGCCTTGCCGTGCATTGCCTTCCTTGAGTTGTCGTGCCTTAGCCTTGTCTCCCCTTGTCTTGGCGTTGCTTGGCTTGCCTTGCCTTAACCTTGCCTTGCTTTGCGTTGCCTTGCCTTATCCTTGCCTTGCCTTGCCTTGCCTTGCCTTGTCTTTCCCTTGCCTTGCCGTGCCTTCTGTTACCCTTGCCTTGCCTTGCTTTTTCGTGCCTTGCCTTGCCTTCCGTTACCCATTCCTTGCCTTGCCTTAACTTTGCGTTGCCTTGCGTGGCCTTCCCGTTCCTTGCAATCTTTTACCATTTCCTTGCCTTGCCGTGCCTTCCCTTCCGTTACCCTTTCCTTGCCTTGCCGTGCATTGCCTAGCCTTGCGTTTTCGTGGCTTAGCCTTCCCTCCCCTTTCCTTAGCCTTGCTTGTCTTGCCTTCCCTTAACGTCGCCTTGCATGATATTGCCTTGCCTAAGCCTTGCTTACGTTGCATTGCCTTGTCTTCTGTTACCCTTGCCTTGCCTTGCCGTCCATTGCCTAGCCTTGCGTTGTCGTGCATTAGCTTTGTCTCCCCTTGCCTTAACCTTGCTTGTCTTGCCTTCCTTTACCCTTGCCTAGCCTTGCGTTGCCTTGCATTAGCCTTGCCTTGCCTTGCCGTGTCTTGCCTTCCGATAACGTTTCCTTGCCTTTCCGTGCCTTGCCTTCCATTACCCTTTCCTTGCCTTGCCTTAACTTCGCGTTGCCTTGCCTTGCGTTGAGTTGTATAAGCCTTGCCTTGCCTTGCCGTGCCTTGCCTTGTCCTACCCTTGCCTTGCCATCCCTTCAGTTACCCTTGCCTTGCCTTGCTTTTCCGTGCCTTGCCTTGCCTTCCGTTACCCTTTCCTTGCCTTGCCTTAACTTTGCGTTGCCTTGCGTTGACGTGCCTTAGCCTTGCGTGGCCTTGACGTGCCTTGTAATCTTTTACCCTTTCCTTGCCTTGCCGATCCTTCCCTTACGTTACCCTTTCCTTGACTTGCCGTGCATTGCCTAGCCTTGCGTTTTCGTGGCTTAGCCTTGCCTCCCCTTGCCTTAGCCTTGCTTGTCTTGCCTTCTCTTAACCTGGCCTTGCATGACATTGCCTTGCCTAAGCCTTGCCTTACGTTGCATTGCCTTGTCTTCTGTTACCCTTGCCTTGCCTTGCCGTCCATTGCCTAGCCTTGCGTTGTCGTGCATTAGCTTTGTCTCCCCTTGCCTTAACCTTGCTTGTCTTGCCTTCCTTTGCCCTTGCCTAGCCTTGCGTTGCCTTGCCTTAGCCTTGCCTTGCCTTGCCGTGCCTTGCCTTGTCCTTCCCTTGCCTTCGGGTGCCTTCCGTTACTCTTTCCTTGCCTTGCTTTGCCTTTCCTTGCCTTGCCTTCCGTTACCCTTCCCTTGCCTTGCCGTGCATTGCCTAGCCTTGCGTTGCCTTCCCTTACCCTTTCCTTGGCTTGCCGTGCATTGCCTAGCCTTGCATTGCCTTGCCTTAGCCCTGCCTTACCTTGCCTTGCCTTGCCATGTACTTCCCTTGCCTTGCCGTGCCTTCCGTTAAGCTTGTCTTGCCTTGCCGTGCCTTCCTTTACCCTTGCCTTGCCTTGCTTTGCCTAGCCTTGCGTTGCCTTCCCTTACTCTTTCCTTGCCTTGCCGTGCATTGCCTAGCCTTGCGTTGCCTTGCCTTAGCCTTGCCTTGCCTTGCCTTGCCTTGCATTGTGCTTCCCTTGCCTTCCTGTGCCTTCGGTTACACTTTCCTTGCCTTGCTTTGCCTTTCCTTGCCTTGCCTTCCCTTACCCTTTCCTTGCCCTGCCGTGCATTGCCTAGCCTTGCATTGCCTTGCCTTAGCCCTGCCTTACCTTGCCTTGCCTTGCCATGTCCTTCCCATGACTTGCCGTGCCTTCCGTTACCTTTCTCTTGCCTTGCCGTGCCTTCCTTTACCCTTTCCTTGCCTTGCTTTGCCTAGCCTTGCGTTGCCTTCCCCTAACCTTTCCTTGCCTTGGCGTGTATTGCCTAGCCTTGCATTGCATTGCCTTAGCCCTGTCTTAACTTGCCTTGCCTTGCCATGTCCTTCCCTTGCCTTGCCGTGCCTTCCGTTACCCTTCCCTTCCCTTGCCGTGCCTTCCTTTACCCTTTCCTTGCCTTGCTTTGCCTAGCATTGCGTTGCCTTCCCCTACACTTTCCTTGCCTTGCCGTGCAATGCCTAGCCTTGCATTGCTTGCCTTAGCCTTTCCTTGCCTTGCCTTGCATTCCGTTACCCTTTCCTTGCCTTGCCGTGCCTTGTCTTGTCCTTCCCTTCCCTTGCCGTGCCTTCCGTTAACATTTTCCTGCCTTGGCGTGCCTTCCATTAACCTTGACTTGCTTTGCCTTGCCTTGCCTTCCGTTACCCTTCCCTTGCCTTGCCGTGCATTGCCTAGCCTTGCGTTGCCTTGCCGTAGCCTTTCCTTGCCTTGCCTTCCCTTGTCCTTCCCTTGCCTTGCCGTCCCTTCCGTTACCCTTTCCTTGCCTTGCTTTGCCATGCTTTGCCTTGCCTTCTGTTACCCTTCCCTTTCATTGCCTTAACTTCGCATTGCCTTGCGTTTCGTTGCGTTGCCTTAGCCTTGCCTTGCCTTGCCGTACCTTGCCTTGTCCTTCCCTTGCCTTGATGTGCTTTCCCTTACACTTACCTTGCCTTGCCATGCACTGCTTGGCCTTGCCTTGCATTAGCCTTGCCTTGCCGTGCCTTGCCTTGTCCTTCCCTTCCCTTGCCGTGCCTTCCTTTAATATTTTCTTGCCTTTCCGTGCCTTCCATTACCCTTGACTTGCCTTGCTGTGCCTAGCCTCCCGTTACCTTTTCCTTTCCTTGCCGTGCATTGCCTAGCCTTGGGTTGCCATGCCCTATCCTAGCCTTGCCTTGCCTTCCCGTGCATTGGCTAGCCTTGAGTTGCCTTGCCCTAGCCTTTCCTTTCCTTGCCGTGTCTTGCCTTTTCCTGCGCTTCCCTTGCCGTGCCTTCCGTTAACATTTTCTTGCCTTGCCGTGCCTTCCGTTACCCTTGACTTGCCTTGCTTTGCCTTGCCTTCGGTTACCCTTCCCTTGCCTTGCCGTGCATTGCCTAGGCCTTGCGTTGCCTTGCCTTAGCCTTTCCTTGCCTTGCCTTGACTTTTCCTTCCCTTGCCTTGCCGAGCCTTCCGTTACCCTTGTCTTGCCTTGCCGTGCCTACCGTTACCCTTGCCTTGCTTTGCTTTGCCTTGCATTGCCTTGCCTTCTGTTACCCTTTCCTTGCCTTGCCGGACATTTCCTAGCCTTGCGTTGTTGTGCATTAGCTTTGTCTCTCCTTCCCTAAACCTTGCTTTTCTTGCCTTCACTTAACCTGGTCCTGCATGGCATTGCCTTGCCTTAGCCTTACATTACCTTGGCTTGCCTTGCCGTGCCTTCCTTTACCGTTGACTTGCCTTGCTTTGCCTTGCCTTGCCTTCCATTACCCTTTCCTGGCCTTGCCGTGCCTTCCCTTCCGATACCCTTTCCTTGCCTTGCCGTGCATTGCCTAGACTTGTGTTGCCTTGCCTTAACCTTGCTTTGCCTTGCCATGCCGTGCCTTACGTTACCCTTCCTTTGCCTTGCCGTGCATTGCCTAGCCTTGCGTTGCCTTGCCTTAGCCTTTCCTTGCCTGGCCCTGCCTTGCCTTGTCCTTCCCATGCCTTGCCGTCCCTTCCGTTACCCTTGCCTTGCCTTGCTTTGCCTTGCTTTGACTTGCCTTGCCTTTCTTTGCCTTGCCTTGCCTTCCATTACCCTTTCCTTGCCTTGCTTTGCCTTGCATTGCCTTGCTTTCTGTTACGCTTTCCTTGCCTTGCCTTAACTTTGCGTTGACTTACGATGCCTTGCCTTAGCCTTGCCTTGCCTTGCCGTGCCTTACCTAGCGTTACCCTTTCCTTGCCTTGCCTTAACTTCGCGTTGCCTTGCGTTGCGTTGCGTTGTATAAGCCTTGCCTTGCCTTGCCGTGCCTTGCCTTGTCCTACCCTTCCCTTGCCATCCCTTCAGGTTTCCTTGCCTTGCCTTGCTTTGCCTTGCCTTGCCTTGCCTTCCGTTACCCTTTTCTTGCCTTGCCGTGCATTGCATTCCTTGAGTTGTCGTGCCTTAGCCTTGTCTCCCCTTGTCTTGGCGTTGCTTGGCTTGCCTTGCCTTAACCTTGCCTTGCTTTGCGTTGCCTTGCCTTATCCTTGCCTTGCCTTGCCTTGCCTTGCCTTGTCTTTCCCTTGCCTTGCCGTGCCTTCTGTTACCCTTGCCTTGCCTTGCTTTTCCGTGCCTTGCCTTGCCTTCCGTTACCCATTCCTTGCCTTGCCTTAACTTTGCGTTGCCTTGCGTAGCCTTCCCGTTCCTTGCAATCTTTTACCATTTCCTTGCCTTGCCGTGCCTTCCCTTCCGTTACCCTTTCCTTGCCTTGCCGTGCATTGCCTAGCCTTGCGTTTTCGTGGCTTAGACTTGCCTCCCCTTTCCTTAGCCTTGCTTGTCTTGCCTTCCCTTAACGTCGCCTTGCATGATATTGCCTTGCCTAAGCCTTGCTTACGTTGCATTGCCTTGTCTTCTGTTACCCTTGCCTTGCCTTGCCGTCCTTTGCCTAGCCTTGCGTTGTCGTGCATTAGCTTTGTCTCCCCTTGCCTTAACCTTGCTTGTCTTGCCTTCCTTTACCCTTGCCTAGCCTTGCGTTGCCTTGCATTAGCCTTGCCTTGCCTTGCCGTGTCTTGCCTTCCGATAACGTTTCCTTGCCATTCCGTGCCTTGCCTTCCATTACCCTTTCCTTGCCTTGCCTTAACTTCGCGTTGCCTTGCCTTGCGTTGAGTTGTATAAGCCTTGCCTTGCCTTGCCGTGCCTTGCCTTGTCCTACCCTTGCCTTGCCATCCCTTCAGTTACCCTTGCCTTGCCTTGCTTTTCCGTGCCTTGCCTTGCCTTCCGTTACCCTTTCCTTGCCTTGCCTTAACTTTGCGTTGCCTTGCGTTGACGTGACTTAGCCTTGCGTGGCCTTGACGTGCCTTGTAATCTTTTACCCTTTCCTTGCCTTGCCGATCCTTCACTTACGTTACCCTTTCCTTGACTTGCCGTGCATTGCCTAGCCTTGCGTTTTCGTGGCTTAGCCTTGCCTCCCCTTGCCTTAGCCTTGCTTGTCTTGCCTTCTCTTAACCTGGCCTTGCATGACATTGCCTTGCCTAAGCCTTGCCTTACGTTGCATTGCCTTGTCTTCTGTTACCCTTGCCTTGCCTTGCCGTCCATTGCCTAGCCTTGCGTTGTCGTGCATTAGCTTTGTCTCCCCTTGCCTTAACCTTGCTTGTCTTGCCTTCCTTTACCCTTGCCTAGCCTTGCGTTGCCTTGCCTTAGCCTTGCCTTGCCTTGCCGTGCCTTGCCTTGTCCTTCCCTTGCCTTCGGGTGCCTTCCGTTACTCTTTCCTTGCCTTGCTTTGCCTTTCCTTGCCTTGCCTTCCGTTACCCTTCCCTTGAATTGCCGTGCATTGCCTAGCCTTGCGTTGCCTTTCCTTACCCTTTCCTTGGCTTGCCGTGCATTGCCTAGCCTTGCATTGCCTTGCCTTAGCCCTACCTTACCTTGCCTTGCCTTGCCATGTACTTCCCTTGCCTTGCCGTGCCTTCCGTTAAGCTTGTCTTGCCTTGCCGTGCCTTCCTTTACCCTTGCCTTGCCTTGCTTTACCTAGCCTTGCGTTGCCTTCCCTTACTCTTTCCTTGCCTTGCCGTGCATTGCCTAGCCTTGCGTTGCCTTGCCTTAGCCTTGCCTTCCCTTGCCGTGCCTTGCCTTTTCCGTCCCTTGCCTTGCCGTGCCTTCCGTTACACTTCGCTTGCCTGCCATTGCCTTGCCTTGCCTTCCGTTACCCTTCCCTTGCCTTCCGTGCATTGCCTAGCCTTGCGTTGCCTAACCTTAGCCTTTCCTTGCCTTGGCCTGCCTTGCCTTGTCCTTCCCATGCGTTGCCGTCCCTTCCGTTACCCTTCCCGTGCCTTGCTTTGCCTTGCTTTGACGTGCGTTGCCTTGTTTGCCTTGCATTGCCTTCCCTTCTGTTACCCTTTCCTTGCCTTGCCGTTCATTGCCAATCCTTGCATTGTCGTGCCTTATCATTGTCTCCCCTTGCCTTAGCCTTGCTTCGCTTGCCTTGCCTTAACCTTGCCTTGCTTTGCGTTGCTTTGCCTTATCCTTGCCTTGCCTTGCCTTGTCTTTCCCTTGCCTTGCCGTACCTTCCGTTACCCTTGCCTTGCCTTGCTTTTCCGTGCCTTGCCTTGCCTTCCGTTACCCTTTCCTTGCCTTGCCTTAAGTTTGCGTTGCCTTGCGTTGATTGTCCTACCCTTGCGTTGCCTTGCCGTGCCTTGCATTCCGTTACCCTTTCCTTGCCTTTCCGTGCCTTCCCTTCCGTTTCCCTTGCCTTGCCTTGGCTTAACTTTGCGATACCTTGCGTTGCGTTGCGTTGCCTTGGCCTTACCTTGCCTTGCCGTGCCTTGCCTTCCGTTACTATTGTCTTGCCTTGCCATTCCTTCCATTACCCTTGCTTTGCCGTGCCTTGCCTTGTCCTTCCCTTGCCTTGCCGTGCCTTCCCTTACCCTTACGTTGCCTTGCCGTGCCTTCCGTTACACTTCCCTTGCCTTGCTTTACCTTGACTTGCCTTGCCTTCCGTTACCCTTCCCTTGCCTTGCCGTGCCTTGCCTTGTCCTTCCCATGCCTTGCTGTCCCTTCCGTTAAGCTTGCCTTGCCTTGCTTTGCCTTGCTTTGAATTCCCTTGCTTTGCTTTGCGTTGCCTTGCCTTGCCTTCCTTTTCCCTTTCCTTGCCTTGCTTTGCCTTGCTTTGCCTTGCTTTCTGTTACCCTTTTCTTGCCTTGCCTTTACTTTGCATTGACTTGCGTTGCCTTGCCTTAGCCTTGCCTTGCCTTGCCGTCTCTTGCCTTCCGATACCCTTTCCTTGCCTTGCCGTGCATTTCCTAGCCTTGAGTTGTCGTGCCTTAGCCTTGTCTCCACTTGCCTTAGCCTTGATTGGCTTGCCTTCCCTTAACCTGGCCTCGCATGACATTGCCTTGCCTAAGCCTTTCCTTACGTTGCATTGCCTTGTTTTCTGTTACCATTGCCTTGCCTTGCCGTCCATTGCCTAGCCTTGCGTTGTCGTGCATTAGCTTTGTCTCCCCTTGCCTTAACCTTGCTTGTCTTGCCTTCCTTTACCCTTGCCTAGCCTTGCGTTGCCTTGCATTAGCCTTGCCTTGCCTTGCTGTGTCTTGCCTTCCGATAACGTTTCCTTGCCTTTCCGTGCCTTGCCTTCCATTACCCTTTCCTTGTCTTGCCTTAACTTCGCGTTGCCTTGCCTTGCGTTGAGTTGTATAAGCCTTGCCTTGCCTTGCCGTGCCTTGCCTTGTCCTACCCTTGCCTTGCCATCCCTTCAGTTACCCTTGCCTTGCCTTGCTTTTCCGTGCCTTGCCTTGCCTTCCGTTACCCTTTCCTTGCCTTGCCTTAACTTTGCGTTGCCTTGCGTTGACGTGCCTTAGCCTTGCGTGGCCTTGACGTGCCTTGTAATCTTTTACCCTTTCCTTGCCTTGCCGATCCTTCCCTTACGTTACCCTTTCCTTGACTTGCCGTGCATTGCCTAGCCTTGCGTTTTCGTGGCTTAGCCTTGCCTCCCCTTGCCTTAGCCTTGCTTGTCTTGCCTTCTCTTAACCTGGCCTTGCATGACATTGCCTTGCCTAAGCCTTGCCTTACGTTGCATTGCCTTGTCTTCTGTTACCCTTGCCTTGCCTTGCCGTCCATTGCCTAGCCTTGCGTTGTCGTGCATTAGCTTTGTCTCCCCTTGCCTTAACCTTGCTTGTCTTGCCTTCCTTTACCCTTGCCTAGCCTTGCGTTGCCTTGCCTTAGCCTTGCCTTGCCTTGCCGTGCCTTGCCTTGTCCTTCCCTTGCCTTCGGGTGCCTTCCGTTACACTTTCCTTGCCTTGCTTTGCCTTTCCTTGCCTTGCCTTCCGTTACCCTTCCCTTGCCTTGCCGTGCATTGCCTAGCCTTGCGTTGCCTTCCCTTACCCTTTCCTTGGCTTGCCGTGCATTGCCTAGCCTTGCATTGCCTTGCCTTAGCCCTGCCTTACCTTGCCTTGCCTTGCCATGTACTTCCCTTGCCTTGCCGTGCCTTCCGTTAAGCTTGTCTTGCCTTGCCGTGCCTTCCTTTACCCTTGCCTTGCCTTGCTTTGCCTAGCCTTGCGTTGCCTTCCCTTACTCTTTCCTTGCCTTGCCGTGCATTGCCTAGCCTTGCGTTGCCTTGCCTTAGCCTTGCCTTGCCTTGCCTTGCCTTGCCTTGCATTGTGCTTCCATTGCCTTCCTGTGCCTTCGGTTACACTTTCCTTGCCTTGCTTTGCCTTTCCTTGCCTTGCCTTCCCTTACCCTTTCCTTGCCCTGCCGTGCATTGCCTAGCCTTGCATTGCCTTGCCTTAGCCCTGCCTTACCTTGCCTTGCCTTGCCATGTCCTTCCCATGACTTGCCGTGCCTTCCGTTACCCTTCTCTTGCCTTGCCGTGCCTTCCTTTACCCTTTCCTTGCCTTGCTTTGCCTAGCCTTGCGTTGCCTTCCCTTACCCTTTGCTTGCCTTGCCGTGCATTGCCTAGCCTTGCATTGCATTGCCTTAGCCCTGCCTTACCTACCTTGCCATGTCCTTCCCTTGCCTTGCCGTGCCTTCCTTTACCCTTCCCTTCCCTTGCCGTGCCTTCCTTTACCCTTTCCTTGCCTTGCTTTGCCTAGCATTGCGTTGCCTTCCCCTACACTTTCCTTGCCTTGCCGTGCAATGCCTAGCCTTGCATTGCTTGCCTTAGCCTTTCCTTGCCTTGCCTTGCATTCCGTTACCCTTTCCTTGCCTTGCCGTGCCTTGTCTTGTCCTTCCCTTCCCTTGCCGTGCCTTCCGTTAACATTTTCCTGCCTTGGCGTGCCTTCCATTAACCTTGACTTGCTTTGCCTTGCCTTGCCTTCCGTTACCCTTCCCTTGCCTTGCCGTGCATTGCCTAGCCTTGCGTTGCCTTGCCGTAGCCTTTCCTTGCCTTGCCTTCCCTTGTCCTTCCCTTGCCTTGCCGTCCCTTCCGTTACCCTTTCCTTGCCTTGCTTTGCCATGCTTTGCCTTGCCTTCTGTTACCCTTCCCTTTCATTGCCTTAACTTCGCATTGCCTTGCGTTGCGTTGCGTTGCCTTAGCCTTGCCTTGCCTTGCCGTACCTTGCCTTGTCCTTCCCTTGCCTTGATGTGCTTTCCCTTACACTTACCTTGCCTTGCCATGCACTGCTTGGCCTTGCCTTGCATTAGCCTTGCCTTGCCGTGCCTTGCCTTGTCCTTCCCTTCCCTTGCCGTGCCTTCCTTTAATATTTTCTTGCCTTTCCGTGCCTTCCGTTACCCTTGACTTGCCTTGCTGTGCCTAGCCTCCCGTTACCTTTTCCTTTCCTTGCCGTGCATTGCCTAGCCTTGGGTTGCCATGCCCTAGCCTAGCCTTGCCTTGCCTTCCCGTGCATTGGCTAGCCTTGAGTTGCCTTGCCCTAGCCTTTCCTTTCCTTGCCGTGTCTTGCCTTTTCCTGCGCTTCCCTTGCCGTGCCTTCCGTTAACATTTTCTTGCCTTGCCGTGCCTTCCGTTACCCTTGACTTGCCTTGCTTTGCCTTGCCTTCGGTTACCCTTTCCTTTCCCTGCGGTGCAATGCCTAGCCTTGCTTTGTCGTGCCATAGCCTTTCCTTGCCTTGGCTTAGCCTTACTTGGCTTGCCTTGCCTTGCCGTGACCTCTGTTACCCGTACCTTTTCTTGCTTTGCTTTTTCTTGCCTTCCGTTACCCTTCCCTTGCCTTGCCGTGCATTGCCTAGGCCTTGCGTTGCCTTGCCTTAGCCTTTCCTTGCCTTGCCTTGACTTTTCCTTCCCTTGCCTTGCCGAGCCTTCCGTTACCCTTGTCTTGCCTCGCCGTGCCTACCGTTACCCTTGCCTTGCTTTGCTTTGCCTTGCATTGCCTTGCCTTCTGTTACCCTTTCCTTGCCTTGCCGTACATTGCCTAGCTTTGCGTTGTTGTGCATTAGCTTTGTCTCTCCTTCCCTAAACCTTGCTTTTCTTGCCTTCACTTAACCTGGTCCTGCATGGCATTGCCTTGCCTTAGCCTTACATTACCTTGGCTTGCCTTGCCGTGCCTTCCTTTACCGTTGACTTGCCTTGCTTTGCCTTGCCTTGCCTTCCATTACCCTTTCCTGGCCTTGCCGTGCGTTCCCTTCCGATACCCTTTCCTTGCCTTGCCGTGCATTGCCTAGACTTGTGTTGCCTTGCCTTAACCTTGCTTTGCCTTGCCATGCCGTGCCTTACGTTACCCTTCCTTTGCCTTGCCGTGCATTGCCTAGCCTTGCGTTGCCTTGCCTTAGCCTTTCCTTGCCTGGCCCTGCCTTGCCTTGTCCTTCCCATGCCTTGCCGTCCCTTCCGTTACCCTTGCCTTGCCTTGCTTTGCCTTGCTTTGACTTGCCTTGCCTTTCTTTGCCTTGCCTTGCCTTCCATTACCCTTTCCTTGCCTTGCTTTGCCTTGCATTGCCTTGCTTTCTGTTACGCTTTCCTTGCCTTGCCTTAACTTTGCGTTAACTTGCGTTGCCTTGCCTTAGCCTTGCCTTGCCTTGCCGTGCCTTGCCTTCCGTTACCCTTTCCTTGCCTTGCCTTAACTTCGCGTTGCCTTGCGTTGCGTTGCGTTGTATAAGCCTTGCCTTGCCTTGCCGTGCCTTGCCTTGTCCTACCCTTCCCTTGCCATCCCTTCAGTTTTCCTTGCCTTGCCTTGCTTTGCCTTGCCTTGCCTTGCCTTCCGTTACCCTTTTCTTGCCTTGCCGTGCATTGCCTTCCTTGAGTTGTCGTGCCTTAGCCTTGTCTCCCCTTGTCTTGGCGTTGCTTGGCTTGCCTTCCCTTAACCTTGCCTTGCTTTGCGTTGCCTTGCCTTATGCTTGCCTTGCCTTGCCTTGCCTTGTCTTTCCCTTGCCTTGCCGTGCCTTCTGTTACCCTTGCCTTGCCTTGCTTTTCCGTGCCTTGCCTTGCCTTCCGTTACCCATTCCTTGCCTTGCCTTAACTTAGCGTTGCCTTGCGTGGCCTTCCCGTTCCTTGCAATCTTTTACCATTTCCTTGCCTTGCCGTGCCTTCCCTTCCGTTACCCTTTCCTTGCCTTGCCTTAACTTCGCGTTGACTTGCCTTGCGTTGAGTTGCATAAGCCTTGCCTTGCCTTGCCGTGCCTTGCCTTGTCCTACCCTTGCCTTGCCATCCCTTCAGTTACCCTTGCCTTGCCTTGCTTTTCCGTGCCTTGCCTTGCCTTCCGTTACCCTTTCCTTGCCTTGCCTTAACTTTGCGTTGCCTTGCGTTGACGTGCCTTAGCCTAGCGTGGCCTTGACGTGCCTTGTAATCTTTTACCCTTTCCTTGCCTTGCCGTGCCTTCCCTTACGTTACCCTTTCCTTGACTTGCCGTGCATTGCCTAGCCTTGCGTTTTCGTGGCTTAGCCTTGCCTCCCCTTGCCTTAGCCTTGCTTGTCTTGCCTTCTCTTAACCTGGCCTTGCATGACATTGCCTTGCCTAAGCCTTGCCTTACGTTGCATTGCCTTGTCTTCTGTTACCCTTGCCTTGCCTTGCCGTCCATTGCCTAGCCTTGCGTTGTCGTGCATTAGCTTTGTCTCCCCTTGCCTTAACCTTGCTTGTCTTGCCTTCCTTTACCCTTGCCTAGCCTTGCGTTGCCTTGCCTTAGCCTTGCCTTGCCTTGCCGTGCCTTGCCTTGTCCTTCCCTTGCCTTCGGGTGCCTTCCGTTACACTTTCCTTGCCTTGCTTTGCCTTTCCTTGCCTTGCCTTCCGTTACCCTTTCCTTGCCTTGCCTTAAGTTTGCGTTGCCTTGCGTTGATTGTCCTACCCTTGCGTTGCCTTGCCGTGCCTTGCATTCCGTTACCCTTTCCTTGCCTTTCCGTGCCTTCCCTTCCGTTTCCCTTGCCTTGCCTTGGCTTAACTTTGCGATACCTTGCGTTGCGTTGCGTTGCCTTGGCCTTGCCTTGCCTTGCCGTGCCTTGCCTTCCGTTACCATTGTCTTGCCTTGCCATTCCTTCCGTTACCCTTGCTTTGCCGTGCCTTGCCTTGTCCTTCCCTTGCCTTGCCGTGCCTTCCCTTACCCTTACGTTGCCTTGCCGTGCCTTCCGTTACACTTCCCTTGCCTTGCTTTACCTTGACTTGCCTTGCCTTCCGTTACCCTTCCCTTGCCTTGCCGTGCCTTGCCTTGTCCTTCCCATGCCTTGCTGTCCCTTCCGTTAAGCTTGCCTTGCCTTGCTTTGCCTTGCTTTGAATTCCCTTGCTTTGCTTTGCGTTGCCTTGCCTTGCCTTCCTTTTCCCTTTCCTTGCCTTGCTTTGCCTTGCTTTGCCTTGCTTTCTGTTACCCTTTTCTTGCCTTGCCTTTACTTTGCATTGACTTGCGTTGCCTTGCCTTAGCCTTGCCTTGCCTTGCCGTCTCTTGCCTTCCGATACCCTTTCCTTGCCTTGCCGTGCATTTCCTAGCCTTGAGTTGTCGTGCCTTAGCCTTGTCTATACTTGCCTTAGCCTTGATTGGCTTGCCTTCCCTTAACCTGGCCTCGCATGACATTGCCTTGCCTAAGCCTTTCCTTACGTTGCATTGCCTTGTTTTCTGTTACCATTCCCTTGCCTTGCCATCCATTGCCTAGCCTTGCGTTGTCGTGCATTAGCTTTGTCTCCCCTTGCCTTAACATTGCTTGTCTTGCCTTCCTTTACCCTTGCCTAGCCTTGCGTTGCCTTGCATTAGCCTTGCCTTGCCTTGCTGTGTCTTGCCTTCCGATAACGTTTCCTTGCCTTTCCGTGCCTTGCCTTCCATTACCCTTTCCTTGCCTTGCCTTAACTTCGCGTTGCCTTGCCTTGCGTTGAGTTGTATAAGCCTTGCCTTGCCTTGCCCTGCCTTGCCTTGTCCTACCCTTGCCTTGCCATCCCTTCAGTTACCCTTGCCTTGCCTTGCTTTTCCGTGCCTTGCCTTGCCTTCCGTTACCCTTTCCTTGCCTTGCCTTAACTTTGCGTTGCCTTGCGTTGACGTGCCTTAGCCTTGCGTGGCCTTGACGTGCCTTGTAATCTTTTACCCTTTCCTTGCCTTGCCGATCCTTCCCTTACGTTACCCTTTCCTTGACTTGCCGTGCATTGCCTAGCCTTGCGTTTTCGTGGCTTAGCCTTGCCTCCCCTTGCCTTAGCCTTGCTTGTCTTGCCTTCTCTTAACCTGGCCTTGCATGACATTGCCTTGCCTAAGCCTTGCCTTACGTTGCATTGCCTTGTCTTCTGTTACCCTTGCCTTGCCTTGCCGTCCATTGCCTAGCCTTGCGTTGTCGTGCATTAGCTTTGTCTCCCCTTGCCTTAACCTTGCTTGTCTTGCCTTCCTTTACCCTTGCCTAGCCTTGCGTTGCCTTGCCTTAGCCTTGCCTTGCCTTGCCGTGCCTTGCCTTGTCCTTCCCTTGCCTTCGGGTGCCTTCCGTTACTCTTTCCTTGCCTTGCTTTGCCTTTCCTTGCCTTGCCTTCCGTTACCCTTCCCTTGCCTTGCCGTGCATTGCCTAGCCTTGCGTTGCCTTCCCTTACCCTTTCCTTGGCTTGCCGTGCATTACCTAGCCTTGCATTGCCTTGCCTTAGCCCTGCCTTACCTTGCCTTGCCTTGCCATGTACTTCCCTTGCCTTGCCGTGCCTTCCGTTAAGCTTGTCTTGCCTTGCCGTGCCTTCCTTTACCCTTGCCTTGCCTTGCTTTGCCTAGCCTTGCGTTGCCTTCCCTTACTCTTTCCTTGCCTTGCCGTGCATTGCCTAGCCTTGCGTTGCCTTGCCTTAGCCTTGCCTTCCCTTGCCGTGCCTTGCCTTTTCCGTCCCTTGCCTTGCCGTGCCTTCCGTTACACTTCGCTTGCCTGGCATTGCCTTGCCTTGCCTTCCGTTACCCTTCCCTTGCCTTCCGTGCATTGCCTAGCCTTGCGTTGCCTAACCTTAGCCTTTCCTTGCCTTGGCCTGCCTTGCCTTGTCCTTCCCATGCGTTGCCGTCGCTTCCGTTACCCTTCCCGTGCCTTGCTTTGCCTTGCTTTGACGTGCCTTGCCTTGTTTGCCTTGCATTGCCTTCCCTTCTGTTACCCTTTCCTTGCCTTGCCGTTCATTGCCTATCCTTGCATTGTCGTGCCTTATCATTGTCTCCCCTTGCCTTAGCCTTGCTTGGCTTGCCTTGCCTTAACCTTGCCTTGCTTTGCGTTGCTTTGCCTTATCCTTGCCTTGCCTTGCCTTGTCTTTCCCTTGCCTTGCCGTACCTTCCGTTACCCTTGCCTTGCCTTGCTTTTCCGTGCCTTGCCTTGCCTTCCGTTACCCTTTCCTTGCCTTGC
This sequence comes from Macrotis lagotis, assembly GCF_037893015.1. NCBI lineage: Eukaryota > Metazoa > Chordata > Mammalia > Peramelemorphia > Peramelidae > Macrotis > Macrotis lagotis. The sequence continues at coordinate 5,873 of NW_027421941.1, read as the reverse complement.
CTTAAGTTTGCGTTGCCTTGCGTTGATTGTCCTACCCTTGCGTTGCCTTGCCGTGCCTTGCATTCCGTTACCCTTTCCTTGCCTTTCCGTGCCTTCCCTTCCGTTTCCCTTGCCTTGCCTTGGCTTAACTTTGCGATACCTTGCGTTGCGTTGCGTTGCCTTGGCCTTGCCTTGCCTTGCCGTGCCTTGCCTTCCGTTACCATTGTCTTGCCTTGCCATTCCTTCCGTTACCCTTGCTTTGCCGTGCCTTGCCTTGTCCTTCCCTTGCCTTGCCGTGCCTTCCCTTACCCTTACGTTGCCTTGCCGTGCCTTCCGTTACACTTCCCTTGCCTTGCTTTACCTTGACTTGCCTTGCCTTCCGTTACCCTTCCCTTGCCTTGCCGTGCCTTGCCTTGTCCTTCCCATGCCTTGCTGTCCCTTCCGTTAAGCTTGCCTTGCCTTGCTTTGCCTTGCTTTGAATTCCCTTGCTTTGCTTTGCGTTGCCTTGCCTTGCCTTCCTTTTCCCTTTCCTTGCCCTGCTTTGCCTTGCTTTGCCTTGCTTTCTGTTACCCTTTTCTTGCCTTGCCTTTACTTTGCATTGACTTGCGTTGCCTTGCCTTAGCCTTGCCTTGCCTTGCCGTCTCTTGCCTTCCGATACCCTTTCCTTGCCTTGCCGTGCATTTCCTAGCCTTGAGTTGTCGTGCCTTAGCCTTGTCTCCACTTGCCTTAGCCTTGATTGGCTTGCCTTCCCTTAACCTGGCCTCGCATGACATTGCCTTGCCTAAGCCTTTCCTTACGTTGCATTGCCTTGTTTTCTGTTACCATTGCCTTGCCTTGCCGTCCATTGCCTAGCCTTGCGTTGTCGTGCATTAGCTTTGTCTCCCCTTGCCTTAACCTTGCTTGTCTTGCCTTCCTTTACCCTTGCCTAGCCTTGCGTTGCCTTGCATTAGCCTTGCCTTGCCTTGCCGTGTCTTGCCTTCCGATAACGTTTCCTTGCCTTTCCGTGCCTTGCCTTCCATTACCCTTTCCTTGCCTTGCCTTAACTTCGCGTTGCCTTGCCTTGCGTTGAGTTGTATAAGCCTTGCCTTGCCTTGCCGTGCCTTGCCTTGTCCTACCCTTGCCTTGCCATCCCTTCAGTTACCCTTGCCTTGCCTTGCTTTTCCGTGCCTTGCCTTGCCTTCCGTTACCCTTTCCTTGCCTTGCCTTAACTTTGCGTTGCCTTGCGTTGACGTGCCTTAGCCTTGCGTGGCCTTGACGTGCCTTGTAATCTTTTACCCTTTCCTTGCCTTGCCGATCCTTCCCTTACGTTACCCTTTCCTTGACTTGCCGTGCATTGCCTAGCCTTGCGTTTTCGTGGCTTAGCCTTGCCTCCCCTTGCCTTAGCCTTGCTTGTCTTGCCTTCTCTTAACCTGGCCTTGCATGACATTGCCTTGCCTAAGCCTTGCCTTACGTTGCATTGCCTTGTCTTCTGTTACCCTTGCCTTGCCTTGCCGTCCATTGCCTAGCCTTGCGTTGTCGTGCATTAGCTTTGTCTCCCCTTGCCTTAACCTTGCTTGTCTTGCCTTCCTTTACCCTTGCCTAGCCTTGCGTTGCCTTGCCTTAGCCTTGCCTTGCCTTGCCGTGCCTTGCCTTGTCCTTCCCATGCCTTGCTGTCCCTTCCGTTAAGCTTGCCTTGCCTTGCTTTGCCTTGCTTTGAATTCCCTTGCTTTGCTTTGCGTTGCCTTGCCTTGCCTTCCTTTTCCCTTTCCTTGCCTTGCTTTGCCTTGCTTTGCCTTGCTTTCTGTTACCCTTTTCTTGCCTTGCCTTTACTTTGCATTGACTTGCGTTGCCTTGCCTTAACCTTGCCTTGCCTTGCCGTCTCTTGCCTTCCGATACCCTTTCCTTGCCTTGCCGTGCATTTCCTAGCCTTGAGTTATCGTGCCTTAGCCTTGTCTCCACTTGCCTTAGCCTTGTTTGGCTTGCCTTCCCTTAACCTGGCCTCGCATGACATTGCCTTGCCTAAGCCTTTCCTTACGTTGCATTGCCTTGTTTTCTGTTACCATTGCCTTGCCTTGCCGTCCATTGCCTAGCCTTGCGTTGTCGTGCATTAGCTTTGTCTCCCCTTGCCTTAACCTTGCTTGTCTTGCCTTCCTTTACCCTTGCCTAGCCTTGCGTTGCCTTGCATTAGCCTTGCCTTGCCTTGCCGTGTCTTGCCTTCCGATAACGTTTCCTTGCCTTTCCGTGCCTTGCCTTCCATTACCCTTTCCTTGCCTTGCCTTAACTTCGCGTTGCCTTGCCTTGCGTTGAGTTGTATAAGCCTTGCCTTGCCTTGCCGTGCCTTGCCTTGTCCTACCCTTGCCTTGCCATCCCTTCAGTTACCCTTGCCTTGCCTTGCTTTTCCGTGCCTTGCCTTGCCTTCCGTTACCCTTTCCTTGCCTTGCCTTAACTTTGCGTTGCCTTGCGTTGCCGTTGCCTTAGCCTTGCCTTGCCTTGCCGTGCCTTGCCTATGCTTTTACCCTTGCCTTGCCTTTGCCTTGATTGCCTTCCCTTACCGTTACCCTTTCCTTGCCTTGCCGTGCATTGCCTAGCCTTGCGTTGTTCGTGCTTAGCCTTGCCTCCCCTTGCCTTAGCCTTGCTTGTCTTGCCTTCTCCTTAACCTGGCCTTGCATGACATTGCCTTGCCTAAGCCTTGCCTTACGTTGCATTGCCTTGTCTTCTGTTACGCTTGCCTTGCCTTGCCGTCCATTGCCTAGCCTTGCGTTGTCGTGCATTAGCTTTGTCTCCCCTTGCCTTAACCTTGCTTGTCTTGCCTTCCTTTACCCTTGCCTAGCCTTGCGTTGCCTTGCCTTAGCCTTGCCTTGCCTTGCCGTGCCTTGCCTTGTCCTTCCCTTGCCTTCGGGTGCCTTCCGTTACACTTTCCTTGCCTTGCTTTGCCTTTCCTTGCCTTGCCTTCCGTTACCCTTCCCTTGCCTTGCCGTGCATTGCCTAGCCTTGCGTTGCCTTCCCTTACCCTTTCCTTGGCTTGCCGTGCATTGCCTAGCCTTGCATTGCCTTGCCTTAGCCCTGCCTTACCTTGCCTTGCCTTGCCATGTACTTCCCTTGCCTTGCCGTGCCTTCCGTTAAGCTTGTCTTGCCTTGCCGTGCCTTCCTTTACCCTTGCCTTGCCTTGCTTTGCCTAGCCTTGCGTTGCCTTCCCTTACTCTTTCCTTGCCTTGCCGTGCATTGCCTAGCCTTGCGTTGCCTTGCCTTAGCCTTGCCTTGCCTTGCCTTGCCTTGCATTGTGCTTCCATTGCCTTCCTGTGCCTTCGGTTACACTTTCCTTGCCTTGCTTTGCCTTTCCTTGCCTTGCCTTCCCTTACCCTTTCCTTGCCTTGCCGTCCATTGCCTAGCCTTGCGTTGTCGTGCATTAGCTTTGTCTCCCCTTGCCTTAACATTGCTTGTCTTGCCTTCCTTTACCCTTGCCTAGCCTTGCGTTGCCTTGCATTAGCCTTGCCTTGCCTTGCCGTGTCTTGCCTTCCGATAACGTTTCCTTGCCTTTCCGTGCCTTGCCTTCCATTACCCTTTCCTTGCCTTGCCTTAACTTCGCGTTGCCTTGCCTTGCGTTGAGTTGTATAAGCCTTGCCTTGCCTTGCCGTGCCTTGCCTTGTCCTACCCTTGCCTTGCCATCCCTTCAGTTACCCTTGCCTTGCCTTGCTTTTCCGTGCCTTGCCTTGCCTTCCGTTACCCTTTCCTTGCCTTGCCTTAACTTTGCGTTGCCTTGCGTTGACGTGCCTTAGCCTTGCGTGGCCTTGACGTGCCTTGTAATCTTTTACCCTTTCCTTGCCTTGCCGATCCTTCCCTTACGTTACCCTTTCCTTGACTTGCCGTGCATTGCCTAGCCTTGCGTTTTCGTGGCTTAGCCTTGCCTCCCCTTGCCTTAGCCTTGCTTGTCTTGCCTTCTGTTAACCTGGCCTTGCATGACATTGCCTTGCCTAAGCCTTGCCTTACGTTGCATTGCCTTGTCTTCTGTTACCCTTGCCTTGCCTTGCCGTCCATTGCCTAGCCTTGCGTTGTCGTGCATTAGCTTTGTCTCCCCTTGCCTTAACCTTGCTTGTCTTGCCTTCCTTTACCCTTGCCTAGCCTTGCGTTGCCTTGCCTTAGCCTTGCCTTGCCTTGCCGTGCCTTGCCTTGTCCTTCCCTTGCCTTCGGGTGCCTTCCGTTACACTTTCCTTGCCTTGCTTTGCCTTTCCTTGCCTTGCCTTCCGTTACCCTTCCCTTGCCTTGCCGTGCATTGCCTAGCCTTGCGTTGCCTTCCCTTACCCTTTCCTTGGCTTGCCGTGCATTACCTAGCCTTGCATTGCCTTGCCTTAGCCCTGCCTTACCTTGCCTTGCCTTGCCATGTACTTCCCTTGCCTTGCCGTGCCTTCCGTTAAGCTTGTCTTGCCTTGCCGTGCCTTCCTTTACCCTTGCCTTGCCTTGCTTTGCCTAGCCTTGCGTTGCCTTCCCTTACTCTTTCCTTGCCTTGCCGTGCATTGCCTAGCCTTGCGTTGCCTTGCCTTAGCCTTGCCTTCCCTTGCCGTGCCTTGCCTTTTCCGTCCCTTGCCTTGCCGTGCCTTCCGTTACACTTCGCTTGCCTGGCATTGCCTTGCCTTGCCTTCCGTTACCCTTCCCTTGCCTTCCGTGCATTGCCTAGCCTTGCGTTGCCTAACCTTAGCCTTTCCTTGCCTTGGCCTGCCTTGCCTTGTCCTTCCCATGCCTTGCCGTCCCTTCCGTTACCCTTCCCGTGCCTTGCTTTGCCTTGCTTTGACGTGCCTTGCCTTGTTTGCCTTGCATTGCCTTCCCTTCTGTTACCCTTTCCTTGCCTTGCCGTTCATTGCCTATCCTTGCATTGTCGTGCCTTATCATTGTCTCCCCTTGCCTTAGCCTTGCTTGGCTTGCCTTGCCTTAACCTTGCCTTGCTTTGCGTTGCTTTGCCTTATCCTTGCCTTGCCTTGCCTTGTCTTTCCCTTGCCTTGCCGTACCTTCCGTTACCCTTGCCTTGACTTCTTTTCCGTGCCTTGCCTTGCCTTCCGTTACCCTTTCCTTGCCTTGCCTTAAGTTTGCGTTGCCTTGCGTTGCCTTGTCCTACCCTTGCGTTGCCTTGCCGTGCCTTGCATTCCGTTACCCTTTCCTTGCCTTTCCGTGCCTTCCCTTCCGTTTCCCTTGCCTTGCCTTGGCTTAACTTTGCATTACCTTGCGTTGCGTTGCGTTGCCTTGGCCTTGCCTTGCCTTGCCGTGCCTTGCCTTCCGTTACCATTGTCTTGCCTTGCCATTCCTTCCGTTACCCTTGCCTTGCCGTGCCTTGCCTTGTCCTTCCCTTGCCTTGCCGTGCCTTCCCTTACCCTTACGTTGCCTTGCCGTGCCTTCCGTTACACTTCCCTTGCCTTGCTTTACCTTGACTTGCCTTGCCTTCCGTTACCCTTCCCTTGCCTTGCCGTGCCTTGCCTTGTCCTTCCCATGCCTTGCTGTCCCTTCCGTTAAGCTTGCCTTGCCTTGCTTTGCCTTGCTTTGAATTCCCTTGCTTTGCTTTGCGTTGCCTTGCCTTGCCTTCCTTTACCCTTTCCTTGCCTTGCTTTGCCTTGCTTTGCCTTGCTTTCTGTTACCCTTTTCTTGCCTTGCCTTTACTTTGCATTGACTTGCGTTGCCTTGCCTTAGCCTTGCCTTGCCTTGCCGTGTCTTGCCTTCCGATACCCTTTCCTTGCCTTGCCGTGCATTTCCTAGCCTTGAGTTGTCGTGCCTTAGCCTTGTCTCCACTTGCCTTAGCCTTGTTTGGCTTGCCTTCCCTTAACCTGGCCTCGCATGACATTGCCTTGCCTAAGCCTTTCCTTACGTTGCATTGCCTTGTTTTCTGTTACCATTGCCTTGCCTTGCCGTCCATTGCCTAGCCTTGCGTTGTC